>NC_138576.1:62293687-62685404 GCF_964289735.1 Phaethon aethereus
TTTTTTAGACTTAAGAACAATTTTAGACCCTCCCTCTATTGTTATATGTAGAATATCAGTGTAGCAAAATTCAGTGAGAGATCTCAGAGAAGAGGAAGGTGATCTTACCTTAGAAATCCTCTAAGCTGATTTTACCCACTCTCACATCCACATACTCAATAGCACTGGTGTGTGTGTCCTAGTGGCTTGGCCAGGATCACTTATGTGTCACAAGGAGGACAAGGGATGCCGGTAGTCAAGTGCTCAGTATGTCTTTGGTGTTCATCTTGACTAGTGATGAAAAACAAACTTTGGATATACCTTCAAAACTCTTCTGGAATGGATGCAGTTTTGGATCTTTTGCCTCATTATTTTGTCTCATCTCTCATAAATGTTAGGCAAAATTCCTGAATTTCACAGTACTGTTGCTTTTCTTATCTGTATCCATTCCCTTAACACTTACCTCTAGGCCAGTTTTTCTACTTCTCCATTTGAATAAACTCACATATATGGTGCTCTGTAGCAGTTAACACATACCTTCCCTTTTAACTTTATTCAGCTGCTTTCAGACAAATCTAATTATTTTTTTTTCCTAATTCCTAAAAATAATTTTCTTATTGTCCTAATCCCTGGAAGATGCACTTTTTCCTAGTGTCTTTGGGTTCTTATATCTCTTTGTTACACTTCATAATTTATAATTTACTATTATTACTCTCACCCTCCCTTTCTCCCTTGTGCTATTTTTTTTTAAATTTTAACTGATACATTAACTTCACACCTGAAGTAGGAGGGATTTTAGTAGGTAAGTGTACTATTTCTTAATGATAAGATGTGGCTTCTGGACATCTCATAAATTCTTGTTAAACAACTTTCAAATTGCTTTCACAATTTGCTGTCTGTATTTGTTCTTCCTAAACAATTATCTCTCATAATTTTCTCTAGTTTTGTAAAATTAACTCTTTTGATTTACCAAGTATACGTATTACTGTCCTCTGTTTTCCCATAATGAATATAATTAGATCCACTGATCTGTTCATCTTTATTCAACATAATAAGTCTCAAAATAGAATTACCTTGTGCTAGGTTCAATACATTTTGTGTTAGATAATTATCATTTATCATTTTTAAAAACCTTAATGATGTTTTACTACAGACTGCATACAACCTCCAGCATTGGTCTTTAAAACTGAAGTGACCAAGGTCAATACAATTTTTTCTTTCCAGACAATAGTTCTAACACAGATAATCATCTCTCTAACATAGAGTGCCACCCTCACTTCTTTTACCTACTCTGTTTTGTAAGCATGATTATCTAATTATTTTTAAATTCCAGTTGCATAAATTATTCCACCATGTATTTGCAATATCAGTTATATCCTATTTCTTCTCAGCAGAAAGAATTTCCATTTCCCTATCTGGCTAGTCAGACTCCTGGCACTGCTCTACAGACACCAGGAAAAGAATTAATCTGCTTTCCCACTTGCTTCACAGTTTGTTCACAGCTCAGCTGAGTTAGAACTAAAAAAATACTACAAGCTGTTCTGTAGAAAACTTCAAATATTGTCCATGGCCTATATGACCTTAGCAGCAGATCCATCTCCTTTAATGTCAATGAAAAATCTTCCTTTAACTTCAGGGATGGTTGAATTAGACCCCAGCAATCTTGTTTTTCCTGATTTTCCTTATTCTTTCCCTCTGCCAATGCCAGCCGTCTTTAGCTGCAGGGAGGAAAGTGGCTAAGGTGTTTATTCTGTGATTAATGCTTGTAATCATTTTATATACCGAAAGAAACTTTAGAAGTGTTGTTCTGTCAACCATAGAATCACAGAGTCATAGAATAGTTTGGATTGGAAGGGACCTTTAAAGGCCATCTAATCCAACCCCCCTGCAGTGATCAGGGACATCTGCAAATAGGTCAGGTTGCTCAGGGCCCCGTCCAACCTGACCTGGAATGTTTCCACGGATGGGGCATCTACCACCTCTCTGGGCAACCTGGGCCAGTGCTTCACCACCCTTGTTGTGAAAAATGTCTTCCTTCTATCTAGTCTGAATCTGCCCTCTTTCAGTTTAAAACCATTTTCCCTTGTCCTATCACTACAGGTCCTGCTAAAAAGTCTGCCCCCATCATTCTTATAGGGCCCCTTTAGGTACTGGAAGGCTGCAAGAAGGTCTCCCCGAAGCCTTCTCTTCTCCAGGCTGAACAACCCCAACTCTCTCAGCCTGTTCTCATAGCAGAGGTGTTCCATCCCTTTCATTATTTCTGTGGCCCTCCTCTGGACCCGCTCCAACAGGTCCAGGTCTTTCCTGGACACGGTACTGCAGGTGGGGTCTCACCAGAGCAGAGTAAAGGGGCAGAATCACTTCACTTCTTTGGATGCAGCCCAGGGTACAGCTGGCCTTCTGGGCTGTAAGCACACATTGCTGGCTCACGTCCAACTTTTCATCCACCCGTACCCCCAAGTCCTTCTCGGCAGGGCTGCTCTCAACCCTTTCATCCCCCAAACTGTACGGATAGTGGGGGTTGCCCCAACCCAGGTGCAGAACCCTGCATTTGGCCTTGTTGAACCTCAGGAGGTTCACATGGGCACATTCCTCAGCTTGGTGTCATCTGCAAACTTGCTGAGGGTGCACTCAATCCCACTGTCTATGTCATTGATGAAGATATTAGAGAGTACTTGTCCCAGTATGGACCCCTGAGGGACACCACTCATGGTGATGTGACCATCCCACCAATTCCTCATCCACCAAACAGTCCACCCATCAAATCCATATCTCTCCAATTTAGAAAGAAGGTTGTTGTCCAAGGCTCTCCAGAAGTCCAGAGAGACAACATCGGTAGCTCTTCCCTTGTCCACTGATGTGCTCACTCCATCACAGAAGGCCACTGGGTTTGTCAGGCAGTACTTGCACTTGGTGAAGCCCTGCTGGCTGTCTCGAATCACATCCCTGTCCTCCATGTGTCTTCGCATAGCTTCTAGGAGGATCTGTGCCATGATCTTCCCAGGCACAGAGGTGAGGCTGACAGGTCGGTAGTTCCCAGTGTCTTCCTTGCTACCCTTTTTAAAAATGGGTGCAACGTTTCCCTTTTTCCAGTCTCCAGGGAGTTCACCTGACTGCCAGGACTTTTCAAATATCATGCAGAGTGGCGTGGCAACTACATCAGCCAATTCCCTCAGGACTCCGGGATGCATCTCGTCAGGTCCCATAGACTTATGTAGGTTCAGGTTCCTCAGGTGGTCATGAACTTGATCTTCCCTTACAGTGGGAGGGACTTTGCTCCTCCAGTCCCCATCTTGCAGTCCATCCCCTCGAGAGGCATGGGAAGAGAGACTGGCAGTGAAGACTGAGGCAAAGAAGTTGTTGAGTACCGCAGCCTTCTGCTCCTCTGTCATTACCAGTTTGCTAGTCTTGCTCATCGGAGGGATGCACTTTCTTTGACCTTCCATTTCTGGCTGACATACCTGTAGAAGCTCTTCTTATTATTCTTTTTATCCCTTGCCAAGTTCAGTTCCAGCTGCACCTTGGCCTTCCTGACCCTCTCCCTGCACAACCGGGCACCATCCCTGTCCTCTTCCCAGGATACCTGTCCCTGCTTCCAGTGCCTGTGCGTTTCCTTCTTGCCCTTTAGTTTGACCAGCAGGTCTCCACTCATCCATGCTGGTCTGTTGCCTTCCTTGCCCGATTTCTTATGCCTGGGGATCAAGAGCTCTTGCACTCTATGGAAAGTGTCCTTAAAGATCTGCCAGCTCTGTTCTGCTCCCTTGTCTGAACTGAGGGCAGTTTCTCAGGGGGTCCTATTGACTAACTCCTTGAAGAGCTGGAAGTTTCCTTTCCTAAATTTCACGGTCCTGACTTTACCCTTCCCCTGACCCTAACCCCTCAGGACTACGAACTCCATTGGTGCATGATCACTGCAGCCCAGGTTGCCTCCAGTCTTGATGTCACCAATTAGATCACTTGCACTGGTGACCAACAGGTCCAGTATTGCATCCCCTCTGGTAGGGCTGTCTACTACCTGGCTTAAGAAGCTATCCGTGCATTCCAAGAGTCTCCTGAATTATGTATAGTTCACCGTGCTACTTTTCCAGCATACGTTGGGGTGGTTGAAGTCCCCCAGCAGGATGAGAGCCTGCAAGCACGATGCCTCCTGTAGCTGGCGTAAGAAGGCTTCCTTTGGGCGGCCTGTAGAAGATACCAACCACAGCGTTCCCTTTGTTGCCTCAGTTTCTGTTTCTTATCCGTAAGCTATCAACCTGCTCATAGCTATTCTACAGAGACAACTCTTCACACTCTATCCATTTCTTGATGGAGAGGACAATGTCTCCACCCTTCCTTTCTCACCTGTCCCTTCTGAACAGCCTGTAGCCATCAATAGCTGCACTCCAGTCATGGGTTTCATCCCACCAAGTTTCAGTAATGGCAACCAGGTCATAGCTTTCTAGCAGCAGGGTGGCTTCCAACTCCTCCTGTTTGTTGCCCATGCTGCGTGCATTGGTGTAGAGGCTCTTCAACTGGGCTGTTGGCCATGTCACCTCCTTAGAGGAACACCCCTTAGTTCCTTTGAAGTCTTTCACTGGTGTTTCCCCATTGGCCTCTATTATTACCTCAGAAGCCCCTGGCTCATCTCCATGAGACTTCAAGTGTGCTGCAGTGTAGCAAGAACATCTCAGAGCAACAGGCTGAGGGCCCTCGCTAGCACCCCGTCCCCCTAACCTTGGTGCGTCATCCCACAGCTTGTCATGGGCAAGCCTGATAATATCGCCCTACCGCTTCAAGTCAATGAGCCCTGCTAGCTTGTTAGAAAAGACCTTCTTCCCCACTTTGAATCCTATCTGACACTAGCAAGCCTGGCGCTGTGTAGGTTATCCCATTGTTGAAAAACCCAAAATTGTGGGGTGACATCAGCCATGGAGCCAAGTATTAATAGACTGGACCTGTTTGTTTCTTCCAATGTTGCTGCCTGCAACCGGAAGAAGAGAGGAAAAAATAACCTGTGCTGCAGATTCCCTTACCGATTGTCCCAAGACCTTGAAGTTTCTTTTGATCCTTCAGGTCCCATAAGCAGATTATAAGGCAGATAGACTGCTCAGGAGATACTGTGATAAGATAAGAAAGCAAGCTGCATATTCTGCACTGCAAAATGTATGTGTTCATTTGACTGAAAGACACTAATTTTGGTCACCTTTTAGTGGTCAGATTAGTTTTAAGAATCTCCTAAAGATTAGGAAAAGGAACAGAAGACAGAAAAAGTCTCAACAAAAAAGGAATTGCTGCCATTGAGTGTGACAGCTGATCCCATTGTCTTTGCTATTGATTTAAAAATTTGTTATAAAACCAAAATAAGCCTGATGCTTAATTCTGTATGGTTTGATGGAAAATGTTAGTTTGCATAAATTCAGAGCTGTCTGCAAGAATGCACTGGATCACACAAAGTAAATCTCCCAGGCAAATTACCTTTTAGGAAAATGTATTATTTTGCTTGGTCCCAAAGGAGAAAGCAGGCTTTGGTAAAAGAGTGAGGGCTTTTTTTTATTATGTGTTATGTAGCTGAGAAGAAAAATATATGAAAAAAATAAGGCAGTGAAGATGAAAACAAACATTTTTTTGAAAGTCAGTAGTGGTGAGCAACATGGACTCTCTGGCTGCTTTTTCTCACATTAGACCTCATCATGGATTCTCAGGTTTTCACCTGAAGGCAGGCAAGTACTCAAAACATCCAGTACAGCAACATGTGAGCGAGTTTCCATCAAAATGTGGTCAAAAGAGCTTGAGGAGAGGCAGAGAGGGGACTCTGGGAGACTAGAAGCAAAGCAAAGCAGTGGGGAGCCAAATAACTTTATTTGAGCGTGCACTGACATAACAAAAGGAAGAGTTAAAGTGCACAGAAAGTTCAAACTCAGGCTGGGAGGAAGCATTTGGCTTGTTAGGAGTTTTTCCTGAATGCTGCCTGTATGGGACAAGCTACAGTTCTTGCTACTTTTAACAAGTAAGGCTGAAGAGAAAAGGGAAAAAAACAAACCCATGCTACAAAGAGCTACACACTGGAACAAACCTTACGCGCCTCTGAGAGGTGAAAAGGAAGCCACGTTACATCTTCTGGAAGCTGGGTTATATTTTCTGAAAGCTGGCATAGGATTTGTCATGACTGCATGCAGAATAAAAGGTGACTGAATCCTCCCCTGGCTAATATTATCCTGCTCTTTCCTCAGCACAAACCCAAGCACCAATTTTAGGTGGACTCTTACTCAAGCTATAATGACTCCCAGAGCTCAGCATATAAAGGGGAAATTTGTCTTACAGCACTGCCTGGAGAGAATACAGTTAATAGTCTGGATGAAAGACGAAAATAGTGGTATAGTATTATTTCTTGTCTCTAGGAATCAGTAAACTGGTACGAAGTGTCATAGTATATTCTTCTGGAGTACGTGAGAAAAGATGCTGTCTTACAATTAGGCTGGGTATAGACAAGAAATCTCTACTGCTTTTCCTCTCTTAACCTCAGTTAAACTTCAGTGGCACCCCCTGAGGCTTCTACCTTTAGAATAAAAGAAGCAGCAACCGATTTTACTGCTGATGTTTCATCATGCACAGATACAGATAAAGTTGAGGTCGCAAACGAATTCCCATAACGGAGGTGTCTCTTTCCTATAATGACATAAAAGATCACATAATTCTTAAAATTTCACAAAATAGAATAATGTCCCTAATTTCAAGTAGATTAGACAAACATTCCCAAATATGTATAATTAATAATAAAGAGAAAACCTAAAGATCAGAAAAGAAACGTGACTAAGTTTTCTGGCATGCCCTGAGTACTCAGCGTAAAAGCAAAGTTATTTAAGCTCTCCTCCGCCTTTAAAAAAAAAAAATTTGAATATGTTTATGGTTATGTGAAACCAGGCATATGGCATATAAAATGCATGCTGAAGATGTCTTTTTAAGGTGTCTAGATGTAAAACACCTGAAGTATTACTACTTGAGGAGGTTATTTCTCATTCTAGTTTTACAGACTGTGACACAGTGGTTCTTGACTTCTACTGGCCTGTGAACAAAAGTATTTGAGTTATAAAGTCAAGTCATATTCCTTTTCTGTGTTTTTTCTCTTTTTATTTTCCTCTTTTTTTTTTAAATTTATTTTCTTGGTCTGCAGCAGCACTGGAAAGACTTGGAGACAAGATGCTGTCTGGAAGCAACAGCTGAGGATCTCTGGATGAATCTGGGGACCTTCAGTATTCTTGACCTTTGACAAAGACCTCAGGTTTATTCTTAACTTTTAGATACAAATACTGTCTGTATGGATGGAGATAAAACCACCTCTTTCATTATCAAAACAAATAATGTTTTGTAACAATGTAATTGTTGTAAAAATTTGTATATTTAAAAAAAAGAGTTTAACTTCTTTTTCTTAACCTGAGCTGTTCTGACAATGCAGAGAAAACTTCTCAGCTCTATTGGATCTCTCCTTTGTTCATACGTCAGTGTTGAGAGCTCTAGTGATTTAATATTTGAGAAATTTATTTTAAGACTGCATTTAGTTTCTGTTCCTTTCTCCTAAATAACTTTCATTTCTCACATTCAAGTTTTTAGGCAAAATCCCAATGTATTAATGAGGTGAAATGAATAGATTTTAGGTGAAAACTCAGTGACTATTACTAAAGTGACTACTTTTTTTCCTCTCTTTGGTACCCAAGGAAATGATCACTTCTTAGCATTTATGAATTGGATTATTCTCACCCAACTTCCTCTGTCTAAAACAGACATTTAATGAATGAATACACAGCAGCAGAAAAGACATACATGACAAATCTACCTTGCTTTGATGCACACTTATTAGGAATGGGATCCCTAACTTCACCTATCTAAAGACAGCAAAATGTAAAGCTAATCTGCTAGCTCTGGAAAGGATTGATAGAAAAAAGGATTGCCAGACAACTATTAATTCCAACAGCATAGGGCACTTATTTTAAGATTTGTGAACCTCCATCAGAGATGCCTATATGTGTGTCATCTATAGAGTGAGATGAATTCCTTTACAAAGACCATGCGCTGGTCACCACCATGTGAGGTGACCTGGAAAAGCAAAGGAAGAGCAGGGACCATGACTGCACCAGGGGAGGCAGGGACAGGGGGAAAAAGGTGCCATCACATAAACTGGAGAACACTAGAACATAAGGCTGTGAAACATATGAGGTAGCAACAAGAGGTAGGATGGGCAAGAGGCTGTGAGGAAAAATGACGGGATATGAGAAATAGATCTGACTATAGGCATAAGACAGGAATAAGTAGAAGGCTAGAGGGAAAAAATGAATTATGCAGCTGATTATCCTTTCTGATTAGAAAAGGAAACCTTCAGGGTAGAATGGCAGCTCCTCACGATTTAGGAGCTAGCAAAAAGTCTCTTGAAATCCCATCCAAGCAGCAGAGGGAAGCCTACAGTTTTGTGCAGGTATTTTATTTTTAACTTGAGATGACAACAATAAAAAGTACAAAAGGGAGAGCTCATAGCAGCTGGCTTTCCAGCAAAAGTGAAAAAAGTCAGCAGGCAAGCTAAAGCAACAAGAGCAGGAGTGGAGAATTCATTTTAAACTCTGGATCCCAACTAAAGCTTAGGAGAAGATTTTTAAGTCCCTTAAGGGAAGGTGGCTGGGGAGACGTCATTTGGAGTTGCAGAAATCATGCAGAGAACAAGACAAGAGAATGGCTTTAAAATGTAGAGAGATAGAATAGATATCAGTGCCAACTTCTAAATATGATACAGACAGTAAAATGAGGGAATTAACAGTCATTATAAAAGAAAAAATAACATAACTTCTTATAAATTTAAATAACTTTCTTATGAAAGAGGAATAATTTATCTTGTATCATATAATTCTTATGCCCATATTTACATTTCTTCAGGATTCAGTAGAACTACTCATAATTTCTGAAATACCCAGATTTAGTTTGAAAATAATCAAACCAGAATGGGTTTTAAAACTGAAAAAAATCCTCTGCTTATTAGGGAGGAACTAGCCTGAATCAAACATGTTTCTAGAGGGAAAAACTGAGCAATAAAAAAACTATCATGAATGGAAATACTCATGTACAGCAAAGGCAAAAGCTGAAGCTGCCATTGTTACTGATAACATAAAACAACCAAAAATGTTTGCTCTAGGGTCCTACAAAACATAATCTGCTGATGCTGTTATTTGTGTCAATTCAAAGAATGGACTGAGAGAAATTGAAATGGGTAGCAGAGTACGTGTGTATGAGTTGAAGCGAATGTTTCCTCACTTTGACTCATATGTTTACATTTTTGAGAAGTAACTAGTAAATTTTACTTTTTTTTGGTTAGCTATTTAGTGAACACAGTATTGTACATACGGCAAAACCAGTGCCACTGGCCAAGAACACAGAGAAACACTGCCTTCCAAGACACATGGTGTGTGTGGGGAGAAGAGGGAGAATAGATGCAAATAGAAGTCTATTTCTTTTATTTAGCTTTAGGGGCAAAACATTTTATACAGCTTACTGTGCTAAAACTAGATTACAATATATCATCTTCAGTACTGTGTGTAATCAGTGTTTAGGGCTTTTTATTTTCTCAAATAGCTCCATTTGCTCATTCAGACAGAGCTTGTGCCATTTCGGTAAATAACCTGCTGTCAGGAATTACACATACTGAAGTAAACTGTAGATTAAACATCTACGGACTGTATGGAAGAAGCTTTACCATTGGAAATTCTGCTACAGAAACATTATTATTTCTGATTCTATCAGTACATTATAATAATTCAAATGTCCTTTACTTTCAGCATTAAATTGTCATACACACCTGCAGATGTTGAGCTTGTCAACCCAACATTTATTCCTTGATGAACACTAAGGATCACTCTTACTTTTCATTAAAAAATTATCTCCCTTCTGGAAATTTGCTAAGGGAAGTGAAGGAAGTTTATAAAAAACAGGAAAGGAATGCTATCTGACAAAATACTTTACTTTGTGCTGCCTATCACTATGTTCTTGGTGTCTTGGGAGGAGTGTTATCTTGGGAGCAGTTACATGTCTAAATACAGTTTATTAAAGCAAATTCACTGAGGTTACACAGCTCATAAGTTTAAGAATAGGGACAGAAAGAACATTTTTAAGAAGAGTATTTTCCATCAGTGATAGCTGGTCAGTGGCATGTGCTATAGAGCAGCACAAGTGTAACAATGATCTCAGCCACAGAAGGCTGGTAAATAATTATAACAGGTAATTTGGGCTTTGTTTTGAAAGGTAACTCTCAAACATAATATCACAACAATAAAGTAAGCAGATATAACAGATATAGAAATTCAAAGCTGCCTAATAATCGTTAATTAATACCATGTGACCTGCCATAAATTAAAAAAAGAAAAAAATATACCATCTGTTTTCATTCAGCTTGTTAAAAATGTTCTCAGGTATTGACGAGACAAAAAAGCATGATCGATTAATTTGATTTTAGTGTAGTGGGAAAGTACATCTCTTCACCTGAGGGAGCCAGAGATCCTTGTTCTGCAACAACTTGTGGTGCATTGGGTTCTCCCATGGAATAAGGTGATCATTACTTTCAAGCAGCTGACAGTTACTTGATCCTGTTTGGTAATATTTACTATCTCAAAAGGTATAATTTTCATAACACTACTATCCATTTATCTTTGATATCGTGGTTCTGTCATTCTCTTTCTTGACCATCTGGATTTTTAAGCTGGAATGCCTATTTTAATGGCTGAATTTTCTAAAGGTACTCATCACATTTGTATCCTGATTTATCTTGTGCTCAGACCCTACAATGGGTCTCAACAGCAAGGAGAGTCCATTCTATATAGGAAAAAAGAGAATCAGACATCAAGCTGATTTATCACAGGTGACATTTAAACAATCACTATTTTGTAAAGAGTTTCTGTAAAATAGAAAACATTTTGAGACTTTCTTTTGAAATTGTTTTCATAATTGGAGCACCTGGCAGTTCTTGATCAGAATCCCTTTGTGCGGGGCACTGTGCAAACAAAGTACAAAAAGATGGTCTCTTCTCTAAAGAATTTAAAATCTATGGGTAAGATAACAGGAAACGAATACAGGCAGACAGGGGAGTCAAGGAAACCATGAGTCAATACTGGAAACCGTGAGTCAAGAGTTGACTCACAACCAATTGGTGGTTTCAATGTAGCTTGTAACTATGAAATTTTCAGCAAAAGGACATTTCTAAGAGGATCAGAGGAGTGCAAATAAATATCTTTGTATAAGTTCGTAGGAATGCTTGTTTAAATATTTAACAAATTGACAATGGTAATTTTAATTGGAAGAACAGAGATCAGAATAAATAGATGGAGAAAGATAAAAGGTATATTGTTAAAGAAAAGATGAACAACTTAAGATTTGATTTGATGATTGAAGAGGTGCTAGCAAGAGCTGGTGGATACATGGACTATGGAACTGCATCAGCTTTTCAGGTGGGCGTGCATGGGGTGAGCTTGGCAAAGTCTGGCAGAGTGTGCTACTGTGACCCAGATGAGGAATTATTAGTGCTCAGATAAGAGTTTTAGCCTTGTCGCTTAGTAAATCAGACTGTGTATTAGTGAGGGTTTACAGTAAAAATAAGCAGAAGATAGACATAGTCTGAGCATGAGGATTTAGAAAGAAGCTCGACTGAAAGATGATGTCGGATGATAGGCCTGCATGGCAGCAAGGACAAAGACATTCACGGGTGGTGAAGAAAGGCTGGTATGGGAAGACTCTGGATGGAGGACAAGGAGCTCTGTTTAGCCGCTTCTACTGACTGCTGAACAGACAGCCTAATATTTTATGTGGGCAGCAGAGGGATCTAAATAATGCATGAACTTGAACTGGCCCAGGAAAACTCACTCTGCTGTTGTCACACACTCCCACAGGCGGTGAAGGATGTGGTGTCCATCAGCAATGTCTGTAGCAGCCCTGAAAGCCTGAGTCTGCTGCAGGTGACGACCTCAGGGAGGAAGGCATGAGGCAGACGTTCAGGAGAGATCACCAGCATTTATTGTCTGCCTGATTATGGACAGCAGTGTAGAGCAGAGGAAGCTGGTCGTGACCCTGTGTATTAATTCATGTAATACTTTTCCTTATGAAAAATTCTTGCAATGAAATATACAGATAGAGTGGTGTAGCATGTGTGTGCTTGTAAATACAACCTACCTACATAAGGAAGGGTGTTACTTCAATGTTTGTCTTTTTTTCCCCAATACCAGATGCAGTAATCAAACTTATATCTATATTAGTTAGCAATACAGTTCATCTTCCCCAAGTTGAGTCTGTTTTGCCCACAACAGTAACTGGCAAGTGATCTCCCTGTCTTTATCTCAACCCACGAGCTTTCTCACTCCTGTTCTATTTGCTCCTCCCTGCCCAGCTGAGGAGGGGGAGTGAGCAAGCAGCTGGGTAGGAGCATGGCTATTAGCCAAGGCTAACCTGCCGGACTACTGTATGTTTACTTGCTAGTTCCTTTATCCTTTTACACGCATAGAAGTTCAACTAATACCAGTTTCATGTAGGAGGACCATAACCTCACACCTATAAAATAACTGCTCTAAAAGGTTAATAATAGAAAATTTTCCAGATGAAAATATTTTCAAACTTATATGACAAGTGAACAATCAACAGGAATTCTCCACTTAGAAGAAACAGGCACTTGCAAATTATTAACGAGAGGAAATGGCCTCAAGTTGCACCAGGGGAGGTTTAGACTGGATATTAGGAAAAATTTCTTTACAGAGAGAGTGGTCAAGCATTGGAACAGGCTGCCCAGGGAGGTGGTGGAGTCACCATCTCTGGAAGTGTTCAAAAGACATGGAGAAGTGGCAATTCAGGACGTGGTTTAAGGGGCATGGGGTGTTGGGTTGATAGTTGTACTTGATGATCTTAAAGGTCTTTTTCAACCTCAATGATTCTGTGATTCTGTGAAATGCCACAATGCTTTCCTGACCAGACTGTGCCAAACTGGATATCAACCCCAGCATAAGTGTAGTATGCATTGCAGTGACTTACCCACTGTTTCTGAGAATAATCTGCAAGATAATACTGTGGATTTGAAATTCAGATGCTGAAATATACAGATTTCAAAAGTACTAGCCAAGAAGAGTTTCAACTAAAGTTGCTGGAATTGATAGATAATTGACATTGCTAAAAATCAAGTGTCAAATAAATAATTTCTTGAAATATAAGGTTATAATTTGAGGTTCTGAACAGAATTGTTCAGATTTCTTTAAGCACAGCAGCGCTTCTGGGTATTGTTATCAAAAAGATGTAATATTAGACAGTTATGTCAGTAAAGCTCAGGTAAAAATAAGTTAAAGATATACAATAAAGCTATTGGTTAGGAATAAATATTTTAAAATATAACTATCTTACACCCAGTGTAACTGAGACATTCAGATTTAAGGCTGAGGTTGCATGTTAAATTCCACGTTTGCATTGAGTATTATATTTTAGAATGTCTCCCTCTCATTTCATGAGATAATTATCTCATATGATAATTAGCTTAAAACATATCAACATAATAAATTATAGACATTACAGTATATCAGTTATAGCCAAGCTATTGAGGCTATTAGAGACATTTATGAAGGAGACAGAGAGAGAGGCACCTCCTGTAACTCTCTTACAACTTGTCTATTAGGAAATGCAATTCTGGGCCCATGGTGTGGGCAAGCATAATCTAAGGACTGCTTTAACTTCTAAAGATTTTTAATATATCATTTTAACATCTAGAAGGCTGCAAGAATTGCAATACTTTGATCCATTGTACGCATTACTTGTGTAACACATGTACTTGTTTCTGGGATGCTTCAAGAGCTAGTATGGTGCTTTCTGAACCAATTGTCCATATGTTAGGGACTGCCTGTATGTCCAGGGAATAATTTGTGGAGTAGTTATGTTATATAACAGCTCCTGCTTGCTGGCAAATCTGACACAGAGGGGCTATGGAAAACTGATTTGCCACTCCTAACATTTCCATAATAGTTACAGTAGAATATGCTGATGTAAATCCATTCAATGCTCCCTCCATCTGTTCATTGCCCAGACGATGTGACAAATAACATAAAATGCAAAACTTACAAAACAGCAACTTAAATCTCATGGGAACAGTCCAAATATTTCCTCCTAGAACAAGAAACAGTTTTAGATGAGCCACCTCCCTATGTTTAGGAGTTCTGGCTTCATAACATTTTTAGTGTTCGCAGCTGACCAAGGGAAATGTAGACTGATATAGTGCATTCTCTAATGAAATTTATTGTAATGGCAGCTAGTTAACTCAAAGTCAGTCCACTGAACAGTGCTTACATGTCGAATAAAGAGATTTCTGTGAAGTGGGTATAATTTCATTGTTGCAAGATCACACATTTTTTATAAAAAGCTTTTGTGATAAAAAGTAGAGTTGGGAATAGAGACAATATATATCCTGTATGCAGCCTTCTCTGTGCTACATGAGTATGTGCACAAAATTAAAGAAATCTACTGCAGGGTCTGAGCTGAAATAAAAGGTTTTATGAAATAGTGACGTCCAGAATGTTCTTTTCCCTCAAGAGAAAATCCAAAGAGAAAACCAGGGCACAAACATTGGTTACAGAGTCTTCCCTAAAACACATCTTTTATCAATTGAATTGGATAATGGTGACATCCTATCATAGGAAACACAGTTCTGAATTTAGACGGCTCTCACCAGGCTCTAGGTTTTTTTTGGATCTCCAGTTGTGGCTATATGGGTTTGTGGTTGCAAACTTATGAAAAATAAATTTGGCCAGTACTGCAGGTGCATTTCAGCTAAAATCATATTAATTAGCATTTTTATATGCACCACAATAGTCCCACAGTTCTGGAATCTTATTTTGTGCTGTCATTTTTTTTTACTAGCTCTATATGGAAACTTGAATTACTTGCTGGTTCTAGGTTAGATATCAGCATCGGACATCTCACTTTAATTCTCAGTACCACCTCTTGATATGAGATGCAGCATTTTGTTTCCCCAGACATCTGTAATTTAGTTCAGAGTGTGACTTCAGCTTCAATGTATAATTCAAGGAAGTTACTGCTATGGGCACCAGAAAGGATTGACTCTCGTTATCAAGTCCGGAAAATAAATACATAAAACCAGTACTGCAGTTAAGATCTAAGTATTTATTTAGTTAAATGTGACTAAATTATTTAAGGTTGAGAAGATTTGTATTGTGGTCCATCTAATGACCTGATGGTAAAAACATTTAGCTTTCTAAGCACACTAGCACGTACATATTTGTGTTTAGAAAATGCTTAAATAATGGTGTCAGTAAAGCTTAATGGGGGGGATGTTTAGACACCTTAAAAAGATGTTTGCCTTTATATCTTTAGGAGCATGTCTGCTAATTCTGTTTCGCAGCTTCACTGTGTTTTCCACTTAAGTCTTTGGGAGTTGTTGATATTCAGTAAGAACTCTAAAAATTTAGCCTGTATTAGGGAGATGAAGGCAGGTAGCTCAGAGGAAACAGAATAGAAAAACAATTATTAACTATGAAATATTCTCAAATGAATCTTTTAGACTTACATAAATAAAAATGAGCCAAATTGGAACATAATATGGAAATGTATCTAGAATGGCACACCGTGAAGGAAATACAGATCTACACTTTTATTTTTAAAAATGGTGATTATTGAAGTGTTGAGTCTTTTCTAAACTAATGTACAATATACAGAATATAAATAGAATGAGCATATTTATGATCACTAATGTAATAATTATTAACTTATTATTGACAAAATTTCTAATAATTATTAATAATACTAATTGCATTGTTTTTCCTAGAAGCACTTGCAGTAGACAGGCACCCTTTTGTGTTATTCTGGTCATGGAACAAGAAAATTGCCCCTGCCATAGGTACTTCTAACCCTTGCACAACCTAATCTCTGCAACAGGAGACAAAAGATGGCTGCATTAGGTATCAGATGCATTTAATCAAGTGGCACATTTAGTATGCTTTGATACATCATGTTTTACCAAACGACCAGGGAAGAATTGTGCACTTGTATTACACTATTTTAAAGATTGTACAAGCGTCATAATACTGAAAGCACTTTGGAGCTGCCTGGTGAAGTGACTGACTTTTTGGCATTGAAAAACCTGTTTGTGCTCCTGAGACCTAAGTGGAGATAGAATCACAATAGTGTAAATTACAGTTATGCTGAGATGGACATTATTTAACTTCTTGCCAGTATTTCACTTCTTCCCTTTCTCTCTCTTGGTTTTTCTCCATTCTTTGTTGCCTTGTACCCCTTCATGATACTATAGAATGACTGCATTTTTCTTTTACTTTGGCTTTCTCTTTCTTGGACAAACATTCTCCATACTGTTTGCAACAATCCTCCTACATGTGGCCGGCAAATAAATAGACTTTATTGTCCTTTGGTTCTGCCTTGAAATGCAGATGTACCATTAGAATTTAACTACCTTCTTCCTTGTGGCTGCTACTTTGCTTATCTATCCAGCACCACTGTACAAGTCAGTGCAAAATTTTTTGGCCTTTTACTGCTATATACAAACAAATGCAACTCGCATCACTCTGCCAGATGATGCTGTTCATTTTCCCCTTTGAATTAACTCAGGTTTATGGTCTCTGTCCTTACCTAGATTAACTGAATACAGGTTTTCATTTGCCTCTGCAGTGTTGGAATACAAAGCATGTTTCCCTGGAAACTTTACATGTCTGAAGCAATCATTTACACGTACGATATCATCACCAAAAGTGCACATTTTTTTCAGTTGAAGTTACAAACAAAATAAAAATCTCTACCTGTTTGTTTGAAAATATTTGCATTTAAAATACTGCAAGAAAACCCTTTATTTAATTTCAGAGATCAAAGATTTAATCGTTCCTATAACAAATCTGGATTGTGACATACTTTCACTTTTAGACTAATTGTATGCACCGGAATAACTGTTTAGAACACTTCAGAATTCTGCTGAAATGTTTACCTCTAATTGCCATGCAAAACACTTCTGCCCTTTCCTGTGGGCAGGGCAAAAACAACTGTCATTTTAGCATAGATTGTCTGCACAAGTCAAGAACATTTGGATTGTTTTAATCATTCTGTTCACAACTCTGACTTTCTCTTCAAAGCTATTCATAGAAATGTCTTCAAACTGTTATTTTTCACTGACAGATTCCTGTTCAATATTCTCTCCTCTTTCCTCCTCTCCTGCTTTCCCCCTTCCCTTTCTCTGCTCTCTAGCCTTGTTCTTAAACCAGAGTATTAGCAAATGGGAAAAACAGACACATGTGTACATAGATTCACATATGTGCTCACATATGCAGTTTCACCGTGTGAGGTTAGGACACTTTGGCTGTACTATTAATGAAACTGCAGCTCCTGGGCTTTGCCATTCTCAGCCTGCCTTAGGAGGAAAGCTCAATACAGCTGTAGCCAAATGCTCTTTTAATGCTGATTTCTAAGATAGTTGACCAAATGAGGTCCAACAGCAGTATGCAAAACTCAGCATGCTGAGAGTTTTGACTAAGACCATAGTTACTGATCTGATTGGATAATTTGTCTTATATTTGTCCTGTTTTTAAATAGGCAACTGTATGTTTGATAGTGTTTTTACACTGTGTTATCGGTCTATTTTTTAACTGGAAGCTATAATATTAATAATTAATAGTAATTGTGTACATAACGACATTCAGGAATTTTTCAGCACTTTGATGTATTTACAGAGGCATTATTACTTTTGTTTTTCAGAAAGGAAAACAATGGGTGAGAGAGAAAGTGACTTGCCAAAAGGTCGTACAGCAAATATTGACAAAATTTACTTCCAGAATGAAATCTTGGCTTTGGTGAAATCAAAGGCAAAACTCACAGAAACAACAGTGGGCTCTCGTCCCAGACTCCTGTCCTGACTGGATGCTGCTGGGGGAGACTGAAGACAAAATGTGTTACTAGAACGTAGTTGCGGTATTTTAGGACTCCACGCTCGTTTTCACAGCTGAACACTTTGTGAGACTGATACGCTACTCTGCCCTTGATGTTATTGCATCGGCTCTCATGTGGTGGTGCTCATGTTTGAAAATACAGCGGAGATAGGAATATGTACTTTTTCTCCTTCTTTCCAGAGCTGAGGGATGAACTGGATACTGGATACATAAACAAACATTCATCAGCATAATCACAGACTTGTGTGACACCAGAAGGATTATTTTTCTATAATTAAAGTGCCATAAAAAGTGTGTAAGTAACAGTTGCTGGGACTAGGTGTGTCTGTGGATACTGCTTTCGTGTCAGACAGAAAGTTAGTGGTAATGACAGAATTATGTAAGGAAATGAATCACGAAAAGTGAGAAAAAGAACCTGAAACATTTCATGGTAAATTTAAGGATTCAGAAAGATACTCAAATTCTGCACAGATTGCTGGGACCAAACACTTTCAGTCTTTTCAACCTGACTATTTCCTTTAACATTGACAAGTATTATTACACTACTTGTGCTTCATGCTCCAATTTTTATCTAGTTTAACTTACATGTCAGTAAATGTATTTCTGACGTCAGTCTGTGTCTTACTATCCTCTTTTTATTAGATGTTTACCTTACATTTCAGTCAAACATCTTTGTCTCTGAATTCAAATAGACTTATTAAAGATAATGTCTACACTTCCAAAACAGGTGCAACCACCACCTTTTCATTTTCACCTAGTTTAAATATCTTTACCTAACATATCTATCTTTTTTTTTCCTTTGGAACTTTATTTATTCAGAGTGTTAATCTGATGCAGAAATATGTTGCAGGTTGAAATATGTTAGTAATAAATTCATAGAAACCTTTTAGAATATTGCAAAATGATGGTACGGCTAAGTAAAATAAAGCAGGCTAAGTGATGACCAAGGTTTTCAAATGATGATTGTCATGAGTGGGGAAGGTTACCTGAATGGCATTTGTTACATTCCATCCTGCTTCCCAGCTGGTGATCAGTTTGACCTGAGCACATGGTAGGGGAGCTGGGGACTTGTAGTCTGGATCCTGGTGGCAAACATCAAGCTCAAAGCTCAGGGGTCCATCTGGTTGCTCTCTCTCCTCACTGTGAGCTCTGTTCAGTTCATCTCTTCTAGCAAAATTCAGATGCTCTTCATCAGCGTCTAGGCAGCTGTCCCATCTCACCATTCCCAAAAAGAGAGATGGTATTTCCCTAAAGCAGTTGAAAAGCGATGAAAAAGTCTGCTTCAGGTGAGCCATCCTGAATAGTGAATAAAGTTAAATATTTCCTTACATGTCTTTATTGTCTTTCAGCAGCTGTATCTTGTTGATCCTTTTGTTAATTTAGCCTTGATTAATTAGTTTAGCTATGATTAATTAGGTTTCTTGTCCTTAGTTGATTTATTTGTGTTAGTTTCAAGTGCCAGCTAAAGAAATATCTGCTGGGTCTTCAACATACTGCCCAGAGTAGTCTGCGAGTTGCAATTTACAATTCAAATCTTTTTTCCTTTTACCTATGGTATCCATGTAGATCAGTCATTCATGAAGCATCTACAGGTGGCTGCAAGAATCTCTTCCTGGAAATTATGCATGTTTCTGATACAAATAAATAGTTCTGCCAAAAGGAAAAAATGCTTCGTTAGAAAACTAGAGTTGATGGACTGACTGCTAAGTAAATATGTGTGAACAAGTTCACTTTTCCAGATGTGAGAATTTTCTGCTGTATTTTAGTGTCTACAGAGGTCAGTAGAACTTCAAAAATGTTCTTTAAAAACCTCAAAGTTGCAAGAAAAAAAAAAGTAGCTTGTTCATAACCATGTCTAATTCACAGTTGCTGGTGACATTTAAGGGAACGACACAGAGCTGTGATTATATGTTTACTGTATGGAGGTAAATGTTGATACATTATGATTATTCAGACTGCAAAATCCTAAAAATAGTATTTGCCAAAGTATCCTCTTCTTCCCTTGCATGGCCCATGGAATTTGTGAAAGAAAGGTGAAAAGAGATAGCTGGGTTGCACAGTTGTAGGATTATTTATGCCCGTTTTGTTGTTTCCCATGCCTGTCCTACATTCCTCTTCCCTCTGTGTTTCTTTATGAAGAGTACTGGGTTTTAACAGCTATATTTCTACATTCACAACTGAATAACTGGTACAACACTGCTGATAATGCTGGAAAAAAGTATTTGCTTATAAAGGATCTGAATTTGACCATGTGAGATCACTTACAGTCCTTGCTTGCTCTAGCATGTCTTCCTGTTAGCTGAAATTTCAGCAATATGCAAAAGAAATTTAGAAGTATGTATTTATGAACTAGAATTCTGAACTGATGACTTTTCTGACAGATATATGTGAACTGCAGTCTCGCTAGTAACTCTCAGGTCTTGCCCATTTCCAAAATGAAATATCCTTCACGTAAGCCTTGTTGTCTGGGTTTTTTTACGTGCTCAGGATTAAACAAACATGGAGACAGCCTTTACTGTTCTGTATTTTATGATCACACACTGAAATTTCTCATCTTCTCTTCATATAACTAATATTCTGAAGCTCTCCACAGTTTATCTGTTCTAAAAAATAGAAATATTTCAGAAATACAACCAGTATGGAACTATACCTAGATTCATCAAGCGTCATCATTGACACCTGTATGTGCTATGTCCATAGGTTTATTGCGGATACTCTAGAGTATTTCTTTTACGCATTGTGAAATCTGCTAATGTTGACCTGAGCTTGAACAAGTAGACCTTGCATATCAAAATATCCATTTATTGGTATTTCTGAACACTGAAGTGAATGTCACTAGTCATCTCACAAACATACCATGATCTCCTGGAATGACCTGGAAGGTGCTTGAAAATACAACTATGGTTTTTAAAGCAAATTTTTACCTCAGTTTAGTCCTTCTCTCATCAAAGCCATTCCAGTAGAAAGCTTCAGGCAGATTTCTGAGGGGAACTGCTCTATAAGAAGTGTATATACTGCTCACATTAAATCTGGTGGTAATATCTATGAAGTGAAAATAATAACATAAAAATTACAAGGTTGATTTTCCTAATATATACGGAATGGTCAGAGATATACAAATGGAACCATGGGAAATGGTACATATTGGTACGTATTTTCAGTGTATTCTTAAACATTACTTCTGTAGGTGTTCACATTTTGTTGTCATTAACTTTATCTCATGTGAAAGGTATGACATTTCAGGAGACACACCGTTAGCATTTAAAAAGCCATTTTTTATTAATTAAATACAGATAAGAACCATTTTAACATCCTGAGGAACTGAACTACATCAAATGCAAAATTTGTTGTTGTTCATTTACGAATGATGCATTACATAAGAAATTGAATTGTTTATCTGGTCTTTGTAGAATATTTTTCTGCCTAAAGTATTTGTTGAGACAGCAATCAGTGCTGCTTGGTGGTATTTTTGTTTTTCTTTGTTTCATTTTTATAGTTGTAGGTTTTTTTTAAGTTTGTTTGTTTTTCCTTGTAAATTAGTCAGGGTTCCACGCAGCTATCTGTCCTGGTTTAACCCCAGCTGGCAACTAAGCATCACGCAGCTGCTTGCTCACTCCCCCCGCGGTGGGACGGGGGAGAGAATCGGAAGAACGAAAGCAAGAAAAGTCATGGTCTGAGATAAATGCAGTTTAATAGGTAAAGCAAAAGCCGCGCACACAAGCAGAGCAGAACAAGGGATTCATTCACCACTCCCCATGGGCAGGCAGGTGCTCAGCCATCCCCAGGGAAGCAGGGCTGCATCACGCATAATGGCTTCTTGGGAAGACGGATGCCATAACTCCAAATGTCCCCCTCCCCCTTCCTTCTTCTTCGGCCCAGCTTTATATACTAAGCATGATGTCATACGGTATGGAATATCCCTTTGGCCAGCCTGGGTCAGCTGTCCCAGCTGTGTCCCCTCCCAGCTCCCCGGGCACCCCCAGCCTGCTCGCTGCAGGCCAGCGCGAGAAGCTGGACTGTCCTTGACTCTTAGCAACAACCCAAAACATCAGCACGTTATCAACATTATTTTCATCTCAAATCTGTACCAGCTATCAGGAAGAGAATTAACTCTATCCCAGCCAAAAGCCAGGACACTATCTTAATCGAGGGAAGTGTAAGCAAGTTTAGGAACAGAGAGATGCCTCTGGATATAGAACGATTTCATTTGCCTATACATGGTTAGAGAAGAATTGTCCAGTTTTATCCAAGGTCCTCTGACAACAGTGGAAAGAATCCCATTTTCAGATCTCTTATCTGCCAGACACATCACATCTGGAAGTCAGAAAAACTAAATAATATTTAAAACTGTTCTTTCACAGTTACACAAAAGAACTTCAAAAATAATGTGAAATCTCTTTTAAAAAAGATAACTTTTAGATGGTTTAAATTCACTGCTTCCCTACTGACTACCAAATACAAATGCAAATAAGTTTATACGTTTCCAGAAATATCTGAATTTTAATAAAATATTTATGTTAGATCCCCCAAGCTTGGTATACTGTTGGGACTATTTGTTTCAACAAAATATCATTATTAATCTCTGACATACAGCATAGCACAGGGCGATGCAGATTGTCATTGTACAATATTTATTACTATTTATTTGTAATACTCGCAGCCACCTTTTGAATTAAGTGTCTTAAAATCAAATAATAGGAGACAGCTTCTTTATGAAAGGTTTACAGTTTAACAAGAGCAGACAGACAGACATTTGGCAATCCAGGAGTCTATCGTTCTTCTTTGTCTACTGGGCACGGATTTTTCACTCTGTATGTTACCTGCAGCTTTGATACTTGCAGTCAGTAGGACAAATTATGCTCTTAGTTACATCACTGTCTATCTACTGGCTGTTTCACTGACATAAATAATGTGCAAAGGCAGACATATCAAATCTGGTTTTATTATTGCACTTAAAACTGCTGTCTAGATGACTGCAGCAAATTTCATATTGTGCTACTTCTAGGCCATCAGAAATAAACAATGAAGGCAAGAAATGAGAACTGTACTCCGTCGAAGGGTAGTCCAATTCTTCACTTTTCCCATGCACTACTTCTGCTAGACATTCTTTCTACAGATGCTCTTTATCCACACAAGCCATTATTATAAATTTAATTAAACCTTATGTCTTGTCTTAGGAAAATCTTCCTGATTTATGGTAGGCCCGTAAGTATGGTTATCATTGTCCTCATCACCTATTCACCTGTTGCTACTTCAGTACCTAAATCAAGATTAAAATTTTCTCCTTGTAAAGCAGCAGACTGCCACTCTGATTCATAAGCTTGACAGGGCTGAATTTCAGGAACAGGAAGAGTGGGTGGATAGGCTTGGTCATCTTTCTTGGTCAGCAGGATTTCACAGTGCAGCTGCTTATGCCTGAGGGAATTACATCTTCAGAGCTGTCACATGCTTTGGCCATGTTTTCTTCAAGATCTATTTGACTATAGGATCCTTCAGTTATAGCCTTCAAGGACAATGTTTCAGAACAGCAATGAAAGCAGGTCAACAAAATAGTTTCTCAATCCTGTATGCTTTTATCTTACAAAGCAGTGTATTTACAGATCTTTTTATATAATGGTCAATCCTATCCATTATAATTTCATTTTGCTGAGGGACATGGGTTTGGTTCAAGTACTGGGGTAGTAGCATGTCATAGCTGCTTAGCATACCCTTTCACAAGGGAGATCTCTCTCCACAAAAAAGGTATCTTAAGTAGTCACCATTCTTAGTCATTCTTAGTGCAGCTGGGTCAAATACAGGACTTCTAGATAATGTAAGATATTTTCTCTCAAATAAATGTCTGTTTGGAGGATATGCACTGCTATTACTTTCCATAATGGAATCAGTTTACAACTAAAGGGCTTTTTCAGTCTTTCCCATGTCCATGCACTAGGCCTATGTGTAAAACTGGGTCCAAGAGCACAAAAGCTTGAGTGTTAGGCAAAGATAGATCCGTGGTGTATTCCCACAGAACCCTGAAGCTGTATGATGGAGCGGCCAGGAATGCAGGTGCACAGCTGAGTGTCCATGCTGCACAGTTTAGGTACATCCTGGATATCCCACTCTCCAGCACAAGATCAATAGGGTCCTTTTTGTTAAAGAAGGTCTGTTTTGGTATTAGTCTAGCTTTCAGTATTGCCCGAATGACTTTAAACTAAAATAGAGATCACAATGCAAAATGAAAAATACCTGAAACAAAACTGTTCAGTTCGACAGGCATATCCAGAAAAAATATCGCAGACTATCTATCCACTCTTTGCCTTGTGTAGGCTAATGGTGACTGAGATGAGTTTGTTTTTTTTACAGTGAAATAAGGATTTCAGTTTTGGTACTGTGGATCCCTAATACAAACATTTGCAACATTTTTTCACACTTGTAACTGATGCTTCTTATGAATGCTCAGGTTTCTTACCAAAATTCATCTTCTCTAGGTGTTTCTGCCAATTATACAGATTTAGAAAGCAGACACAGGAAAGGCATAGCACATGATGAGCGATAATATTAGTAGTTGATTGTATGTTTGTGGAAATGTTTCTTTGCATTCACTTACATTTATTTGTATGCTTTTGTAAGGTTTTCTATACTGTTGCTTGCTCTATGCATATTACTCTGACAACTCCTTAAATAGTTATTCAAAATTACATTCATGCATGCAAATATATATATATGACTGTAAATATGTGTGGCATTTTCATGCATGAAAGATAAGGTCCTTCCCCTAAGATGATAAAATCTAATCCAGACAAAAGAATTAATGTGATACCAATTTAAAACAAAAGGGAAAGAATGGAGTGATTAACACTGAACAGATCAGTCCTGGAAAGTTTCTTGAAAGAACGTGATCATTGGCCATAATTTGTAGAGAACAGTTCTTGTCAGAGAAGGAGCTATTTGAAGCCTAAGGGGCCTGAAAGGAATTAAGCCAATAGTGGAGGGATAAAGAAAACAGTAGGAAAGCAGAGTGTAAGAAACTTTCATCTGCATGGTGTAAGTAAGAGAAAATAAGAACAGGCGTAGAGACAGAAAGGAAACTGGAAAGATCAGGTGTTCAAGGGCAGGATGTCATAGTATGAAGAACCTTGTTACTTATTTACATAGAAAATTGCCTAAGACATGCCACAAAAATCTCCATATGTAACCAGAATTGTGAATCCGTTCCTGAGTTTCTCAAAGTTGCTGTATGCTAAGATTATTTCTATTTCTTGCAACAGAAATAGAAGGAGAATCAGTTCTGGCAATTTTCACAGTTAAGGATATTCTGCCAGAAAAAGAAATGTAATTTGTGAGGATCAGAAAGAATGTCAAGGAAAGAGACAGAAAGATACTTCATCAGGAGTGGCTGTTTAAACACATCCCAGAGATGACCCTCAAGGAATATATGGTCTCCAAATCAAGCTCACAAAAGATGCAAATGCCAGAAGTAGGCATTGACCTTAACTCAGGCCATTTATACAAATGCATTATGATGTAGTCCTTAACTGTATAGAGCATTATTTCTTCCCATCAGCTAGTTCATTGGAAAGAAATTAGCGTTATGGAGCTAAGATGACTGATGATCTCAGGAAGACACAAGGCAGTTTTGTAGCTAACGGAGAAATGTGTTTTGTCTCTGACTGCAACACTAAGTTACAGCTTGGTGAATTGCACCATGGTTTTTACATGGGTTAATATGGATAGGATTCCTCTGAGCAGCAGACAAGTTTTCTGAGCTACCCATTTACAGAATCACAGAATTACTAGGTTGGAAAGGACCTTCAAGATCATCAAGTCCAACCATTAATCCAGCGCCACCATGTTCCCAAAACCATGTTCTGAAGTGCCACATCCACACATTTTTTGAACACTTCCAGAGATGGTGACTCCACCACCTCCCTGGGCAGCCTGTTCCAATGCCTGACCACCCTCTCCATGAAGAAATTTTTTCTAATATCCAATCTAAACCTCCCCAGCGCAACTTCAGGCCATTTCCTCTTGTCCTATCACTAGTTACTTGGGAGAAGAGGCCAACACCCTTGTCGCCAAAACCCCCTTTCAGGTAGTTGTAGAGAGCAATGAGGTCTCCCCTCAGCCTCCTCTTCTCCAGACTGAACAAGCCCAGTTCCCTCAGCCGCTCCTCATAAGACTTGTGCTCCAGCTCCCTCACCAGCTTCGTTGCCCTTCTCTGGACATGCTCCAGCACCTCAATGTCCCTCTTGTATTGAGGGGCCCAAAACTGAACACAGGATTCGAGGTGTGGCCTCACCAGTGCCGAGTACAGGGGCACGATCGCTTCCCTACTCCTGCTGGCCACACTATTCCTGATACAGGCAAGGACGCTGTTGGCCTTCTTGGCCACCTGGGCACCCTGCCAGCTCATGTTCAGCCAGCTGTCAACCAGCACCCCCAGGTCCCTTTCTGCTGGGCAGCTCTCCAGCCACTCTTCACCAAGCCTGTAGCGTTGCATGGGGTTGTTGTGACCCAAGTGCAGGAACCTGCACTTGGCCTTATTAAACCTCATACTGTTGACCTCTGCCCATTGATCCAGCCTGTCCCAATCCCTCTGCAGAGCCCTCCTACCCTCCAGCAGATCAACATTCCCACCCAACTTGGTGTCACCTGCAAACTTACTGAGGGAGCACTCGATCCCCTCATCCAGATCATCAATAAAGATATTGAACAAGACCGGCCCCGGAACTGAGCCCTGGGGAACACCGCCTGTGACTGGCCGCCAGCCAGATTTAACGCCGTTCACCACAACTCTCTGGGCTCGGCCATCCAGCCAGTTCCTCACCCAGCGAAGAGTAAACCTGTCTAAGCCACGAGCCGCCAGTTTCTCCAGGAGAATGCTGTGGGAGACGCTGTCAAAGGCTTTACTAAAGTCCAGGTAGACAACACCCACAGCCTTTCCCTCATCCAGTAGGCGGGTCACCTGGTCATAGAAGGAGATCAGGTTGGTCAAGCAGGACCTGCCTTTCATGAACCCATGCTGGCTGGGCCTGATCCCTTGGTTGTCCTGCAGATGCCCTGTGAGCACTCTCAACACCAACCGCTCCATAATCTTCCCCGGTACAGAGGTCAGGTCTGTGGTTCCCAGGATCCTCCTTCCGGCCCTTCTTGTAGACAGGTGTCACACTGGCAAGCCTCCAGTCTTCTGCGACCTCCCCTGTTAACCAGGACTGATGATAAATGATGGAGAGTGGCTTGGCAAGCTCCTCCGCCAGCTCTCTCAGTACTCTCGGGTGGATCCCATCAGGCCCCATAGACTTGTGGGTGTCCAGGTGGTTTGACATGTCCTTGACTGCTTCCTCCTGGATTATGGGCGGGTTATTGTGCTCTCCATCCCCATCTTCCAGCTCAGGGGGCTGAATACCCTGTGGATACCTGGACTGGCTAATAAAGACTGAGGCAAAGGAGGCATTAAGTACCTCAGCCTTGTCCTCGTCCTTGGAGACAATGTTCCCCACCACATCCAGAAAGGGATGGAGATTCTCTTTGCCTCTCTTTTTGTTGGTAATATATTTGTAAAAACATTTTTTGTTATCCTTTACGACTGTGGCCAGACTGAGCTCTAGCTGGGCTTTTGCCTTTCTAATTTTGTCCCTGCTTGACCTAACGAGGCCCCTTTCATATACATAGTAGAGTAAAACAGGTGCCTCTAGAGAATGGTTTGTCTCAGCCTAAAGCTGGTGTCTGAAGTAGGTCAGATGCCATAGGTCAGTATGTAAGGGAATAGGTCAGTATATAAGGGAAATCCAGGATCACTAGCTTAGAGTTATATACCTATCTGTACCGTAGTCATATGAAGGCAGGTGAGGTGAATCCCACACTATGCATTTCCTGAATGCTCATTTCAATTTGGGAATAATTGCTGCTGCAGTGTAGCCCATCTTAGTGCTCTCATCAGACACTGATTAAATTTGGCATTCAAATCCATCAACACTTCTGGCATTTTTGCTGATAAACTGTGCTTTTGTTCAGACAAGTAAATATATGTAAATGAAAATAATCAACCCTATTGCTAAATGTTAGAGTAGAAAAAGGTTCACTCATTTTTTTAAAGAAAAAAGGGCAAGATTTTAAATCTCTTTTTTTTGGAAGGAGTTTGCTCTCATCAATTTAGAAAGTTAGACGCTTACATTTCTTAAAATATAGCTTTATGGATAGTAGGAATTTGATGATTCTGTGTTCAAGGTGTGGTTTTGATGTTGTGCAATCTGTTTTGCATGAGGTTCCACAGTGAGAATGAGGATTAAAAAGACATTTTGAACAACTGTCTCTTTTGTGGAGGCTAGTCTTTGAACACAGGATAAGATGGGAGTGAAAACATGTGATTACGTGGTAAATGACTATCGTAATGATGCATAAAGGAGCTAAATTAAGATTAAAATAGCAAATCATAAATAGCATCTACAGCTCTTCAGCACTGCCTTTTCAGGCTTACTTTTTAAACAGTTCTTGGGCTACACTGTTCTGTAGAGGTGCATCCATTTCACAGAACTAGAAAAGGGTCTCAGGTTGTGGGGAACATGCAAAGTGTCTGTCATACAGCTGATGCAGAAACTGCACCTATACAGTGATTCAATGGTGTAATTCTTTTACTGGAC
This sequence comes from Phaethon aethereus, assembly GCF_964289735.1. Taxonomy (NCBI): domain Eukaryota; kingdom Metazoa; phylum Chordata; class Aves; order Phaethontiformes; family Phaethontidae; genus Phaethon; species Phaethon aethereus. Next base: position 62,322,225 of record NC_138576.1, read on the forward strand.
TGATAAAATAACACAAATTTCATATTAAACTTCAGTTACAATGGTAGAAGGCATGGTAGCTCAGTGTTGTTCTACTGAATTTAAATTACAGTTTTACAAAAATAAGTATGTATTTATATTCTAATTTTAGATGGTGTGGTAAAAGAACTATCAAGCCCAACATACTGCCCTTTAATCCAGAAACCCATATATTAATTATTAAAATATTAATTACATTATTATTTAATTATGAATTACATAATTAAAATGTTAGCACACACAAAGACTAATAAACAGTCTGTCACATCTGAAAGAATTCAGTGATGTGGGTGAGTGGACAGTGGTTAGATACTAACATCCTCCTCCACTTCCTTATGAAATGCACTGTGAAGAGGAAAAGATCAAGAGTTTACTAATTGGAAATGTAACATCCAGATGAAGTAAACTGCCACTTAGCGTGAGGGACAGGAAAGCATAAAGCATGCCTACAGGTAAAAGGTGAAGCTGATGGCTATGATTCAATTCGAGACAGCTGTTGAGAAAAAAATTGTCATGACAGTGAAGAACAGCAGACATAAGCGATTCCTTATGTAGCACATAAAATTATTATTTCCACTTCTTTAGAAATAACTGAGAGGTACAACATGAAAACCATGATAGGTATTTTTGTACATATGTTCCACAGCATAATAGTTTTTTTAGTTCGCCTTCAGGAAAGAAAATTTGTCTCCATCAGAGCTGCAATTTTCTGTGTTTATTTGTAGTCCCACAGGCCCAACTGTATTGCTTTATCAGCAAGTTCTGCTCCCTCAGTTCTCATTTATAGCATCTGTATTCAAGAACTCATTCTTTAGAGGAAGAGTTTCTTCACTTATTATATGTCTTCATTATAGGTGTTTTCTTCAAGGAATCCTATACAGGAAATTACAGGTGTAATTTATATGCATGGCATTATTGTCATCTGTGCATTTCATTTAGTGTTATCCATGGAGACGCTTACTTTTAGGACCAGTTGCAGTTAACAGGGAAGATGACTTAGGGTTGTGATGCTTACAGTCATTTGGAAACAAAATATTTTACGCTCATTCTTCATGAGATACATTTTAGACTTTGGAAGATGAAACATTAATCTAGTCCTGTGACATTCCTCGCAGTCTCTTACATTTCATTTTTTGATAAGAAGTTCAAATATGTAGATAAATACAACCATCATTGTAAGTATATATGAAAAATGAGAGAATTGCAAAATGTATTATTGTTGTTTGTTTTCACAGGTAAACAAATGTTCTGAGGTGCTAAGCTTGGTTGTATTTTCCAACAGAGATTAAATATCAGCACTTCTCCAGATTAGAATAAAAGGTATGCAGTAATTAAATCAAAATAATAGAAAATTTTACACATGGTTAAATCAGAATAAGCAGAGAAAACAAAAGATGCAGGAAACAGCTGAATAGACCTCTGTTGTTCCTTACTATAATACTGCTGTGCTCTATTCTCTAGATTAGAAATGCATCAAGCTTCATAAGTCGTTTCTCTCTTCTATTTTTCCCTTTCCGCAATGTTCTTCCTCCAAGAACTCAATTGAAAACCAATGTATTTTATTTCTTTTTGTCTCATCTTTTAATCTTTTAATGATTTCTTTTAAAAAAACCCACTGCTCCTTTGGGAAGTGACAATGTCCAATGCCAAGCTTTTCTGATTAAATACAAATATCAAACGCAGGGGCTGTTCAAGTCTCTGTGCTTGAAGAGTTACAACATGAAATCTTCACAATATGTTCACGTTTTGTGCAAGTACTTGTCAGGGCACATGACAAATAAAATATTTTATTCATAAGAGGATCATAGAGTCAATTAGGTCAGGAGGTCTTCAGTCCAAACTCCTGCTCAAAGTCAGGTCAGCTGTAGGGTCAGACAAGGTTTCTCAGGGCTCTTTGCAGTTGAGGCTAAAAAACTCCAAAGATGGAGACTACACAACCTCACTGGGCAACCTGGTCCACTTCTAGGCTGTCTTCATGGGAGGAAAGTTCCTCCTTATAGCCAGTCTGAACCTCTCTTGTTTCATTTTATGCCTGTTGTCTCTTGACTTCCCATCATGCAACCCAGCAAAGAGCCTGGCTTCATCTTCTTGGTAACGTCCCCATAGGCATGGAAAGGCTGCTGTTGGGCCCCCCCTCTCCCCAGAACCTCTGGAGCCTTCCCTTTTTAAGACTGAATAAGCCCTGCTCCCTCAGCCGCTGACTCATGTTTGGTTTGCTGCCCACGGGGACACTCAAGCCCTCCCTGCAGAGCTGCTCTCAAGTCAGTCCCAACCTTCCTGACCACGGAAGTCTCATTCGCTACTTAAACAAGTACAGATCTCTGGCTCCTTCTTCTCTTGTGCAGTTGGGTGATTTGAACCTTTGTCTCTGCAGGATCTCTGTGAAGATCCTGTCAATCTTTTTCACATTCTCTGACACTGCGCAGTCTGCTCACCTTCCTCCATTGGCAATGCAGGTCCTCAGCCAGAGCACAACCCCTGCAGACAAGGACACCACCTTCTCCTGCCCCACCCCAGGAGAAGCACCAGGCCCTTCCTGTAGCCCCAGACCTGGGTGGCCACATCTGCCCTTCAGAGCTCTGAGGCAAGGCCTCTGCTGTACCACGTGTTGCTCCAGCTGATGCCTTGTGGCACGTGCCCAGGTTTATTGAGCAGACCCGTGCTGTTTTAAGCAGCCTTGCAGCTGCCTTCCGTGCGCTTCTCTGCACCAAGTGCTGCGTCTGTTAGCTACTACTTGCTGCACTGTAGGTGCAGTAGTTATATAGATCTTTTGCGAGCACTAGCTCAGTGGGTGTTTGACACTCTGTAATCAGGAGCCAGTTACAGACAAAAGGTCTAAGCACCTTTTGAGCAGGAAAGACCAGCAGACATTTTTACAAACCGAGTTTGCTAGAAGTAAAAGCCTCTAGTACCCACACTTCTCCAGCAGCAGCAGGCACCCCAAATTCTTAAACAAACTCTGGGAAGTCCTCCAACCGCCCAGGCAATGAAATAAACCCAGAAATTGCTGTGCAAAGTCTTGTGTCTGTTAGCTGCCTCTGTATGCTGCAACCTGGGCAAAGGAGGTGAAGTTTACACAAATTAATATTACACTTGTATAGCCTTGTATATATACACACACACATATAAATATATATATATAAAAATATGCATATATTTTTGAGTAAGAATGAGTATTCTGCTTTATATTTCCCCGGAGTATATAGTATAAGACATCCTATTTACCTATCTGGTAAATAAATTTACCTGTCAAGAGATTTATTTAAGCTAATTATCACAAAGGGGTTTTGCATCTTCCACATGAGCAGAATGCCTGAACATTCTGTTTTTCTTAACACTGTTATAAAAGTTGTACAGAGGAAAATGTTGAGAAACTCCTCTCCAACGCTAAACAACTAAGATGGTTCCTTTTAAGCAGACCATTATTAATTGTTTTCAGAATTATTTCAGAAGATTGATTCATGCATAAAAATGCATTTAGTCAAGGATTTCAAGTTTCAGCAATTCTGCTTAAAAAAGCTTTATAATTTTCTTCTTGAAGAAAGATCTTTAATTACACTGGAGCAATAGAGTGGGATTTATGCGTATATTCTAATTAGGTACTAGTAAAACTGAAAAGCTCTTCGTTAAAACCATGTGGAGAAAAATCAGACACATGCCAGCACTTCATTACTGAGAACTTAAGAAGAATTGTGTGGTGGCTTATCATCAGCATTACATAAATAGAAGGGCACTCTACATATTGCATACATCGACACAGTCTTTTAGATTAAAAAATAGGCTGATTGTGAGAAAACAGAAGAGGATACAAATTAACTTGATTAATTAAACCAAAGCAATTAATTCTACATACTGATATTAGCACCTTACTACCTGTTTAGTAGAGCAAGCATAATAATAAACATATTCTTTCTAAGTTAAATTTGTATATATACATCCATGCACAGATATATATATGGAGAATATAAGATGAAACATCACGGTTCATTCAACCACAACCTAATTAGATCTCAGTGATCATCAAATAGTACGGTTAGGTCATGTAATCATTCATAAGAACTACATGCTTATAGCATGAGCAGAATATATGACATGCTTTATGTTTAAACATAAGCTTTTATCATGAAGGGTTTTCTCATGTTCTAAACAAGAACAGCTGGTGTATAGGCTGTGTCACAACACACTGTAATAACAATACAATAGACTTATTGTTACTCCTAATGTTGTGCATAAAGAAGTTATTCATATTTTGAACACAGAATTATTGAGCACTTCTTGTCAAATTGCAGACCCTCATGAACAATTCCCTTTGAGTCATAAGCACATGACTTTTCACTTCTTAGGGTCAGTCCATATGATGATAAAATAATTAAGACTCATGATGGGGTTGGGTTTGTACGACATCCAGCTGCTGACTCCACATTCATAGAAGGGAACTGAATAGACTGAATCTGAGCGGGGTAGAGAGGATAGCAATAGAAGTTAGAAGTGAGAAAGGAAGTAACAGTGTGTCCCTATAGTGAGTCCCTCTGCTGAAACTCACGTTTGGCCAACTCCTGCAGCTCACTCTTTGTTATCAAGTTCCTTTATATTGTATATCTACCTATAAAAAAGGATATTGCTGTATATTCTAAGTGAACCAGTTCATTAAATGTAAGGAGAGTTGACATAATGGTTTGACTATGAGGAAGATTTCTTGTGGCTGTGTGTTTAATGCCTAGCTCATTATTTGTTAGGTAAAAAAGCATCCTAAATTATGCATAGCACACATATCACCGCATGATTAAACAACATAAATAATTTCCTAATATTTCTAATATCTCATTTCTACCTCTATTAGTAAGTATTTTCAATGAGAGGTATAACTGATTTTTTTTAGGGTAACTTCAAAGTAGGACACATATGAATGAAAGACTTCCACTATCATCAGTTCCCTTATTATGGACAAATTTCTCATGTAATCTGTTTCTTAAATTGCTCAAATTTGATTTGTAAACTTCTAAGGTTTCTTGTCTAAACTATTCCTATGAGAAGAATCATAGAATCACAGAATGGTTGAAGTTGGATCTCTAGAGGTCATTTGGTCCAACCCCCGTGCTCAAGCAGGGCCACCTAGAGCTGGTTGCCCAGGACCATGTCCAGAGGGCTTCTGAATATCTCCAAGGATGAAGACTCCACAACCTCCATGGGCAATCTGTGCCAGTGTTTAGTCACCCTCACAGTAAAAAAAAGTTCTTCCTGATGTTCAGAGGGATGCTCTTGTGTTTCACTTTGTGCCCATTGCTTCTGGTCCCATCACTGAGCACCACTGAAAAGAGCCTGGCTCCATCCTCTTTGCACCCTCCCTTTAGGTATTTATGTACATTAATAAGATCCCCGCCCATGCTCCTCTTCTCTAGGCTAAACAGTCACAGCTCTCCAGGTTTGACCTCGTCAGTGCTGAATAGAGGGGAAGGATCACCTCCGTTGACCTGCTGGCGATATTTTGTCTAATGCAGCCCAGGATACCGTTAGCCTTTTTTTTTTTTTTTTTTTTTTTAATCCCCAGGGCACATTGCTAGCTCATATTCAACATGGTGTCCACCAGGACCCCTGAATCCTTTTCTGCCAAGCTGCTTTCGAGCTGGGTGGCTCGCAGCATATGGTGGTGCCTGGGGTTGTTCCTTCCCAGGTGCAGGACTTTGTACTTGTTGAAGTTCATGAGGTTCCTGTCAGTTAATTTCTCCAGCCTGTAGAGGTCCCTCTGGATGGCAGCATGACCCTCTGGCATTATCAGCCACTCCTTCCAGTTTGGTGTCATCAGCGAACTTGCTGAGAGTACTTTCTGTTCCATCATGGAGCTCATTAATAAAGATGTTAAAAAGTATTGGACTCAGTATTGACGCTGGGGGTACATTGTTAGTTTCTGGCCATCAACTAGACTTCGTTCTAGTGATCACCACCCTCCAGGCCTAAGCATTCAGTCAGTTTTTAATCCACCTCACTGTCTGCTCATCCAGTCCATACATCAACAGCCTATCTATGAGGATCTTATGGGAGACAGTATCTAAGGCCTTACTGAAGTCCAGGTAGACAATACCCACTGCTCTCCTTCCGTCTACCAGGCCTGACATTTCACTGTAGAAGTTTATCAAGTGAAGCTTGACTTCCACTTGGTGAAGCCATGCTGACTTTTCCTGATGACTCTTGTTGTTCACAGGATTAGCTACTCCATCACCTTCTCAGGAACTGAGGTGAGGTTGACCAGCCTGTAGTTCCCTGGGTCCTTCTTACCATTCTTGAAGATAGGAGAGACATTTGCTTTCCTCCAGTCTTCAGATACTTCTTGCAGTTGCAATGATTGATCAAAGATGATCAACAGTGGCCTTGCAATGATATCAGCCAGTTCCCTCAGCACTCGTGGGTGCATCTCATCAGGGCCCATGGACTGATGTGCGTTCAGTTTTCTTAAGTATTCCTTGACCTGACCCTCTTCCACCAATGATAGACTTTCCTTGCTCCAGCCTTTCCCCTTCATCTCTGGGACCTGGGATTCCTGAAGGCTGGTCCTGCTGGTAAATATTGAGGCAAAGGTGGCATTCATTACTTCAGCCTTTTCCATATCCTGTGTAACCTGTCTTGAGGAGCAATGAGCTTATATTTTTCCTAGTATCCTTTTTGTCTCCTGAGAAGAACAAGTTGTTTTCTATATCAGTCTAACCATGCAATTTGGAAGAAGGGACAGCAACCCAAGATGCAGCAGTGGTGCCTCATTGTCTCTTGGGGGCCTTCTGATGGAAAGAGAATATTTGCCTGCCTGAAAGCCCAGCTGCAGGCTGGTGGCATCTGTCCTTAATTGGTATTGCACTGAAATCACACTGTTATTTCTAGCTTACATTTATTTTTACTTAACTTATGCCAATTTATAGTAACAAGAATTAACTATGTGCTTTTGCCCTAACAGAAATGTTTTCTTAGACAGTAGTCATATAGCTTTAAACTTTTTTTCCTGAAAGAAAACAGTGTCTCTTAGTCTTTTCTGACAGATTCCTCTAACAATATTTTGTTTCATTTCATTTTGAATTAATTTTCTTGAATGTGAATAATCAGCATTGTACACAGTACCTCACATGAGATCTCTCAAAGCTTGAACGATGCTGACAATCTTGTCTTCTTTGTGGGAAATGTTTGAAATGTAGAAGAGTGTATTTGCCTTTTTCATGATATCATCATATTTGTGAATTATAGACACCTTGTGATTGACTAACATGTACAAGTCTCTCACCTTTTCAGTTGTGTTCTGCAACTGACCCTTTCACTGCAGACATTTTTGCTAGTCTTACGTGCATAACACTGCACTTCATACTCCTCAGTTTCCATCCCATTTCTATTGCCCCTGTCTTCCAGGTCATGCATTTTTTCCTGTAAGATACACAAAGTCTTTTTTAGTATATTTTTTTACCTTGATAATTTTAATTTTCAGGTTTTCTACATGTTCTTGGTTTACAGATTACTAATCATTTCAGTAGCTATATAGATAATACATGCACAGCAATAGATATACTTCCTTTATATTATCCAGATAATAACTCTTGAATGTTATATACTCATATCTGTTTATATTGTAAAAATTAGTATTTCAACAACAAGAATGAGACACTTTTCTGTTTGCATTTAAAGACACTGATTACTTTTAAAACAGCACTTGCTTTAGATGGCTTTGTGAAAAATCACAGCCAGAAGCTTTTAACTTCTTGCTTGTGTGGAAACAAAAAATGTAAAATCCAAACGTATATTCTAGCAAGAATTCCAACTGCGCTTACCATAGTTAGAGCAGGATTGAATTTGTGTGTTGTGTATCTCCCATAGACAAAGTGTTTGCTGATAAAGATAGCCAGAGTTAAACAAGAAGCACTGCATACTAAGAAAGAAGGGAAAGGAAGGCAAAGGGAAAGAAAAGAAAAGGGGAAAGAAAAGAAAAGAGGAAAGAAATTAAGGACTGATGAGCACCTGTCGCTCCACAAAACCCTTAAATGTTATCATCGTCACTTTTCCCAACTAGAGATTGTTAGCTGCAACCAAGAGGAAAAAGGTTTGAGAAGCAATATTGCACTTCACACAATGTTCCATGTAAACCAGAGGAAAGGGAAAAAATTACCTGTTGATATAGTCAGAACATATGGCTGTTTTGTCTGGCAGATGTTCTCAATTTCTCAGATTTTTAATAAGAGACTTCTCATTATTAATTTGTAATAAAGGAAGGTTTCCTTGGCATATGCAGAAAATCTATAATGTTAAATTGCTGTTGATTTAAGGTAGTACAGCCACAGCATAGTGCAAGTATCCCCATTATCTGTATCATGGATTTTCACAAAAAGCTATTGAAAGGAGTAAGTAATGAATGCTGAAAATACAGTGTGAATAGCGCAACTCTTTTTTCCTATACAGAGACCAGGAAAATACTTACTTTTACTAAAAACAGTTGTGTTGGTATATGTTGTACAATGTCTGTTTGCTCTAGAGTCAAATCTGGCCTTTGGAGGTGGACTTGTAAAGCAAATGTTTTTTCCCTCTCTAACAATTTCTGTGTGTTCTGCTCTCACTATTCACCTCTCAGCAAGTCCTGTTCACCTATAATGCTCATCATGAACAGACCTGGCTAAAGGTCTTTTTCTGAAGAGGGCTAGGGGTTAGAAGTAAGATGTGTCCACAGATATTTCTAACTTCACACAAAGTTGCATGTGTTGTATCTTGAGACAAAGGTGAAGTTCATTGTATCTTGACACAGAGGTAAGGTTCAGTTGCTCTTTTCCTTAAATCTAGTGATTCAGCAGTAGCACTTAAACGTATTTTAAATTCTATCATTGCAAGCAAAAGGGCTAGAAACTTTAAAGGAAGGCTAAATATTCTCTTTACAGTACTGCTTCTAAAGCAAGGCAGTGCTGGATCACAGTAACCAAATCCTAGAATGATTTAGTGCATTCAACTCATGGAAACAATGTGGAATTAGTGACAAATTAATATTCTTATATATAACTGGTTTGCGATTGTTCATTCTTGTGCCCCTGACATTTTCTTATTTCACAGAATAAGATGGTTTTCTTTTTCCTGAAGAAATGTGTGTGAGCTGCCTCTACAAAGCCTAACATAGGGCTACTTTTCTGTCCCAGAGAAGAAACACCTCACTGCTGATTCTTGCTTAAAATACCAGGCCACAAGCATGGTGTGGGCTAGTAGACACCTATCATAGTCCTGCACAGAAAGATGAACCCCCTCTGATCTGAACATCTTCTGATGTTTTTTCACAATCTTCAACGGAGCTGTCTTCTGCCTCAGAAACCTGTAATTCTTCAACACTTCCCTTTCTCTGTCAAGCAGATGAGAAACTTATCACGTGTTTATTTCTTGGCACACTGTGTAAGAGTGTCAGGCCATCCCAGAAAGCACCCAAAAGAAAATTTAGAGGAGCAAGAATGTGAGTTCCTCATGTCATTCTGCACCTTCAGTAACCAGAGGTAATACACTACCAAAGCCAGGCTGTCATTTGACAGCCAGAAATCTTCTTTCCAGCATTGTGGCTCTGCCAATACCCATTAAGGACGAATGCCACCAGCCTGTAACTGGGCTTTCAAGTAGGCAAATATTCCCATTCCATCCATGAGCCTCCAAGAGACGATGAGGCCCCACTGCTGCATCTTGGGTTGCTGTCCCTTCTTCCAAATTGCATGATTAGACTGATATGGAAAATAACTTGCTCTTCTCAGGAAACAAGTTTTAGTAGAAGAAGGGCTTCTAACACTAGCAACTGGTCTGTACTTACGTAGAGAGGTGCTATAAAATGAAACAGATTACTTGGAGAGAGAAAGGGGACATAAACCTGTTCTTCATGCACTGATGTCTCAAAACCCATCCCTCTGTCTGTCCCTTCTCCTTCTAGTCCCTGCAACAGGAGGCAAGTCTCTCATGGCTTTTTTCTGAGTGATGGAAACCTCTGCACATTCTAGAAGTTTTTAACCTGGAAGTAGAGACCTCAGAGGAGATGATAAATGACTAAAGGTGGGGTAATATGTCCTGACTCTAGGCTCCATGTTCAGGATAGTAGCAGAGGAGCAAGAGAAGATGGGGAAATGTGTGGGAAGCATCCTGCAGACAGATTTTTGCACTTGCTGCATGTGTGGGCAGCCACCCACCATGCCTTATGCTAGACACTGAATAGAATGACGTTTTTCATTCAACTCTCACAGCACCCAGGCTTCTCTAAAAAGACTGGGCGTGCACAACAGCAGGATGCTACATATGAATGTGAGAGGGACTTTGGACTTGGTGCTGTGGAACGTATTTTACAAGTGAGAGTAAAGCAGAAAGTTATCATTTAGGATACAAGAAGTGTGCTTCCCTACTCTAGCCAGACCAGTCAATCTGCTGCCTGTTATAAGGAGAAGAAAGAAAGAAATCTAGTGTCTTCAGGAAGAGAAAGGGATAAAGAATAGGAGGAGATATATGGAAAAGATGGAAAGAGGAGGACTCTAGAGTAAGTTAGGGCAAGTGGAATCAGTGTAAGTTCAGATGATGTTATGGATAATATTTTCCTCATTGAACTAGATCCACAAGGCTGTTAATATATCATCAGGTGGGCAAAGGTCTGGGAAATGTTCATTCTTACTGGAACTATGTGAGTGAGAAAGATTCCTCATTTGCTTTCAGTAGGTTGTCAAATCAATATCACATGCAGCCCTGGTGGACCTTAACACTAAACATGCAGCGATGGCAAATAAGTATCTGTGCTGACAATGAAGGTAGAGCGTCTGTTTGGCATTTCAAAAATCTTGAGCATCATAAACATGGCTGATGTATCTAATGCTGATGGGATGTGACTGAGAGACCCTAAAGTATAGTGAGCAGCCATCTCTTCTTTCAGTTACTTATACTGGTCATGGATTCTTTTCCATGGATGTTGGAAAGAATGTGTATCTGCCTAAAGCCGAGAACAGCTGGGCATATTTCCCCATTGGAACATGATAATGTGGTCTAAGGTTTCAAATGGGGGACCAGAAATAACCAGACCTAGTGTTAACTCCCGGAAGAGAGACTTGGATATATTGAAATTAGTACTCACTGTCAATCACCCCAGAATTTGGAAGATGAAATGGTACTATCAGTAAACATTAATGCTTGAGTTCATCTCAACCAGGACTGTGAAGTCACATCAGGTATGATATTCAAAGATATTCTTCTTAAGACAGCCATTGGAACAGATCCAGGAGAACACTGTAAAGGTAGATACGGATCTGTGTGTTGCAGTTGTTCAAGTGACACAATCTAGTTATAAAATACACCAGATTTCTGATAAGAACTGTTGGGGAGCACCAACAGTAGGCTGTGCCACAATGGAAGGTGAGCTAGGAGCTCGTCGTGACAGAAGCTGAGGTGAAATGCATTCAAAATATGAGGGAAGTCGTATTGCATGAAAACACAGCTGAGGCCAAAAGAAGACTAATACCTCGTGGCAGAGAAGATGAAGCAGGTTATGCTCAGACCAGGACTGTGACACATTTCCTAAATAAACCACTATAGCTCAAATGTTATATTGAAAATTATATAATTTCATGATTAATATGCTAACTAGAATTAAGAAAAGAGCACTTAAAAGTTTGGAACTACTAGGCTGGAACAAGAATGATGACTTATTAAGCATATTAATTTTTCTTCATAAGCAATGAATCTCGAAAACCACAGTGGTTTGTCACAATAATTAAATTCCGTTTGCTTTTCAGATATAAATGCCTACACATCTTGCCAAAGTAATCCTTGCTTGCTACTCAGGAGTCTAAACTTTTATGCATGTACTTTCTAAAACACATTTTTTCTTTTTCATTTATGAGGCAAGGCAGAAAAGATTTTGTCATTTGTTAGACTACACTTACCCCATAGAAAAAGCCAATATCTTTTCTCAGTCCTTGTCAAGGCTCTGAGTGCAGCCTGCCACACACCTTCCTAGACAGTAGGCTGCCAGTGCTCAAGGCTATCTCTGACACGATGCAGGCACATAACCTTGGGTCAGATGGGGGTGATGGTGCTGTGTGAGCTGGGAGAAGCTCTCCTGGTTACTGCACAAGGGAGAAAGAAGTTAAGTTGAATGTCTTCCCAGTAAATCTCTGATCCTACTCAAATTTTTTTTAAGCACGGGTGAGAATAAACTTTTTCAACAGGAACATTTGCCTGCTTGAAGGATTTTTCTTCTTGCTCCTTCAAATTCAATCCTAGTCCCCAGATCCTAACTCAGATACGTTTTGATTGAAAAAAGGCTCAACTTGGTATTGACAATTATAAGCACCCAGCATTCACAATCAAATTCCAAATTTATAAGAATCCAATATCTTTTTAAAGTGTTATTTTATTTACTGTTTTTGTAACATCATATGGATGTGACTTTCATTAAAAACTAGTATTTAACATACAGAAAGTGGGTGTCTATATATGTATATCAGCAGAAAATTAAAACTATATATAGCACCTCTTAGAAGCATATTTATATGTACACATTTAATATTGTTATTTTAGTGTTATATTTAATGTTATTAAAACATAATGCATGATTTTAATATCCATTTCATATGTATTTTAAGGTTTTATTCAGTCTAATATTCCAAACACAGCAAACAATTTATGTCAAATACCCCATGATCCATTTGTAAGAACAAATCTCTTATAAATGCAGTAATTGGATAAGAAGATGTAAAATACAAGTTTGAAAACTAGTTATAAAGGGAACGGCTTGCAATATATTAACTATAATCTGTTAAGGAAAAGTATTTTTTCTACCGCTTTCAATTTATGAGAGTCTCCATATTTTCTTACAAGATCATTCACAATTTATAAATGGAAGAATCATATTCTTTGAGCAACAGCAAGCATGCCATACAAATGTCATAGAAATCACAGACAGAAATGTTGGTTGGATGAGATCTTTGGAGGTCCATTAGTCCAGCCTCCTGCCAACGTTATATCAGGTCAGCCATGGCTCTGTCTGGCTTTTGTTAGGCCTTGAGTTTCTCCAACTCCCTCTGAACTAAAGCTCTACCAGCTGTTGTGTCAGACACTTCAACTAGTCTGGTGTCATCTGCAAATCCGTTTCGATGAATAAATTAAGCATTATGTGCTCCAGCTATAAGCCCTTGGTTATTTTGCTAGCAGGTGCCATTTGGATGTCAAGCTATTGATTATGACATTTTGAGCCTGGCAGTCCAGCCAATTCTCAGCGCATCTAACAATTGATTCATTCAGCTCATATGTCTTCAGGTTCCCAATGAGAACCCTGGAGGAGATGATTCTTACTAAAGGAAAGTATATTACATCCAGCAAATGTCAACAAATGTCAGCAAAGAGAAGTAAAAAGTACCTGAATTTGCCCAGTGCATACAGTTATATTTTATTTTGTTGCTCTGATATGTGTCAGGCCATTCCCTACTATTTATAAACAAAAAACGATAGTGCCTAAAATGGAAACAAATGCATGAGCAAATGATCTTTCCACAAGACAATTATACATGGTAAAGAAATCAAATAACTCTACCTCAAAATCTTTGGGATAATAACCTGAAAAGACAACAAAAACCCATGTCTGATATAAAATATACAGAACTCTATTGTCTAGATTAGGCTCAAAACACATTTCTTCTGATTTTTTTCTCATTTCTTTTATGAAGAAGTAGATTTTGGAGCTAATCCTAGAAGTCTACAACCTTGGACTGAAGAGGACAAACAGAATGAAGAGCTTTCTGTTCTTCTGAACATCCAGTCACCAATCTCATATAAAACAAACCTAGGAAGGTATCTTGTTTACCTTAGTCAAGCTGTTAAGCTAATGTTTGATGAAAGATGATCTGTAAGACATTCAGTTTCTTGCCTATAAAGATAGAACAAGATCAACTGTTTCATTAACAGAATTACTTCCATATGCCTGTTTCTTCCTATGTTTTGTTGGTTCTGTGCAAAGTGGTATTATTTTGGATGTCTAGAACAGGTAGGATAGACTTTTGCACTGTGTGCACAGTTCTGCAGGATAACAGATGGGCAGGTATACCAATAATGAAAGCATTTAGAATGCATGACACAGACTAATTTGATTTGACTAAAATAATCCTCCAGCTGACAGTGATGCAGTGTACCTATCAATAAAGATTGGGTAATTGGATATTTATTTAAATTAAAGATGCTTGTTTAATATGGACATTTTAATTTTATTTTAAAAATATAATTTATATACAAAAATTATAATTTACTGATGGCACCAAGTTGAAATTTCTCTTTGAGGTTTTATATGCACATTAGAAACATCCCATAATTTTACTTTTTAAGATTGCTAAAAGGAAAGTAATGTATCAGTACAGAAATTGCCCTTTGACAGATGTTTCTGTAAATTATATGCTATTCTCTTGAGAGCATTGCATTCAAAATTATTCCTTTTGTTTATTTCCAGTTTTTAGATTTTCACATTTTTTACTCCAGAAATAGGAACTAAAACTCAAGTGAGTCAAAAAACATCTGCTCTGCAACTACTTCTAAAATCCCAGTTTTAAGGCTATGGATGAGGTCTGGAGGCTTCTTTATTGAATGAAAAATTATGCCGCAGCTTAAATGAAGCAGTTCACTTTTGGCCATATATACAAGTATGAATTGAACAAAAATGTGACTTTCACTACTCTTTTATAATGTTCTCCAGGTTTTCCTAATGAACAAAGCATACAGATTGACTTTTCATCAGAATCACAGAACCACAGAATCATAGAATCTTTGGGTTGGAAGGGATCTTTAAAGATCATCTAGTCCAACCCCCCTGCAATGAGCAGGGACATCTTCAACTAGGTCAGGTTGCTCAGAGCCCCGTCTAAACCTGACCTGGGATGTTTCCAGGGATGGGGTGTCTACCACCTCTCTGGGCAACTTGTGCCAGTGTTTCACCACCCTCATTAAGAAAAACTTCTTCCTTACTAGACTTCCTTCTAGTCTAAATCTACCCTCTTTAAGTTTAAAACCATTACCCCATGTCCTATCGCAACAGGTCCGGCTGAAAGGTTTGTCCCCATCTTTCTTTTAAGCCCCCTTTAAATACTGGAAGGCTGGAAGAAGGTCTCCCTGGAGCCTTCTCTACTCTAGGCTGAACAGCCCCAGCTCTCTCAGCCTGTCCTCATAGGAGAGGTGTTTCATCCCTCTGATCATTTTTGTGGCCCTCCTCTGGACCCGCTCCAACAGGTCTATGTCTTGCCTGTGCTGAGGGCACCAGAGCTGGACGCAGTACTCCAGGTAGGGTCTCACCAGAGTGGAGTAGAGGGGCAGAATCACTTCCCTCCACCTGTTGGCCATGCTTCTTTTGATGCACCCCAGGATATGGTTGGCCTTCTGGGCTATGAGCACACATTGCTGGCTCATGTCCAGCTTTTCATCCACCAGTACCCCCAGGTCCTTCTTGGCAGGGCTGCTCTCAATCCCTTCTTCACCCAGCCTGTATTGTTACTCGGGGTTGCCCCAACCCAGGTGCAGGACCCTGCACTTACACTTGTTGAACATCAGGAAGTTCACACTGGTCCATTCCTTGAGCTTGTCCAAGTCCCTCTGGCATCCCATCCCTCAGGCATGTCAATAGCACCACTCTGCTTGGTGTCATCTGCAAACTTGCTGAGGGTGCACTCAACCCCACTGTCCATGTCATTGATGAAGATATCAAACAGTACTGGTCTCAATATAGACCCCTGAGGGACAACGCTTGTCACCGATCTCCATTTGGACATGGAGCTGTTGACCACTACCCTTTGGATGCGACCATCCAACTGATTCCTCATCCACCAAACGGTCTGCCCACCAAATCCGTATCTCTCCAATTTAGAAAGGAGGATATTGTGGGGGATCATGCCAAAGGCCTTCCAGAAGTCCAGATAGATGACATCGGTAGCTCTTCCCTTGTCCACTCATCATAGAAGGCTACTAGGTTGGTCAGGCAGGACTTGCCCTTGGTGAAGCCATGCTGGCTGTCTCGAATCATTTCCCTGTCCTCCATGTGCCTTAGCATAGCTTCTAGGAGGATCTGTCTCATGATCTTCCCAGCCACAGAAGTGACGCTGACAGGTGGGTAGTTTCCAGGGTCTTCCTTGCTACCCTTTTTTTAAAAATGGGTGCAACGTTTCCCTTTTCCAGTCTCCAGGGAGTTCACCTGACTGCCAGGACTTTTCAAATATCATGCAGAGTGGCTTGGCAACTATGTCAGCCAGTTCCCTCAGGACTCTGGGATGCATCTCGTCAGGTCCCATAGACTTATGTAGGTTCAGGTTCCTCAGGTGGTCATGAACCTGATCTTCTCTTATAGTGGGAGGGACTTTGCTCCTCCAGTCCCCATCTTGCAGTCCATTCACTCAAGAGGTGTGGAAAGAGGATAGATAAGAATACACTTAGTATCTGTCACTTTGCAGAGTAGCTGCATGAAAGAACTTCTTTAAAGAAGATCTCTTGCTTGGCCCTTTATATTTGGGAGTAAATCAGCTGAGAAAAACTGAATAGTTTAAGGGATTCAAGAGTTTCTTCCTTTTACTTTCCCTCTCCCTCTCCCTCTGTCCCTCCCTCCCTTGCTTCCTCCTTCCCTTCCTCCCTCCCTTCCTTCCTTTCTTCCTTATTTGCTTACTAGTTAGTTACAAGCTTTTATATTCTATGCCAAAATTGTCATCAGCTTCAATTACACTAGGATACAGAGTTCTAAAAGCCTTGATCCAGAAAAATGCCAAAGATTTTTCCTTAGCATATCAAACCACAGCACAGCCAGCTCAGTAAGATGTAATCAGGTGTGTAACTTTAACCACGTAACTGATCTCACTGATTCTAATACTTCATACTCATTTCAGTTCTCTCCATTAATACCCAGGTGATGAAAAACATTTTTCTAAATGCTTTGCTAGAA
The DNA here is from genome assembly GCF_964289735.1 of Phaethon aethereus. Lineage (NCBI taxonomy): Eukaryota > Metazoa > Chordata > Aves > Phaethontiformes > Phaethontidae > Phaethon > Phaethon aethereus. The sequence goes on from NC_138576.1 coordinate 62,339,167, forward strand.
TAACTCCCATTTTGATTCCTTGAAGTCAGTGGGAGGAATCTGGACTGTGTTGCCTTTTGGATAGTCTATATACTTCCTAGTTAATGAATTCTGGGTTTGTAAAACGTAGCAATATACATTTTTCTTTCATAAATGAAGTAATTGAGAGTCTCAGAGAGGAAAAACCAACTTTGTTTAGAAATGTATCAGGGAATGAAGAAAACTTAATAAAACTTAGGTAGGGGAGCTAAAAATGTAGGTTTTACCAGGTAAAATAATATGGCCTTCAAATCCACAGGAGATCATCAGGAACTCCTCACACCATAACTGACGATGACCTAATGTCTTCAATGTACTTATAAGTACATCTCTTTTAATCTCTTTGTGAAGCAATCTTCCCTGCACATTTTGACTTTTTTCTCAAATTTTTCTGGTCTTACTATTTCTGGAAAACAATTTCAAAAGCAAACCAAAGAGTTTATCAAACAGTTTCTTGAAGATAAAATCTTCTATTATAAAAGAGGGACATTTAATGCCTGTATTTTGAGGGTATAAATTGGTAATAATCTAGTGAACTGATCAATCTAGTGAACTGATCCTTGCTCTCAGATTACTGCATCAATCTGCTTTTGCTAGTCTTCGGGTGTGACGTCATTGCAAACAGGAATATCACCTAAGCAACCCTATGATGCTAAAAAGCTTAGAGCTGAAATGTGTAGAAGGTAACAGATGGGGCAGTATCTGGAAATTTTATTTGTCAGATATCATCCATCTGTTTCTCTCCCTGTTTGCATGTTTTGCAGTAATATCCATTTTTTGGAAGGCAAGTCAATATAATTCTACAGAATTGGTTTAATCTTCTGTTTTATTGTTATTATTATTTAATTTTTATTTTTTACAATTCATTAACAGCTGGCAGTGAAACATAAAACCCACACTGATGATTCAGCCAAACAATCCTCATCTCCATTCCATGAGAGGCAAAGTTATACTTCAGGCAAAATTAGTAGATGTTAACTCCTCTTATTAATTGGTTCTTACAATTTTCAATTTTGGCAGTTTCTCACATGCAACAGACCTCCTAAATAAATGAATGATAGAGACTATTTTTAAATGCATTCTAAAACGGAAAGGATTATGTGTCATTTCAGAGTAAGTTCTAGTTTTTTTGTAACGAGTAGCTATTAAAATCAGTAAGTCTTTCTTGGCAGCTATCCAATTCTATGAAAGTAGATCCACAAAAAGCTTTGCAACAGGTATATTATTTATGGAGAATATATAAAGGCTTTGGTTGTTAAAATTAATTATGGTCTGAGCAAGTCTATTTGCTTTCTGCTTCATATTCTTAGTGAAATATAAGCTAACATAATGTTTCTGCCGCTGATCTCTAAATTGTTTCTTTCTCACGGGACAAAAATTAAAACAAAAGCCACTTACATTAGCAGCATAGTCAGAAAGGACAGTGGCTTAAAAGGAAGTTATTAAAAGGCAAGGCAAGAAGGGACTGGCACTTACAAATGGCACACAGAATCCAATATCAGGCAAGACCATGACTCCTATCTGTTCCTTATGCATAAGTGCCAATACTGAGGTATTAAGAGATGAACACTTAGCTTTGTAAGAGTTAATAAAAAATAATGGCACTAAGTGGGTTGGGAGCATGAGATTCATAGTCTGACTAATTACAGGAGTGGTGAGCAAGGCAAAATGGAGGGTTTGAAACAAAATGAGCTCCATTCTGAAATGAGCCCCATCCTGTTGCCATCTGTAGCTCATCAAACTGTAACAACTCTGTTCGTGATTCTAGCCTCTTCAGGATGCACCGACTGCTATTGTCATTCTTCACAGCCTTTCCTGTCAAATTATCATATTTACCCTCTCTTTATTACTTAGGCCTAGGTCTATCCTATTTTCCCTCTGTTCTTTCAATTATTTTTCCTTTCTTTCCCCCTTTAATTTTACAGAATTACTTCCTGACCTGCAGTTATCTGCATCTGCTATTATATCAGCCTTTAAACTGACAATACTCAGTGACCCTGGCAAGAGAGGGTCTCGCAAGAATGGCCTTCTGTCAGTGTTGGAGTCTTCCTTTTCTTCACGTCTTCTTTGTCTACTTTGATCTTGAATTCTGTTCCTTGGTTTGATACTGATTCCTAGTCACATATCTCATTTCTTCATCCCTTGTCTTTCTTTATCTTGTCTTTAGCTAGCCCCCTTCCCTAATACCTGCTTTGGATGAACACAACCTTGGCATGAGGACATCTCTGGTTCCTCCTGACTTGGGTCCAAATCACAGACCCATGTCTCACCTTGCCACTGAAACAGGTTAATTCTTTGATTGTTGTGATTCACAGATTTCAACTCATCCTTAGTGCTGTATCTGATTCTTCTCTCTATCCTTTAAACCTCTTTTTCACATTAATTTCCTTTATCCTTTGATTATAGTCCTCTTAAGAACATAGGACAGGTTGCAGAGGTCATGAAATCCATTCCTCCTGCCTTTTGCAGGCAAGTTTGTAATGGAACTGCTTTAATAAATCTGCCAAGCTCTACTTTTAAATCAATTAAATTTTCTCCCTCTACTCTTCTAACAGAAGGCTGTTCCCACACCTAATGATTAGAAACCATCTTTCAGTTCTCCAGCCTGTACTGATTTGTATCTTGCTTATGCTCGTTTCCTTTTGTGACAATTCCATCCATTAACATCCCTGATATGCTTAGAGCTGTCTCACATCTTATTTTCCTAGGTTAAACAAATCAAACCCTTCTAATCTATATGTCTCAGATAAGCTCTCTATTCCCCAGAGGTCTCTTCTCTGTTTAAGTCCAAATTAATTCTTCTTGAACATGGGTGACCATAATTGTCTATCATATCCTAGGTGGGATGCAACAGTACAACAATATTAATTTTCATACCTTCACTGGAAATATTTCATCTGATCCTAGACCTATGTATCCTAGGTACTACTTGCTTATTTCATAGCTGCATCACTTTGGTGACTTAAGATGCCTTGTGACTCACTGACGTCCACCCAGGAATTTTGGGTTATATTCTCTATTGTTAATTCTCATAAGAAACTGTTACTGTTAGTCCTTATGTGCATGATCCTGGATCTTGTAGTATTTAGTATCTTCTGATTTTCTATAGTTCAGTCATTGAGAATAAAAATTGTATAAATTTATAATGTATATACATATACATTGGTCTTCCCCAATCTTATTTTATCAGCAAAATTAATTTTAAAAATCTCTCATTTTTATGCAAGAGTCATGAAAATATTAAGTGAAATTGGTTGCCAGATGACTCCTTTCCTGATTCTACCACATCTTTCTTTCAGCCCAGAAGTTCTCACCTCAGTACACACTATCATTATTGCCCCTTTAGCCAATGCTATAGCTAAAAATCTTCATATGTATCTCCATTTTGTCCAGCTTGTCATGGCCCTGAGTGCACCTACAGGCTCTGCAGCCTCTTTTCCCCACTCCTGTGGGTTTGACTGCCTGTGCTCAAGGCCACCTCTGACCTGGCACAGACATGTTACCTTGTGTCAGGCAGTGGTGACGCATTTGATGTGTGAGGAAGAGCTTGAAGAAACCTTGTTGGTGTCTCCCTGCATTTAAGGAGTGGGTACTTCATTTAAGCTCAAGCCCTTGCCCTCAGTCCTGCCTGTGCTTTGCACATCTGTGCCTCGCTTTGCACCTCACCGATGCTGGCCCTGATTTACAGAGCTGATTTCCTTGGCTTGACCTCAGATCTGTCTCCTCACTATGAACCTGTGTGGAGATCTGGACTCTTGGTTCATCCTGGTTATCATCACCAGACCCGCTCTTCCTGCATTTGGGTACTGTGGAATCAAGCCCTATTGGTGAGGCCACTGCTCTGCCTACCTCAGTATTGTCTTCATCTTCCAATTTGTCTCCTCTTTCAGAGTAAACCCATCTTGCTGTTGCTTGACATAGCTTAGCATTTTATATCATGAAATTATTTCCTGTGGTTCAGATGTGAAAAACGTTGTTGATTTAATAAGTCAGTAGGTCATACTGGCATATCTTGCCTCTCTATGCCCCCAAACTATTAATGTTTACAGCTCTGGTGTACAGTTACAGAGATGTCAGTGTTGGCTCTGACTGGTGATTAGGTACCTGGGTATGACAACAGTGCATCTGTACTGAAAGTAGGCTGCGTTCTTACAATGCCACCTCACATTAAAGACCATACAGACTCAAAGAAGGAAAAGACAATTTGAAGAAGGGGTTAGGTAAATAACATATGTTGGGTTTAATGTTGGTGTAATATTGATATTTGGGGAAGTAGAGACCCCTACAACCAATCTGCCGTTGATCTTAATAATTCATGAGTCATGGAGATACTTTGCAGGTACCTAAAAAGAGGAAAACAGGCTGGGAGAGGCACTGAAAAAGTATGAGCTTTTGTTTTCCAGACTAACAGCAACCTGAGAAGCTGCAAAGGCAAGAAAGGCTGGTACACAGAAAAAAAACCCACCCCACACTGACAAGAGTGAATTTGACTCATCTTTGGATATGAATAAAAAGGTGGTTAAGATAATTTTGAACATAAAGTCAAAACTATAACCCACTTCAGCTCGGGTAAGTGATGAATCCCTATCTGAGCCTACTACCTAAGATCTAACAAGACCTTCTTTACATAAAGCAGCAGAGAATCCCACCTTCACGTCTCACTTTCAGTTTCTACAATCTGCTTCTGGAGTATTACCTCAAACTCATCTGAGGTGCTTCCAGCATGGGGAGCATGCAACTCATGCTAGTATGACTTTCACGCAGCAACTGACACTGCACCTAATTACACCAATAAATGTGTTTTTAGAATCAAACTGTTGCACATGTAGTCAAATCCTACCTATAAAACTGGCACTGAATTCTCTGTTACAGGTGTATACTTGGGGTGAAGTGATTTTACTTTATTTGTTGTATTTAAAATTCACTAGCTTATTACTCTTGTATATATGGACAATTTCTTGCAGTTAACATTTTTGCATGAAGGGATTTGCAGAAAGAGAAGCATCTGGAAGAAATTAGTGACTGTACTGCTTGTATGGAAACACTTTATGGACTAAACAGTAAAAAACCTGTGGATAGTGTCATAAACACCATCTCCCTCTCTGTCCCTCACAGCTCACTTGAAGCTGATGAACCTTGAACTTGGGTTTCCCAGTAAGAAGTGCAGAAGGCCACTACATCATCTCTTGGCAAGAGGACTGCAGTATTTTCCTTTGACTTACAAGTGACAAATGGCCGAGCTGTATAAGCGCATTATTGTTGCTGCCCTGTACTGGGGAGCAGTTTCTAGAAAGCTGCGGAAGCAATGGGAGTCCGGTAACAGGAATCCCAGCAGCAGAGCCCAGGCCATTCAGGGTGAAACCTCAAAAGTGAGCAGTCACTGTGAAGAGACACAGTGGGATGACAGGGAGAGAAACAAGCAGGCTGTGTTGCTGGATGGAACAGTCTATTATACACAAAATGCCGCCTTCCCTGAATTTGGGTTTGGAGTAACACACAAATTGACCAACAGAAAAGGCTGTGGTTTGAGAGTTGAAACAATGTATCAAACTCAGGCTTGCACATACTTATCCCTATGCTCAACGTAAAGATGTGTTTGTGCAGGTACGTACTGAAGTACTTATTTAGGGAAAAGCACGTATAATCGCTTAAACTCTATGTGAAATACAAAGAACATTCAGTTTGAAGCGCTGTGTTATGCGATCTGTGAAGATGCAGGGGTGACCACGCAAGTCAGAAGTGGGCTGCCAGCACAATCTTATTTTTGTGTGTTTGTGCAGCTACACTGGAAGTTCAGCCCAGCTCTCTTTCTGACAATCTATTACGTACTTTTTCAGTATGCTTATACACAGGTTTGAAACCTTGCTGTTCACTTCCTTCCATTATCAAAATCAGTTTTTATTGACTTTTTAAAGTATTTTTTTTCTTTAGGAAAACGACACAATGGATTTTCATCAGCATTTCGGTTTAATGCAACATTAATTTTTCCTTTATGCAGTAATATGGATTTTTTCCTGTCATATGAAGTTAGAACTGACATACTACTCCCAGACACAGCAGGAAAAATGTATTATTTGGCTTATTTGCAATTCTAGTTTCCCGAATGCCTGCCCAGAAAGCTTTTTTTTTTCCCTCCCCACAGTACAGGTATATTTCTGTCTCTCCGATACCTTGATAAAAGTTTAATTTTAAAACTGTTAGACAATTTCCAGTAAGGCGCCGCGTTGTTTGCCGGTCCCCAGGGATCCCGCCCGGCTGCGAGCGCAGGGTGCCGGTGGCGAGAGGCTCCCCGGCCTCAGTGCGAGCGGCCGTTACGGCGGGTGCCGCGGCCGTTAGAAGGGCACGTGCCACCCTCCTCGCCGGGCGCCTCGGGCGGTCGGCGCCGACAGGCGGGCGTTTGCTCTCCCGGCGCCCGCTGGCAGCTCCCGAAACGCGGGCCTCGGCGGCCACCCGGTGTGCGCTCGGCCGCGGTAAGCGCCGCCGGGAGCCTGCGGCAGCCTCTCCCCCCTCCTTCAGCCGTAGCTCCCACCTTTCCTCCCCCTGGGGGGGGGCCCACTGGCCCCTCTCTCTCTCGCCCCTCGCCTGCCCTCGGAGCCGCGGCCCGGCGCGGCGGGGCGGAGAGCGGCGGGGCGGGGAGGGGGGGGGGCAGGGGTGTGTCCTGCTCCCTTGCCCGGGGCATCGGGTCTCCTCTCTTCTCTCGGGTGGCGGCGTGTCACTCGCCTGCCTGGCCCGGGGCGGGACGAGCTGGCTGCTGGGCTGCCCAGGAGCCATGGCACGGGAAAGTTTGCCGTTCCTCCTGCTCCTGGCGGTGCTCGGCAGCCGAGGCCAGCCGTCGCCGCCGCCGCAGCCGCAAAGAGGTACAGGGGGGCGGGGAGCCCGTGCCTCACTCGCCCCGGCCGGGGCCGCGGAGGACCTAGAAGGGGAGGCGACCTTGCCACTGGCTCGGGAGTCCTTGTGGTGACGGGAGGGTCGGGGGGACAGGGACCGAGCGTGACAAGTAACCCCCAGCCTGTAGAGGGAACTCTGCGGGGGAACACTGGCGGGACACCGCCGCTGGTACATCAGCCGGGCCGAGGAGGGCTTTTGTGGCGCCGGGAGCGCAGCCCTCGCTCGGGGCCGCGGGCTCCCACCCCGCCGAGCGGCGGCCGCCCCGCCGCGGGGGGGCCGCCCGGCTCGGCGGGCACGGGCGCTGCTGCCGCGGGCCCGGCAGGGTAGCTGGCGGGGGCTGGTCGGCGCTCCCCGTTACGCTCTGTCTCCCGCTCCCTCTTTCCCGCTCACTCTCATACGCACCCTTTTATTAAGAGGCAAAGTCAGGGTAGGGAGCGTGGCAGATGAGCTGCATTGTCACTGAACACGGAGGGGCAAGTCATACCTACTCTTAGTATAGTTTAGGGACGACTGGACGACATGTCCTAGTTCCCCGAAGACTCACATCGTCTTTAGAGGCTAATCTGTTGGCAGCCCTCTCCTTGTGTTGTGCCCGTCTTCTTGGCATCTCTGTGATGAGGGGAAGCTTGGTAGGCTGTGTTCAAACAAATGCGGGCTGCTCGGGCTGCTTTTACTTAAGGTGACAGTTTGATGCTCTTAATCAGTAACAACGCTTTTCTCGGTGTTAAAAACTAACGACGACTGGAATGGGAACAGAATCAATTGTATCCTGCAGGAGGAGTCAATGACTTACACACACAACCACCTGCCATTATACAGTGTTTAGGTGTGTTGACACTAAGGGTGTGTTTGTTTGCTTTTTCAATTAGTGTTAGTGGAAAGATCAAAAAGGGAGATGTACAAATATGTGAGAACTAAACTTTACTTAATTTATCAGCTCTCACAGGAAATCCTTAAAACCATTCTTCATCTCACAGTATTCCTTCTGGTGCCTGCATTTGCTGCTCTGTACATTTTTATCACTGCTAAAAAGAATTCAGTAAGGAGATACGTTGGGTGTGTTAAAATAAAACTAACTAAAGCCACTGGAATAACAGCTAGTTTCTCTTTGAGCTTGATGTCACACTATAGGCTGAACACTTTGGATAAGGAATTTTTAAGGTTTAGGGTTTACTTTGAAAATATGATGCACTGTGATGTCCTGAAAAAAGTGTCTCAAGCAGCTGACTCCTTAATACTAATTTTACTGTGTAAGGATAAATGACAGTTGATCGAGTATCTGTATAGATAAAAACTCATCCAGAATTAGACTGTGTGTAGATGATGACTTATTGGTAAACACTGAACACTGAGATTTTATAAGTAGAGCATTTAAGATACAGTACATCATGCATTTTCTTCTTGCTTTTTTCTTTTTTTTTTTTTTTGCCTGCCAGCTAATTAATTTTTCAGCTAGAAAAATACTGTTTTGGCATTTATTTTAATATTCTTTCTCTCTCACTTGCATGCACACACAGAGACACTTTTGGAGAATGTCTTTTTCTTTATGCAGTACCTTGGTTTTTTTAACCTCTGCAGTGAAGTGATACGATCATTAGTTTCCTTTTAAATGAGAAGTGGGTGTCTTGGGTGTTCATCTGCTGCATTGTTGGTATTACGGTATAACTGAGTTCTGGTAATTCCGTGAGGAGCACTAGGATGTTTAATTAAATGTTAATAATGTGATGATGGGACCTCCTGAACCTCACAGTTGAATTCAAGTGCTGGCCTGCCAAATTTTTAAGCCATTTACTGTCTTCTGAATTTCTTTCTAAGATCTGTTACAGCTGCTAGGAGGTGCTAGCACTATGTAGATATCACCATGTTGCCGAGGCAAAGAAGTAATGAACTCCTCTCTAATGCAAAAAGTTTGAAAAGTCTGGCTTCACCGAGGTCCTGGGGGATTTTTAACATGTACAAGAATGTTGCTATACCTTTAGACTTACAACTTTTGTTTTTCCACTTAATAGTTATTTGGTAATAACTATAATGCCGGATGGTAAGTATTGCTCTCTAATTGTTAGCACCGGTCGGATGTCTGCAGAGAAAATTATGTAACAAAGCTGCAATGCTTTGAAAAACAGTGTTTAAGACATCACAATGAATTCCCATGTTGTTTTTTGAACAGAACAGTTCAAGAACATTTTGCACCTCAAAGATGAGAACAGTCTGTAATTCTGTGGGGGTTTTTGTTGTTTTTTTTTGTTTTTTTTTTTTTTTAAGTTGGTGGAAGATGTACTGTGGTCAGAAATCTGGAGTTAATTTTAAGTTGGTTTTTTTTTTCCAGCTACACATGTTATTTATTCTTCTATTGTTTGAACACTAAGTAGTCATGTAGAATTTCTCATAAAATGTAATAATCAGAACCAGAAAGGTTTGCGCATTCTATAGCAATGTTTCTTAAAGGTATGCGTAACTTGTGGTTAAGGCAAACTTACTGAAGTGCTATATCATGTTCCTTTTGAATTTTGAACTTTGGTCATCCTCTTTCCTGTGGAATGCGAGAGTATACTACAAAATAGTAGTAGTTTAGAAAGGAATGAAAAAATTGCTTTTGATCTTGAAGAATTCATCGTTTTATTAAAAGGTTTAAGTTTATCATGGGAGAAAACTGAAGCTATGTGTCTGTGAAAGGTGTGAATAGTAGGGCTAGGGAACATACATTGCACAGTAACTTGATCTGTGGTGTCAGCTGCTGACACCAGTGGAGATAACTCATGGAGTACAGGTGTTTCTTAGCATCTCACAAATCGGAAGTGTAAGTTGACTCCAAGAGCTGGCGTGTATAGGAAGCTTATGAAGTCAAAGTGAAATTTCACACTTGAAAGACAAATGGGGGGTGAATGTCAACCTAGTGTTAGCAGAATATGACTGGTGCCAGTCTGTTAGGCAATGGATGGTGGCAGGCTGGTCAATATTTTAAAGTGTGTCTGTAGGTGTAGTTTTTTAAAACAAGTTTTCAGAGTTTAGTTCAAAACTTTTCCCTCTGTGTTATCTCATGGAAACGAGGAGTTAATGAGATTCCTTCCCACTTACCTGTGGGAAGTACCTGTGTGCTTATTGTACACTGTACTCTGAAAAGTCAGGAGAGATAATGGGACATAATTTTAACATTTTACATATTAAGATTGAAGAATGTTGTGTGAACTTAAATTTTCTGTTTCTGGAGGCAAAGAACCAGCTGCTTTGTTAATGCAGTCTGGTAAAGAAAAAGTCAAGTCTTCTATTTGTTTATAGCAACCTCTTTGGAGTAAGGTCAGTTTTTAGAAATTACTACCCCCCCCCAGCTGTAATCTTCATATAGAGAACATTTCCATCACGGTTGATGGCATTTAAGCAGCCAAAACATTTTGCTGACTTTCTTTGGAGAATGCTGCTTGTAAATGATTTAGTTGGTGTTGGAAAGAATAACGTTGGTAAATTTGCATTCTACTTTCCTGAGAGAACAAGGCTTAGGTGATTGCTTTGTTTATCAGCTTGTTCTCACCTAAATAAATTTTGAAGTTGTTGTCCATTATCAACCAAATTTGAAAGCAATGTAGAAATCTTTAAGATAATCACTGAAAATCAATGGCTACTTGGGAGAAAGAGCCCCAAAGTACTTTCTCTTTTGCGAGAGGAAAGGTAGAATTTAGCCATTATCTAATGCTTTCAGTCTGGTTAGTCAACATATGTGGGGCTCCGGCTTCAAGAATGTGAAGGAGAATATGTCCATTGTAGAGGGTGGGGGTCTTACAATGTGTAAAATTCTGGGTATTTTTTTTTTTTAAATTGAGTTCTTTAATCCAATTTCAGGATTTCATAACAGGTAACAAGCCTTGTTTGTTGAAAGTATGCTGCAGTATAGTACATTCTATGTACACCCTTTTTACATTCATTTTATATGCTACTTTTTTTACATATATCTCTACAAAACAGGTATTGATCAGTTCTAGAAACTCTCTTAGGCGTATCTGGTGCTGCCTGATCAATGGGGGTTAACCAGCCACAAAATTAAGGAGATGCCGCTCTCAGAAATATGTTGTAATCATTCGTAACATTTTACTTTAAAGTTGTGGTCCATATTATTTTCTTATAGTTTAATAGGTGGTTGAGAAAGTGAAAGCAGAGGGTATTAATATGTGTTTCAGGTTTAGAATGTGAGAAAGAAAACATATTAATTAGAGGCCAACCTAAGGTATTAGAAATAGGTAGAATTGCCCAGACTGACTGGAGGCATGAATTTGTTTGTGTTTTTTGTGTACATGATTTAACTTGCAATAACCATAGACAGACGATAACCACAAACTGAATGAGGTAGGTCTTGTACCAGAATGTGTGACTTTCTCCAAGCAGCAAATAAAAATGTAAGATGTACTTTATGTTTAAACCCTTTATTATTAATTTTTCTCCTACAAGTTTTTTTACAGGAGTCTTTCTTATTAGGCTTGAAATACTACAGTCAGAACAGTGATTCTTTAACGTGTTCCAAAAATTTGCTTTAAAATAATACAGTAAACAATCATTTTTAATTAATTCAGGCTGGAGGAAGTAATCCACCCACACATGTTCTAATTTCTTATCCAGCTACTTGGACTGACAGTTGTTGGAGATTATAATATTTTGGAATAAGAGGCAGCATGAATTCCTGGTGCAGTGTTGCTTCCCCCCCACCGTTTCTTTTTTTTCCCCTGAAGTCCAGACTGCTTATATTTGTAGGTCAGGAATGATAACAGGACACAAATACATGCAAACATGAACCAGTGTGTATACCTGATTATGTCGTTTTCTTTCCCAACTTTTTTCTTAGATAATAAGCCCTTAATTACTTTATATTTTTCTTCCTGAATGAGCGCTCTGTTTAGAATATTTGAGAGCTCGTATGTCACACACTAACAACTCAGGCCACCCTAACAATAGTACAGACCAAATCTTTCTTACAGATGTAAAATACAGACAAAAATGTTATGTTTGCTAAACTTTATATTGACTTCATCCATGTCTCTGAAACAGGAAAGGGGATTCCTTGATGTTTGCCAATAAAACTGTTTAATGAGCTGGCTCTTGCTGATGACTACTTGTTATTCTCTTGTACCAGTTACTGTAGTTGATGGATGATTCCTAGTTCCTGCTTTTCTGCGGTTTTGATGTTCTGCTCAATCCGAAAATATAGATAAGGGAGGTACTGAAGAAAATGGCAATGATTTTTGGACTGCTTCTGTACCATTGATAAGGTAGTGATTAGACCTTTCTTTTTTTCCTTTTGATTAGAAAAATGCTAAGATTTCCAGAAAAAATAACTTGAATTCACGCTATTTCTGTTCTGCGAAATAACAAAGGTCTCTCAGGATTCTTGCAAAACTCAAAACAAATGGCTGTTACTACCCTCAATTTTTTCATCAGTTCAGTCTCCATTAGTTACATCTTAGCATCACAAGGATTTTCCTAGGACTCTGCTCCCTGGCAGATTCCTCTAGCAGAATCAGACCTTGTAATAACATTAGGCTGTAAAGCAGCTGTAGCAGTATTATGCCAGGGAACTCTTGTGAAACCTCAGGAAGAATAATGAACATTCCTGCAGAGTGGATTATCCAAATACCATTACAACGCCTTGTTCTGTCCCAACTGACACATGTGTGTACTACTGTCATAATTCATGGATTAAAGACCTAATAAAAAAGAAAATTACCAAAAAGTGGACAAAAGAGGATTTAAAAAAAAATTGTAGCTATATCAATTTTTTTAATGGCAAATGACTATATCTTGTGATTCTTAATCTACTGCAATTAGTGGGGGCAGTCTTTGAGGTCAGTTAGAAAGAATCAGAAAAAATCTTCATCAGAGATGTATGGAAAATGGCTCCAAACATACTGTATATTTCCCATTGCTGTGGGAAAATGGGGCAAAGCTGTGGGTTGGCAATCAGGAGCTTAGAGATACAAGAAAAAGAAATCAGAAACGCTGTTTTTCTGAACACTTCCAGTGAGAGTTGATTTAGGGTCTTATTTGGTTTTCTACATATACACCAGCTCCTCAGATGAACCCTGAGAGTTTTAGATGCCTCTTTCACTCAGGCTACCTTTAGTTTTTGATGGAAGATGCTGAACATGGCAGTGTATTTCTCTGTGTATGCTATGTGCTCAACAACCTCTGATATTGTTCCTTAGAAATATCTGTATAATTTCTGTTATAGGGAAATGCATTATATATTAACTTCTCTGGAGTGTATCCTGCACGGAGAATGCTGAACTACTGCTATACATTTGTTGCTGACTAACTTTTAGTCTGGGAGAATGAATAAATAAATAGCATTATTTGTACATATTACTGTGCTTCCAAATATGTATGATAAAATACTATGTTGCAGCAATAACTCTTTTCTGTGTTTTCTAAACTTGTCTGCAGTGGTAGGGAATATGAGTAGTCTGGATTCCTCTGAAAGCCAGAGAGCTCTACAAAACAAGAAGAAATCCATGCCTTGTAAAGAATGCAGAGTAACGTAACTAAAACATACAGGGCTTTTGAATTTGATATTTGAAACCACCAGGAATGGAACATGTGTGTTTGTGCAAATCCCAGAGCTGGTGATGTGAGTGTGATTCAGTTGCACATCTGTGTTGGTTGTGTGAATTATGGATGCATTTTTTGTAGTGGCAAGAAAAAGATGATTGCAGAGCATCAAAAGTACACTTCATGTGTTTAACCTTGACAATATTGAATTTGTTAATATTACCTGAAAAAAATAAATTCTTGGTACCATTTCATCCCTGTAGATAATCTATTAGTCACCTTTTACAACAATTGTGGAAAAAACCCAGTTGTGAATGTAAGAATTCCCACACAGACTACATGGCATAAAAAAGAGTACGTTTCTCATTGGCTTTTGACTTTGGTATAACTGGAGAATGTTTTCTATTAATAATTCCTTTTCAAAGAAGAATGAGCCCTCACACAAGAAAGTTTTCTTTAGCATGGGAAAAAATCCCACACATTTCATTGAAAAATATATTTGTAATATGCACACTGAATTCTTCTCTTAGGCGCAATGTCTTCTTACAGCTGGGCACAGCCTTCTAAATTAGTTCCATTGTATTAAGGTTGTGTCTTGTGTGGGTTTAGGTTCTGTGTAAGTACGCTTCTCCCACCCCAGTCACTTTTAGTATGCTTATATAGTAAATATGGCAAATATTTTCTAAATTCAGAGTAGGTGGGAAGCTTTTACATGCATACCCTATAATCATTGATTATGCATGCAGTTTCAGTTTTCTCCCCCAGCTGCAGCTTTGGCATGGAGAATAACAGTCATTTGCCAGCAAAATTAATAGTTAAATGCTTATATCAACTTCTTAGCTTCTTAGCTAGAGGGGAGAATACACTGAGCCTTCTTGCCATATTTCAAGTAGCTATTTAAAAGTGACTTTGAAGCTCACAGTCTAATTGGTGAAAGAACTTTTATGGCATAGAAGAGTGATGAGAAAAACAATAGTAAGAAATAACAACAACAACAACAACAGCAGTCATCATCATTATCATCATCACCATCTTCGTCATCAAGACCTTGAGTCTTGAGTCAGTTCTTGGGGAAATTAGACACTGTCCAGAGGAATAAAGTGGAACTCAGGTTGTTACACTGAGTTATTTGTCTGTTGAAGATACACCTTATCCTTTTGGTCAATATCGTTATTCTCGTTATTTCTGTCCTTAGATGATAATACCTAAAGGGATAAATGGATGCAGCTTTGTTCTAATATATTGGTTCTTCATGCTGCTAACACATCCATGGCTGTTGTACAGTACTTTTGTCCCCAAATATCTATTTAAAACTTCTGTGATTCAGAGGTGGTGTTAGGGTCTTATGCAGCTACTTGTTTTGCTGGTGTGCTTTTTGCCTTCATCTGTTGTCTTTCATCTTGATTAAGTCATGTAGTATAAGTCAAAATAGTAAAATTACATGTATGTCACTAGTAAGAGAGAGATCAGTGTTTGGTTTAGTATGTTACTTGGGATAGTAAAACTGTGTGTGTAGTTGTTTGCACAGTGTTTCTATGTTTTTCATTATCTATACAAAATCTTTTTTAGTCATTTGTGGCTTTTAATTTGAACACGTGGCTTACTGATACATGTACAGTTTGACACTGCTTATGCTAAATAAATTGCTTAAGGAACATAAGGTACGTTTTGAGTGGAAAAGTTTGGGAGAGAAGGCTGTTTATGTTTGTAAGAATGAAATAAAAATAGTTGTATATTCGGTGAGATGAATTGCACTAAACCAGGCTTTTTGCTTCAGGAATTAACCTTTGCTGATATTAAGCCTTCTCTTTGTATTCCAGGTTTTTTAGGATTAAAATAGAAGTGCCATATATATGGAAGGTGACATGGTGCTGGATCACATGTATTAAGTAGTTAAAGAGAAAATTGTGGTGATGAGCAAACTAATGAAAGATATACAAGAATTTCTGATTGTGTTTAACATTATAGGCGACGCAGGCAACTAATGCCCTCATGGTTTTGATCTGAAGAGCAGATACAGGAGGATGGAAATGCTGATCTATTAAGTTATCAACTCGAGATTTATTGTTGGCATGAAAATGTTTGTGGAATGAGCTTAGATATAGATTGGTTAAGGCTGATGAGTGGTATCAGCTCAGTAGCTCTAGGGGAAATAGATATTTGAATTTGAAATTTCTGGAAGGATGTAAAGAACTTGGTGTGAAAGTGCTGACTAGAGACATTGAATACATTATATGATCCGTCTCATTAGAGGGGAAATGGAAGCTGGCAAATATGATGCTAATATTTAAAAAGGCCTCATTTGGTCATCTTGTAACAACAGTTTTAGAACTGAACACATTTGTAGACATGGTAGAGAATAGTTAGTAAGTACATGGATAAATATGTTGTGCTGGAAAGAGGCAAAGTGGCCTTTGTGTATTATTGGATAAGCCTTCAAAGATTTGTATTAGACATATTAATAAGGGCTATTATGGTAGACTTGGGTTTTCAGAAGAACATTTGAGAATATGCCTGAGTATCTGAAACTATGCTATCATAGAGAAAAAGGAAAGAACACCATTTATGGAAGAATTCACAAAGGTTTTGACAAGGTGTATGCCTGTCTGGGATGGAATTAGTATTAAATTGAATGGATAGATATGAACATTAGTTATATTGGAAGCTATTCAGTGATTTGTTCTAATACTGGTAGTGGTCTGCAGAGCCTCTTTGTTGTGGTTTAGCCCCAGCCGGCAGCTAAGGACCACACAGCCACTTGCTCACTTCCCCCTCCCCCAGGAGGACAGGGGAGAGAATTGGGAAAAAACTCGTGGGTTGAGATAAAAACAGTTTAATAGGACAGCAAGAGAGAAGGAAACAACAATGATAACAACAATAATAATACCGACAAAGGAATGTACAAGAACAAGTGATGCCCAATACAGCAATTGCTCACCACCCGGTGATTGATAGCCTGTCCCTGAGCAGTGATTTCCACCCCTCGGCTAGCTCCAGTTTATGTACTGGCCGTGACGTTGTATGGTAGGGAATATCCCTTTGGCCAGCCTGGGTCAGCTGTCCTGGCCGTGTCCCCTCCCAGCTCCCCTTCTTGCTGGCAGGCCAGTGCGAGAAGCTGGACTGTCCTTGATTACTTAGCAGCAACTCAAAACATCAGCACGTTATCAACATTTTCTCATCCCAGATCCAAAACATATCCTCACGCTAGCTTCTGTGAAGAAAACCAACTCTATCCTGGCTGAAACCAGGACACTCTTTCTTTCAATTAACATGAGAAAATGCAACATTCAGTTCAACAGGGTGCAGCCAGTTTCTTATGCCTCAGACATTAAAGATCCAGTAAGAAACATGTGTTCTGCTTTATCTAACTGTAAGCTGCTATGAGTCCTCAGGAATTCCAGTTCTACAGACAATCATTTGTAGACTATCGCTTTTCATGTGACTATCTCCATCTCTGTGGAAGATAATTTGTAGGCAGTCTGCTTCGAAAATGGTGAAATCTGTTGTTGCTTGCATGTAGGCACTGCTTTTAATCTTCTGCCTCAGTTCTGTGTATTTGTGAAACAAACCAGTTGCACGTTTCTCATGCAAGAGATTCTCATTGTCTCCCTTTTCCTTTGTTTTAGTTGTAAATATTTTCATGGGAAGAATTATGCCTGGAAACATGAAGAATCACAGCACAGAAAATTCCACTGCACAAGCAGTTTGAGTAAGTTAGGAAAAGTAAAGCTTAAACAGTTTTGATAGAAGTTGTTGCCCTAGCATGTTGATAGCATGCGAAGTGAAAACCACCCCTACTATAACATGCATAAGGTGGTCTTTAACTACTACCTTTCTTCCTCTGTTATTACCAGTCCTTATTTATGTTTATATGTTGCTGTTACGATAATAAAGAGTTTTCTTCCCAGTGACTGTTTCCTGGGCTGTCAGTTTTATGTAAAAGAAGCTGAGTGGCTGAGTAGTGTGTGCCCAAGATTATTTGACAGACGCCTAGGGTCAAATGTGACTGGATGAGCATTTATACTGATCGGGTGCATGACTTTGAACATGGTGTGTGGAGGGCACTGCTTTAGACTCTTGTCCCATAGAATAGAGCTGAGAGAGTCGGGATTATTCAGCCTAGAAAAGAGAAGGCTCCGGGGAGACCTTATTGCAGCGTTATAAGAAAGATGGGGACAGACTTTTTAGCAGGGCGTGTAATGATAGGACAAGGGGTAATGGTTTTAAACTCAAAGAGGGTAGATTTCGACTAGGTCTAAGGAAGAAACTTTTCACAGAAAGGGTGGTGAAACCCTGGCACAGGTTGCCCAGAGAGGTGGTAAGTGCCCCATCCCTGGAAACATTGAAGGCCAGTTTGGACGGGGCTCTGAGCAACCTGATCCAGTTGAAGATGTCTCTGCTTATTGTAGGGGCTTGGACTAGGCGGCCTTTAAATGTCCCTTCCAACCCAAAATATTCTATGATTCAATGATTCTATGAATCTGTAGGAATTTTGGCTGCATGGTATGAAAATAAATATTTCCAATTAATTGAAAATCCATTGATGAATTAATCCATTAATTGATCTAAGTACCTCTGTAATATAACATTTAGTTTCAAAGTGAGTCAACATTATTAAGACAACCTAGAATGAGGTGAAATTATGCTGCTCAATCTGATTCATAAACTCGAGGAATTATTAAATTTCATGTTAAAAAACCATTATATTCTGCATAGCAGACCTTTAAATCACTTCTGGAATTAGTTTAAAAATGTGTCATCTGTCTACAGTATGACAGTTCCTGTACAATTATTTTCTAGAAGTGAAACAGTACTTACATATTCTGTACTAAACCAAGTCCACAGAGAGTCCAAGGAAATAATTTTCTCTCATTCACTACCTGGTTTTCCTTTATGGTTGCTAGTTGAAATATCTGAGTAAAATACCTGGTATCATGTGATGTGTACTCATGTTAGTGTGAAAGTTAGATTTGTTTGATGTTACAGTGAAATTCTTATTGACTTCCTCATGGCAAGAGTCTTATTCCCAGCCCTTACAAATCACAGAATCACAGAATCATTAAGGTTGGAAAAGACCTTTAAGATCATCAAGTCCAACCATCAACCCAACACCACCATACCCACTAAACCATGTCCTGAAGGGACCATACAACCCAGAACATAACATTTTGTTCTGTATTAATGTTCTGCTGAAGATATGTGTGTGTAAGCAGTTTATTTCTACAACGACTAGAAGAACAAGAGGAGCCAGAGGGTCCCAGGGCTGTCAGAATGAATAGTTAAACTGAAGCATTAGCTATAGTTGAAAACTAGGGAGTCGCTACAGAGAACTATTAAGAAGCATTTAGTGTTGTTTCCTGTTTAAATGAGGCTTTGTTTCTGTCTTTGCATCAGCTCACTTGACTTTATAGCGGTACGTAAACAGTGAACAAAACCAGCCTTAGTTTCCTCTAGGAAATATAATTAGCATGAAAGAAAATGAGTGTATTATTTTTAAATAATTTACTTTTTTTTTAGTTAGCAAACACACACAAGCTGTTTTCTTCCTGAATATCTTTGTAGCTTTGTTCTAAAACAAACCCTGAAATTTTAACCTATTTGAACTCTGCTTATTGTTAATGGTTGTTATATCTTACTAAAATCTTCTTCCATATTCTTAACTCAATTTTCATCCCCAGTACAATGGAGGACTTTGGTTTCATCACAATATATGTTGCTCTACAACATATGTATGCGACATATATAATGTTTAGAATTACTGCATATTACTAAGCTGCATTAAAATTCCAACTGAATTAATTATCTAGGGCTTTCAGATTTTGGGAACAGTTTTGAGTGAATCTGTATTTTTAATATTAGACTACGGATATGGGCCTGAGATACAGACCATGTAGTTTAAAGCAGACAGATTGGCTGCTAGACATGTGGCAATATAGACTGATTTACTGTAAGGAGAAACAAATAAGGAGATTGTAGCTAATCTGATGTACTTTGCTTTTTTAAATAGTATTTTTAACATTCTAGACTAGAGACAGGTCATGTTTCCCACCCTTGTAAGAAGCCTTTTGTGTTCCAATATTATTATTATACTTCCACCCCCTTTCTCTATAGAATGTCTCTGCATAACTTCCATTAAATGGAAATTACTTGTATCTATCTAGAATAGATTGGAAGGTGAGCTATGCTGTTCTTTCCACAGTCATAAATGAAGCTTGTACACTGCTATTTAGATAAGTGTATTGTGCTTTTGATATAGTGGATGTATAATGGAATATTGAATTAATTTTATTATTCTATTAACATTATTAAATCTAGTAGGTTCATGACTTCTGCCCACAGAATAACTTATCCTTGGATCTGACAGGTTACTTGGTACAAGGCCTGATATGAAAAGGTGAGGTACACACACTGAATAGTTTCTTTGTGGTTCAGCCTGACAAAAAAGGCTTAAGGGGATTACTTCAGTAGGCCCAGAAACAGAAGTAGTGTTTCTCTTGGAAATATGTTGTCTGAGAAGAACATGTTTGTGTGCCAACCTCTGTCTTCCTCAGAAAAAGTGTCAGTTTTTATGTTTTTTTGCAAAAGAAGAGGTACACTTGTCCAGAACAAACTTTTGAAATATAGCAATGTTTCTGAAGACAGGTGCTCTCTGTTACTGGATGGTCTATTGTTGTATTGTATTCAGTTATTTGAAATGTATGATGTGGGATTATTTGTTTTCTTTAAAATCTATAATTGATCTACTTGAATCACACTGACCCAAACAGAGAGAGGCTGGGGTCAAGTTTCCTTCCCAGATATGAGTATCCCAGCACTATTCCAGAATACTCTTCTGGCTGATGCTTTTTAAGCAATGCATGCCCTCATGTACAGATATGTACATTTCAAATGTATCCTGTTATTGCAGTCCTTGTGAATATGGATGATTAGCCCCCGATATGTATAAGTTGACTAGAAAAATAGCAACATGGCAAGTATGTGTTTTTAAAATGTGGTATTTGTGTTAAGGCAATGTTCAGTGGTCTGGAGAGGATGGTGAAGCTGGCTGTAGGAAGTGCTATGTAAATAGTTAGAGGATATAGTCCTTTACTTAAGATTGCTATATTTTTGGTGTTCTTATTCTACAAATGCTTACATGCTCAGTATGGGATTTTTGAAAAATATCCAGTTATTGTTATTAGTGGAATGCTTTGTGTTTGCAGAGTCAAATCCTAGAAGGGCAAGTATACATGAAGGATGTAAAAGTTTAGTGGCCTTCTAAATCAGGTCACAGTATATTTTTTGTCTTTGCTAATAAACTCTTGCAGACTTGATATTTGAACAACATAGACAGGAAGTTATAAATTTAAATAAAGGTTAAAATATAATGTCGTAGATTTGCATCTGGATTTTGTTACCAGTCTTAAGATGCTAGCTACCCAGAGCAACAGCGTGCAGCATGGGAAATCTGATAATATTGTGACTCTTTCAACCTTATACATTCTAATCTGAGTGTGGTTTCCTGTAGTATTGCTGATATGCCAGATAAAACAAGCTTCGATCCAAAATCAACCTCTGTTATAAATGGATGCTCTCTGTTATCCCTATTTGTCCTGTAATCCGTAATTAACTGTTGCCTATCACAAAGGGGAAAACATTATTTTATTCAGCTTTGTGTGTGGACTCGCTTCCAAATGATAAGCAATTGCGGCTTACATGACTGTTTAGTTCAAGTGCAGTTAAGTATTATTTTATGCTACATTTAAGTGTAGAAGTACTTTTATTCAAAGCAGCATCTTCAGAGTAACTAACCGCTTTCATGTTTCTTCAATGGCATTAAAACTTTTCACCGTGATGATGAAATTACGGTGATTTGGCTTCCTCAAAGTAAGCAATTTCTTTTCATTTAGTTGAAATGATGTACAATAGGTTACATTGTCTGTAGAATTAAACTCTAACAGAGAATTTGGTATGAACAAATAAAAATTTTTTTTGGCTGTGTCTGAGTGCTGAATAGAATTTGTGAATAAAAATACCAAGATCTGGTCCCTTCCCTTCCTTTTTTTCTGCCTGGGCAGACTTCCATCAGAAGTTTAGATGTAAATTCAAAAATCAACATTTCATTACTATCCTGAGAGCGCTTTGGTGTCTTGCTGTTCTAAAATATGTAGAGTTACACAATAGCCCCCATCTCACTTAAGGATTTTAATATTTGTAAAGAATCAATAAAGTTTGGAGAGGAATGCTGCTCTCTCTTATGCTAGAAGTGTCTTGACATTACATTTCTCGAACAACTCAATAAGGCATTTCAGAAGAATAACCAAAAAAAGAAAGCTACCACAGAAACCAAAGCCACTGACACATAAAGTGGTGGGGGAAGTATCTATACCACTTATCATTAGGCATGTGGCTTGATTAAGGAGATATTCTTTCTGTCAATAACTAATATAGTTATTATTACAGCACTTCAGAATACAAGTCTGAGGTGCTTTGATTTGTCTTCTGAAGGAGACTTGCTCTTATCTAAAGAGAGAGAGAGATTAACTGCCTCCAATTTAGTCTCTTTACTTTCTTGTCTGATACCCTGATACTGTTAGAAAAAAGGGCAGGTGATGAGGAAAGAACTAATACAAGTGAATAGTGGATTATATAATTAGTAATTCAGACCAATACTGTGCAGAAAGAATAACAATGAGAAAAATATTGGTGAATTTACAATACACCTCTCATGTTGAAAGACTAGACTAGGCTAGTCTCCTTGGCTGAAAAATCATGCTTCCTTTTGTTCTCGGGACCAAATTAATATTGGGGAATTTACAGGAGAGCAGGTTGAATAAGAAAAGTAAAAATACCTACTCTCTCCCTCTCCTCCTCAGCTAGTTTGGAATTTGGGCCAGTGTCCTAGGAGATGGAAAACATGGATTTAAATCCTTCTGGGCAAATATGGATAAATTATCTGTCCTGAAGCTATTCAGTTGGTTTCCGTAATGTATTTCTGAATATATTAATGTGGAAGAGTGACAAAATTCACAAATGTGCATCTCCAACACTTGGTGGAGATGACAGTAACTAAGTCTTGGAAAGTGAGCAATACTTACAGTATTGCTAAGGCTGAAGTTGAAATAACCAGAACTGAAACAAGCCAGAAGCTGAGACCTACTTTTTAAAATGCAAATCTTGCTTTTTTTCTTTAGCACTTTCATTTTTGAGTACTACAGGGTGGCCATATTTTGTCTATATCTTACTACAAGTACTACAGGCAAACAAAAGTTTATATGACATACGAAGTGATATAACTGAAGTTTCCAGTGGTAAAACTGGTAATAGAAACCAACCACCAATGTCTTCTGTAGCCACTTTGTTACACAGCTATATTCATTGAGAGTTAGAGAGATATGGTTTTAATTTACTTTATAGCTCAGCTTTTCTGTAAAGAAATTGCATCAGTAAAATATTACTTGCAGCTCTAGTTACGGTTCAGTGATACTAGTTAAAAATTGCTATTATGAAAGGAGGGGGAAGCATATTTCTAGCTCTCATTTTGGAAAGCATGTAGGTTGGATTCAGGAAATAAGTATGATTGTGACTTTTTTTTGTAAACCCAAGGGGAGATAAGAGCAGGAAACCTTCATTCTTCTCATAGTGGAACGGAGTGAAAATGATAGTTTTCATCCTGTAATAACTTAATTTCATCTGATCTAGATAATGCAGACAATTCTGCATGCACATAAAGAAATGGAGTTCTGTAAAATATTCCATATGCTATAGGGTTACATTGTCAGGGAAAAGAGGATGAGAACATGGCAGCTTTTATACAGGGAGAACCATATGCCTAGGAACTCAGGATGGCAGAAAGAGAAGACTTTCAAACATTGCTGTGGGAAGTTTGTTGATTCATTTTTTTCCAACTACTTTAATTTCTATCTTTCTGAAAAATACATTAGCCCAAGAAATCCAAATCATATCTGGAACTTGGCTTCTGTATTTATAAGGCAAATACAGTACCTAATACCAAGTGATGATGTCTTAAAATTCATTGAGATTTTCTGTATTATTTTTACTAGACCAGCCTTAAGGCATCCAAATTTGCAAGAACTGGGATATAAACCAAATCTACTAGAACACACATCACCAGTAGACAACTTTTCATGGCTATTCCCATATTTGTTTTCCCTCCTCTCTCAGTGGAGTCTTCCCGTAATAGTTTTTTGAGGGACAGAGAGTATGTTTAAGATCTAATAGGTTCCTTATAAAGACTCTGTGATTTTTAACAAGGGGTAGGTTGACACACATGTCATGAAGCTTTCTGGGTAGAAGTGGGAAAGAGTTCAGTTCTTTTCTCATTTTTGGAATTTTTTGAAACTTGATTTTATGTTGTAAAACGGAAATGTTGTGTACAGAAAGAAAAAAAAAGATTGCAGTTATGTAGCATGACAAAACCCGAGTCTTGTGAAAGCGGCAGCTGGGATCTCCATTACCTTCAGAGAATAGGTGTGATTCATGGTTACTATCTCACTAGATTGTGTAGTTTTATTTGAAAGGAACTTGGCTATCTTGCCACTGAACTTCAATAAACAAAATACAATATAGCTGTTTTCCTTTGGGATTTTGTTGTAGTTTCTATCTAAAGCAGAGCCAACAGGAGGTTCTTTGCCTCAGTAGCATCAGACATGACAAACAACTTATTGGGAAGCCTGCTTATCCTTTTGAGTATATGAATTGCGATTATGCATGACCTGCAGATCATTATTGAGATCATGACCACTGTGGAGGGTTCTTTCGGTGAATGTGGCCAGTGGGCTAGCACAATTTAATTCCTCTTCAGCATGCTTAAATTTTTGGCATGTAGAGATTTGAGAAAGGGCTTGAGAACTGGGAGAGGCAGAGTTTGTGGATCCTTTCCTTAAATTCTCTACAGCATGTAAAATGTGTATAAAGTTACCTGATGAGCAGAGGATTCTATGAACATTTTTAAATAATGTCATTAAGGTCAGATGAACTCCAGACACTTGTTTTCTTAAAGCCTTTTATTAGAATTTAATCCTTTCAATTGGGTGGACGACCCATAGTAAAGTTTTGTTGTTTTTTTTTTTTTTAGTTTATGTCCTAGTGGGCATAATGAACAATTATGAACACTTGATTTACTATTTGCACTCCAAAGAGTTTGGGTGCTGCTTCAAGATATTAGAGGCCTACTGAGTGTCTGGATCCAACCTTCTGATGTTGTCTCTTTTCTTGAATGAGGGAAGCCTTAGCTTACATACAAATTTAATTAGGCTCAGAGTTTTGAAGTAGATATGGTTTTTTTTTCAGAGAAGAAAGATTCAGGCTTAGATGGAACAGCAAGCACTGCTCCACTAATACTGTTTTGGAGTTTGGCAGGAAGGAAATAACAGGTAAAGGCAGTCTGTGTGTCCGTGTGTTGTGCTCCCGTCAGAAGTCAAAAACTCAAGAGGATTTTATCCTTAATACTTTGACTTGTGTTTTAATTTCTAAAAAGCTATGTAGATTTTGGCCTTGCAACTTATTTTCTTATACTAAAACCTGAAAAGAAAATGCTGCTTGCATCTTTTTATATTGCTGTAATTTTCTGTCTCTTCCATGATGCTCTTCTTCCCTCTTCTACTATCTGAAATTAACTTGAAAATTATTTGGTATATAAATCCTATACTATATGTATTCAAAGCTGAGGTATGGGAGACCCAAAATCTTACTTTAAGCCCAGAGTGTTCATTAGGCCAGATACTTCATTTCTTGAAAACCGGACAGTGTGAAACAGGGAGGCAGTAGAAGGAACTAGGATGTTACTCTGACTTCCCTGCAGATTAGGTAGAGAATTAGGGAAGATTTTTCCAGTTGATGCTATAAGGCAAGTCCCTGTAACTGTGGGCCTGATTTCAAGCTTTCTATTCTGCTGGACTCTGTCAGGTATAGGCCACAGCATTTTGTCAGGATTCTGTCATGCAAGTTTAAGAGCTTCTTTGAATGGTGGTATCAACAGGGAATGAGGAGAAGAAAGTAAGTTACACAGCTCTCAATAATTTTTTCATTAATCTTCCATTTCTAAACATCTTTTGGCTTCTGGCTGAGACAGTTTTGGTCACCTCTGTTACCAAGTCCCTCAAAGGTAAATATTGACCACATACTTGGAGATTCCTCCTTCTCCAAGATCCGTATCATTCCTACGGCTGTTTACAAGGACAAAGCTCCCTTCTCTTGCCTTCACTTGCCTTCTCTTTGTCTTTCACTGACACTCCCCCTCCCTTCTCTCTCTTCCTTTCTCTTTCTCTCTCCCTTTTTTTCTCTTCCTGTTTCCTCCTTCCTCTTCCCTTTCCTCTTTCTCTTCTTTGCGTGTCTTGCACTGAAGCTTGCCAGCCAAGGGCAGATCCTTTGTTATCTAACGGTCTAAATGAAAGGATTGGTCAGTGCTTAATAGAACTATAAAATTTTACTGCTCAGTCTTAAGTGAAAATACAACCTAAACAAATATAGCTAACGGAAATAGTTGATCATCTACTCTAACACCTCAGATTCTTAATGTGTAATTGGTCCTGTGCAGGTCAGATCTTGCTTTAAGGTATCATCCCAGAGTCTCCAGCTTTAGGTCTTAGAAGTAATTTAGAAGTTTCAGAAGTTTATATTACTAATCCTGGAACTTTTTGAAACCTGAATTATGATTCAGTTAATTATTCCACATCCATTTACATGAATGTCCTTCGTAGTTTGGAAGCTCCCCGTATCCAAAGCCAAAGCAGTTTGGTCTAAGTTCAGTCTTTGATATTATAGTACATCAGTCTCATACTTAAGGATGAGCAATATGAGGCTTATAGGAAGGGATGAGATAATTTATTAGACCAGCTAGTTTACTAGGGAAAAATAAATGAACTTTTTGGGTCCACTAGTCTTCCCTTAGATACTAAAAAAAGGTGTCTTAATAATACCTTTATCTCATCGAAAGACACAGGAAAAAAGTTCTAAGTTTCTGCAGCTTGTAACAAGTAGAAGTTGTTTGAAACCTCAGTAAATACTTATGAAGTGACATCTGTGGTCTGCTAATACCCACCTTCCCTTGGTACAGAACTCTATTCAGGACAACGTGAGAAATACTTGCAGATTGGGGAGGTGAGGCTTATAGGGGTGGGAAGATCTTTAAAGAGATTGTAGTTTGGAGGAGAAATAAATATTTCAGGAACATGAACTTAGAAACCTTCTTAAAGGTTTGTGAATAATGACACAGACCTATTATGGACAGAAGTTACCTTTAGTGCATGCTGTAGATCTGTCTAGGCATTTAAGTAGCAAGTATCTGTAATTATTTTCCCTCTGGGTGCCATTGCTATATGTGCTATCTGGGATGTCCTGTATATTTTGTCTGTCTAATGCATTCTCAAAAGCTCTTCTCTAAATATAAGACACCCAAGTCTCTATTCTTGGTGAGATTAAAAAAGCAAAACAACTGTTTGTCTGTGGCCTCTGCAAAGTTGTATATACTCATAAAGTAAAAAATTTTTGGATTTAAAACTCACATAGTAATCTAAGTTAAAATGGCTAGGCTCTGTCAGGGTGAATGTTCTGCTACCTGTGATGTTACATAAACAGCCTTTTTGTGAGCATGGAATGACTGCAATTACAGTCAATAATGTATTGAAAATTATAGCTGAACTGCTGAAGTTAAGCTGCATTTGACAAAGTCAGCAAGTCAATAGAGTACAGATAACTCTTTCCTTCCCTCCTGTATTTGAGTAGTGGTAAGTGCAGACATGCTGTGAAAGTGCAGATAAAGTGTCTTTCTCTGCAGGTAAACGCAGTGGTGCTCCTATATGAAAGACACCTAGTCTGTAGTTCTGATATATATGGCAGCTCTGGCTTAGATGAGGCATGCATACACAAGCAGTCTTCCTGGCAGTGGATTCAGTGTTCGATGTATTGTGTAAAAAGTTGTGGTGTTTTATGCAAACACATTATTTTTATGTTAGTGTGTATATACACATAAATATATGTTTATACAATTATTTAGTAATCGATATATAGTTACACTACTTGAGTATAATATATCTATTAATCAATGTATTCAAGGAATAGTGGGAATGTTTTATATATTAAACAAACTGAATTAAAATAGAAAATGTATTAGTTAAAGGTTACTGTATTTCTTGAGCTATTCTTGTTAGCGTCAAGAAGTCAGAGAATTACTGGTAGTGTATATTAACTAATAGTGACTTTAGAATATTCTAAAGACTGACAATTGCTTGCCAGTGTTATATATAGCGTGGAGGTGTGGAGAAAAAAAGCACTAGCAGTTAAAAGGCTGAAATCCAAGACCTTTGATTTTGTGCTTGTCTTGTTATAATTTGGGCTATGTTACTCAATCAATACCTAGCACCCAGGTAACTAGCCCAAAGCAGGTATGCTTGAAATATCATACATTTTTCCATTCCAATGCCATTTTGCTGCTTTGCAGTATCAAAACAGTAATTCTTTAACTACCTATATCCCATTTAAGCATCACACAATCATTTAGTAAAATTAAGTTGGAGGAACTTTTGTATCAGCATATGGGTCTCCCTTAGTATGCCAGAACATTTTTATCTAGGCAAGCAAATGAAATCTGACCCGCTAAATATTGTGTGCTTGTTGGAAAGAAAATGGAGTCAGCAGAAGGGGCCTACCATTCAGTCATGAGAGAAACAGAAACACAAATGCTGTTGTGGCTCGTCTCACTGTTAACTCTTCACTGAAAAAAATGAGCAAGTAAGAGCAATTGTGTTTAAGACTTTGTGAACTCGCAGAGGAGGGTGACTTGGATTTATTTTAGTGTCTGAGGCAGATGATGATAGGCACAGACAGAGCTGAAAACCAGTTGTTCTCTTTTGAGAAGTAGGGACAGGACAAATGGAAGGACTCAAGCAACCTTTGCACGGCCTGGTTCACAAACATATACATTCCCTTTCTTCCAATCTAGAATGTTCTGTAAGTACAGAATGTAATTACAATTTGCTTTCAAGAGATTCTGAACAGCATGCAGTTTTCACAGGTAGATCTATCCTTAGCTTTTCTGTTCAGTTATTAAAATATGTATGTATTTTAGTCTTCGTGTTGAATAGCTTTAATCAAAAGGGTTGTAATTCTGAGATTTGTGACTTGAGCCTGTTTTTTTCTTAAAGTCCTATTGCCTAGCAGTACATACTCCATACTTTGGAACAATATAATTATTTTCTAGTATTATTATTGTATGATGTATTATACTTCATGTTTATGTGTGAAGTTCACTGCTACTGAAATTCTTGAAGCTGCAATATGTATGTTCAGTGCTACATTGTGCCTTTGGACTAAGGGTTATAACCATGAGGTACACATACTCTGAAATACAATTCTGTTGAAGTAGTATATGCATATGAGGTCCTGCTCAATTTATCAGGGCCGGTAGTGATGTTACCATCTATCTGCCATGTGATCTATAATTTCATACCCTTTATATTAAAATATGATCTATATAGTTTCTTAATAACAGCTGTTATGAGTAATATAAAATTTCCATATATTTCTACAAGAATTCCATGATGTCACTTCTTTTTAATGTTTGTTTAAATACAGTGGTATATTTGCTGTTTGAAGGAAAAGGTTTCTAACAGCTGTTCATTGTTATACAAAGTAGGTTGGAGAGGGGTCTTTCTGTTACTGCAATCACAGAGTTTGTCACATGTCTTGTAGATGATGTAACATGCTTAAATGTGCAAGTGGAAGGATTGAAACTTTGCAGTACACAAGCCACATGTTTTACTAAAGGGCCTAGTCTCTGTCTTTCACTTTCCTCACCACCTGACTTCACCTTGACTCAGAAGATTACTTCCATACATATGCTAGAGGACTGACATTTGAAGTCCCATTTTTCATTCTATGTTCACCACCCCCATAGAAGCTGCTGTGCGTTATGGAATATATGTGTAGGATTGTGCCATAGGTGTATAGATGAGATATTATGAATTGTGGTTCTGCTTATCCAGTATAACTTAAAGGCACAAATGAAGCATTGAAGACAACACATCATACTGTAATATCTGTGTAAGTGCGTATCTTCTCAATCAAATGCTGCCTGATTAAAACATTTCATTTACTGTTTGGACGCACTTCATACGATTTGTGTGTGGCATTTGCATAGCATAGTCAGTGGCCTTGCTGTGAAAAAGTAATTTCTTTCTAAGTGTCCTAACATGTTAATTGTTTTGCTTTGTGCAATTATTGAGTGATCTGCTAGTGTTTAGAAATGTTACAGAGAAAATTATTGTTACACAGGTGATGAAATATTTAAGGGAAGAGATGGAAGATTACAAAAGAGTAGAAAACAAAATAATTCTAGAATTTTACCATAGAGTCATAGAACCATAGAATAATTTGGACTGGAAGGGACCTTTAAAGGTCATCTAGTCCAACACCCTGCAATGAGCAGGGATATTTTCAACTAGACGAGGTTGTTCAGAGCCCTGTCTAAACCTGACCTGGAATGTTTCCAGGGATGGAGTGTCTACCACCTCTCTGGGCAACCTGGGCCAGTGTTTTACCACCCTCATTGTGAAAAATTTCTTCCTTCTATCTAGTCTAAATCTACCCTCTTTTAGTTTAAAACCATTACACCTTGTCCTATAGCTACAGGCCTGGCTGAAAGGTTTGTCCCCATCTTTCTTATCAGCCCCCTTTAAATACTGGAAGGCTGAAAGAAGGTCTCCCTGAAGCCTTCTCTTCTCCAGGCTGAACAGCCCCAGCTCTCTCAGCCTGTCCTCATAGGAGAGGTGTTCCATCCCCCTGATCATTTTTGTGGCCCTCCTCTGGACCTGCCCCAGTAGGTCCATGTCTTTCCTGTGCTGAGGGCTCCAGAGCTAGATGCAGTACTGCAGGTGGGGTCTCAGCAGAGCGGAGTAGAGGGGCAGAATCACCTCCCTCGACCTGCTGGCCACGCTTCTTTGGATGCAGCCCAGGATACGGATGGCTTTCTGGGCTGTGAGTGCACATTGCTGGCTCATATTCAGCTTTTCATCCACCAGTACCCCCAAGTCCTTCTTGATAGGACTTCTCTCTATCCCTTCTTCACCCAGCCTGTATTGATACTGGGGGTTGCCCTAAACCAGATGCAGGACCCTGCCCTTGGTCTTGTTGAACCTCATGAGTTTCACATGGACTCATGCCTTGAGCTTGCCCAGATCCCTCTGGATGGTGTCACATCTTTCAGCCATATTAGCTCCACTGCTAAGTCAACTTGGTGTCATCTGCAGACTTGCTGAGGGTGCACTCAATCCCACTGTCTATGTCATTGATGAAGATATCAAACAGTACTAGTCCCAAAACTGACCCGTGAGGAACACCGCTTGTCACCAATCTCCATCTGGACATTGAGCCATTGACCACAGTTACAGTGAACTGCTGTGTATATTGCATCCTTGAGCAAGCTAGATAGCAAACATTAGTTTTGTAGTTTATTCAAACTACCACTCTGTGCTTTAAAAAAACAAACTTCAGGTAACTAGAACACACTTGTACTAAGTATTCACCAAATACCTTAAACATTCTAATACCCTCTAGAATAAGACTGGTTTAGGTTTAAATAGGGTTAAAACATAATGACTGATAATGACTTCCCTTAAAGGTGGGTAAAGGAGGGTAATCATTCTCCATGCCCTAGTGCAATCCAAATAATCTTTCCCTCCACTAACTTAAAGGTTGAATTCTTTGCAGTACAGGAAAGGATACAAGGGAAAAATGATAGGGTGGAAGAGAGTCCTGAATTAGTTGAAAAAGGCACAGTGCTGTCAAATGCTGAAATTCAGTTTCTTTTCCACATGTAGGTGCTGACTTGCTGACTCTATGGCATCAAGATCCCTGGCTTACTGCTGTGTTTGTGTGTCTGTATTATTCTTCGGGAAGCAGATGGCAACTGCAGCCTTGTCTTCTAAATGGCAATGTTAGAGGAGGTGTCTGACAGTGTTGATTTTTTATGAAATAGGTCTCTCAGTTCTGATGTGATGACTGAGCTTCTCTCTCTTTTCGGTCTGAGATGTTTCAATCTCATCAACAAATAAGATGTTCTATGCATCAGTATATAGACAAAGCTGGTGGGGGTTAAGTTACCACTTTCCTGTTAAAGCCAGGTCACCAGTCAGTTGAAGAATACAAGTGTTTTGGGGAAAAGTGGACTATGTTGTCTAGTGGTAAGGCAACTCATCTGGCAAACAGAAAAAATCTCATATCTAGTCTTTGCTCCCCATGCTTTTTTAATACAGTTATGTATTTTATTCACTGATTCTGTAATGAAATATATAGGGGTGTTCACTTAAATGAGAACAGGACCTTATGACTTGCTTTGGAATACTTTTACTTTCCATGGTTGCATCCCATAGCACTCCATGCGCATTTGCAGAGAGTCAGGCTGCAGAATTCACCCAGTTCATCCTGTTATGCCTATAAGCAGGATATTCTCCAACAAGAAAATAGTTTCGGTTTTCCATTGCCTGGTAGAGTCTTCAGATTTGGGTTGTGGAATATAAAAGGTGGTCACCACAACCATACCAATATTTTTACATGCAAATTGTTGCTGTTCTGCTGGTCCTGTGCATGTGGCAAGCTCACAGCTCAACTGTCAAATGAGAGCTCTCATTTGGTCACAAGGATGCCTACTTGTGAATCCTGAACAGACCATGAAAGTATTTAGTATCTGCTTTATAACACAGTGTATATTTATTGTATTGCAAAAGACAGAAGAAGAAAAATGTATCTTAGATCATAAAATAACTAATTTTTGTGTAAGAAATCAAAAGTAGTAGCAATTACAAGAATGCTGACAAACTGTTGACAAAACTGATGACGCATACAAAGCTAGTTGCTCAAGTACTGCAAGTAAGTTGGAAAGATTTGTGTACTACCATATGTCTTTAGTCTTTACTAAAGATTATTACAATTTAAAATATAGATGGTCTGCTACTGAAAAGCAGGAATCAATTTCTAAGCAGCAGAAAATGCATAAAGGAAGAACATCTTATTATCAGACTCCATCCAGTCATTTGGATGAGAGAAAAAAAGGATTATTTAAGAATCAATGTATTGAAGAAAGAAAGTAGAACCAATATTGTTTGAATTCTATCCAGGCATATTAAGGAAGATAATAGTGACAAAAATGATCTCAAATTTGCTCAGATTTAACTGTAATAATTTGTGTTTCTTGCCAGTTCTGTTAACATAATAAGTTTTTCATGCAATTATTAGTGTGAGCCATAGTAATGTAAACATTAAGAGTTCTAATATGTCTTTCAAAGATCCTGGTCACGCTACTATGAAGATGTTGTAGTTCCTGTGAAGGATTTTTCCTTTTTTATCCTTAGATCCTTGCCAGTGCATATGATCTTTGTCTCTCATTTAATATATTTTATGTATTATATAAAACACAAATCCGTGTTTTAAGGCTCTGCATATCTAAATATCAATACCATTTTTGCTTTGTAAGTGACTAGAAGGGTTATTGTTATTTTCAGCTACCTAATAGGAAGGTATAAAGGAGATGCAGACAGAGTCTTCTTGTCACTTCAGAGTGGTACAGTAATAGGCGGTGGACACAAGGTATTAGATATTTGGAAAACTTTTTCAAAATATGGATGGTCCGAGATGAATGATCAGCTAAAATATATGCTGTTAGTTTTGATCTCTGGCTGAATGAACAAGCAAACAATACAGCTGCGAATGTAGAGTTTCTTCAAATGTTTGGTAAGGAAGTTTGATGTTAAAATATGAACTGTGATGGTCAAGTTCAGAGGTGGCAAAGAGACTGAAGTACTGAAACGAATGTATACTGAGTATTTTTTGAGTTTACTGAATTTTTATTTAGCTAGCAATTCATAATGAAAAATTAAATTTTGGGATATGATAGAAGTAATACAAATGTTGATGAATGTCATTCAATCTGTCCACTGTATTTTAGCACTCTTTCCTGATTGAATTAATACAGTACAAATATCTCTGTGTCAGTATTTTGATCAACTTTTATCCTTACTTCATCCTAAATGTGTTATTAGCATGATTGAAAGCTCTTCTGAAGCCTTTCCATTGTCTGAGACATCCAAAAAATAAAATACATTGGGAGAAGAGGCACCAAACACCTTATCACCATGCACTTGCATGTGGGACAATGGTTAATACATGTCATGGACATTTAGGAAATGAGATTCTCTTACTAGTCTTGTCTTTGACTTTGTATTGTTCCTTAAACAAGTCATTTTGCTTGGGATATGTCCTGCAATATTTACCCTTTCCTGTTTACCCTGAGGCTGAAACTGTTTGTTTTCTTGTCAAGTGGGGTGGTGGGAGGTATATCGAAATCCTTCACTGAGACATTTGCATCCAAGCTCCTGTTTGTGAACCGAAAGATTTAGAGTGCATGTGAAAGGCCTTTTGCAAAACCCTGCTTCCATAATTGAGTATTAGAGGCTTTTACTGAAGGAAGGAAGATCAGAATGTGCAGCCGTAATAGTCATCAAGTATATTGTACAGCTGAGGATTGTACTATATGCTAGATTTCTGTTAGCAGGCGACGGGTGTAAGTGGTGAGAAAGGGCCTTCTTCAGTGTTATATAACATTAGACCCCATCCCTGGAATCATTGAAGGTCAGGTTGGACAGGGCTTTGAGCAACCTGATCTAGTTGATGATGTCCTGGCTCATTGCAGGGTGCTTGGACTAGATGAACTTTAAAGGTCCCTTTCAGCCCAGAGATTCTAAGGTTGATGATCAACTAATCAGCTGAGGGTATCTGTGCAAGTAGACTCTGTCTATGTGACTTAAATTTGGCAAGCCAAAAATGCTCTAGGGTAACTATATAAACACTGCAATGTTCTCCTATTGGTAGGACTATAATAGGCTTTTAGAATCTGGATAGATTAAGAAGATACATAAAATGACCTGTGGATATGGAAAAATTTTCCAGAAGATAAAGAATCATTAAAAAAAAAAAAAAAACAAAAGAAAATAAAAAAGTAAATTGAAACGCAGGCACTCATTGTGAAACCACCCTAAAATTTGGAGATAATTTGCACAAATATTTGGAGAATGAGAATAATCTGGGGTATAATACTAATAAAAGGAGTATTGAAGGGAGACAGAAAATTTATATTGAAGGATTTCAACAGTTCTTCAACTATTAATCTTTAACATTGAATCAGGAGTAGGGGAGAATTATTCCTCATTGATTAGGTATGGAGTTTTCCTGTGTCTTTCTGGAACACCTAGTGATTGTTGTATCAAACCTCCTATATTACATGATATACGAGTTTGATGCAATAAAGGAACTGCTGCATTCCTGAAAACACATTAAAATGAGATCAGGTAGCAGTCAGAAGAAAAGAGCTACAGCAAACTGTTGAAATAGCTTCTAAGCTCTGCCTCATATGTACCTGTTATATAAATAATGTTTCTTCTGGTAGAATAGTCTAAAGTCCCTCATGAGGCTTGAGGCATGATGGAAGACAGCAAATTCCCACCCCCATAATTTGCTTTGATCATATAATTTACTTAATAAATAAGAGCATTCAGTCTGTTCTAAAAAGGCTTTTCTCCTGTGATTTATGTGCTGTTTGTTGTCAGTAAACCTTGGAGACAGGAAAGCTTATTTGATGCCTAGTAGGGTGCTAAGAATGTTAAAATGCCTGGAATGTTAAATTAGTGCTAAATGTTTAATAAAAAAAGTTTTTCATTTCTGTAACAATGTTACTTTACTTCTCTTAAAAAAATTAAAATTTTATAAAAAGTTTTTGTCTGCTGAGCTGGAAACCAATAGTAACTCTAGTATATAAAGAATAAAAGTTGGAAGAACATGTTCCATTACCTTCCCCTGTCAGCATGACCTAATCATCATCTGACTGTTAGGTTTAAGGCATGATTTTTTTTTTCATTCAGTATTTAGCCTCTTTGACTTACTGAATGTTAAAGGAGGTTATATTATCCTTTGCCTTGTAGAATGTCATATGATTTGAAACTGTCTTTTTGTTATACAACTCCACAGGCCATCTCCCAGATGATAATGATCCTCAGTCAGTACTATTCTCATCTACTTTGTCTTAGAGATGAAGAATTTCTTAGGCTTTATCTAAAGCATCACAATTGTATTTTAAAAGTATTATGGAATTACTGCCTTTAGATGTGAGCTGTAAATTAAGAGAGGGCATGAAGCATTTAAGGCGGCCATGGAAAGTGGACAGTACTGATTGAACAATCTAGACAAAATGTCTGAAGTAGGTCCTGGCAATCAGAAAAGATGTCATAAGGAAGGTAGCTGGGAAGACAGGAGGGGGTGAAGAAAAGGAGAAAATAAATTAAACCTGAAAACTTGAGGAATACATTGCTTCTAATTTGATTAAGATGTAATAAATTAATTCTATATGTAATAAATAAATTATATAAACTTCTTTAGGAACAGAAACCAAGAGCACATACCTAAAGGTTAATATGGAAACTGTAATTCTTTAGAATTTCTAGAATTCTCTAGAAAACTAGAGAATGTACTATTTGGACAAGAAGGCACCAGAATGCCTTCCCTAGAAAGCAGAATTGAAAGTAGAGCTGCACAGAACTCAGAGCTGGTACAGAAATTAATTTCTTGCACTTGCAAGTTGACATGTAAGTAGTAGAAGCTACCCAGTTTGCAGCTCATGTCAACCATTCTACCTTTAAGGAAGCTATGTGCCGTATCTTATTGAATTTAATTTCAAATAATATGAGTGATAATAATTAATTATAATATAGAAGATATATTATATTAATATCTTAAGATATATTAATATAATATTAAATATTATTATATAATATTATATAATAAATAAATGTGTGGTTACTTAGGCATTAAGTGACATAAAATATCCTTTTGCAACAGAACAAGACAGTGGATTTTCGCTTATCTTAATATGTACACATACCAGTTATTTTATATTTTTCATAATCAGTTTGAACAAATAGGTCAACATAAAAAGAATTACGTTCTCACAAAACTTGTAAACTTGTCAGGATGCAAAAATCCCAGGGGATCGCAAGCTATTGTATCACTTTGCAAACTCTTTGGAGAGCTTCATAAATTTTATAACCACTCTTGTATATACTAGTAATTTTTCATAAGCAGTCATTGCTCTTTTTTTTTGTTTGTTTGTCTCAGTTTTTTGGTGGTTTTTTTTTTTTTTTTTTGTTACAGAAGTTGTTACATGCTTAAACAGACTTGTATCAGGCACAAATGTAGCTTGTTACATGGTAGTGTGGATTTCATTCTATGTATTTGCACTGACCCATACCAACAAAGCATGGGGAGTAACAGAGAAGTGTTACTTTTGGCACGGCCAGTCTTTCACTTCTGCTAGGGTATTTTTCACATTCTTCTCAAATTGTGAACTTGAGCAAAACTCAGATGATTCAGAACTATCTGGATATTGTGTCAATGGAGACGATAGATGTAAGTGAAGCTTCTGATACTCCGTAATTCATCAGCATGCACTCAGAAGAGCCTTTACACATGCATTGAGAATGGTCCAGAATCTAGGCTTTTGTCTTGTTTTCCTCGCTCCCCATCTATCCAACAGTTCATCTGAAGTTAAGGAAATGTAATCAAATTTCTGTAAGTGTAACCCACAAAGAAAACGAAATTTTGAATTATATATTTCGATGAAAGATATAATGTGGAGTTCTGGGCTGCATTATCGTGATGTAATTTTTATTTAACTGCCTCACCTCTTTCTGCTGGCACTGCCCTGCTAGTGGGAAAACATAAGTCTGTATTAGAAGACTGTCATGGCATGGGACTCAAGATGATTCCTTTAATAAAGAAAAATTGCAGCATTCTGACTGTTCCACAACAGAAATCTAAAACAAAAAAATGAAGGGTTTCAGGAAGGGCTATTAGAATTTGGAACAAGTTTGATAGGACTTCCAGAGGAAAAGAGTTGGAACCTAGTTTGGAACTTGGAACTAGAAAGCAGAGGAAGCAAGCCATGTGACAGTCTGTGCGGCAGTCTTAGCAAGGGAAGTTTTTTATTTCTTTTGTGTTTCAACTTGGTGAGAGGTTTTTTCTGACATTCACATTCTGTTCTTAAACAGCATATTATTTTTGATTACTATTGTGTGCTTCATGCAGATGAACAGTGTTTTAAAAAGAAAAAAGAAATATCATAACTAAGAAATGGGATAAACCAGTTGCCATGTATCAGTATTTGAATTCTCTTTCATTGCAGAGAAACTGTACATGACAGCCTTCTTAAAGAGTCATTTTGCATTCGGATGGCTTTCTTGTAATTGCATCTGACTGGGTTAGTGAGTTAGGCTCATGAGGTATGCAGTAATGATCTGTAGCAGAACTGCATTTCTCTGGCAACTGCATTAATAATGAATCTTGTGCAGCATGAGTGCATGCCACTGTCAAGTTCCAAAGCTGTTTGATTTAAGTTAATTTTGGCAGAGTAAAGTAAACTCCCTTCTTGTCTTTTTTAATTCAGGTGATAATTTTTCTTTAGGTCTTGCTTTAATAATTGTCACATTGAGCTTTTCAGATCTTTATTCCGTATGAAAACGTGGACACTCGAAATCACCACTACCAACAAGCAACAACAAAAAGTAATTATTTTCTAAATAGAACATTCTTTTTAATCCTGTGGGAGCTTTCAAAAAGGTATTTTAAATTCATTACGAGTTTTAGATCACTGGTCAATTTGTTTGTAAGAAAGCTAGAATTGATATGGGTATCCAGGTTTGCCTGTCTCTGTTCTTGTCTTCTCCAACAACTTCCTTTTGGGGATAATCTTGTATTATATTACTTTTTTTTGTTTTTGAAGTGTCTGAGGCATAGCTTCGTTGCATGTTTGAAACAACTTTTTCTGGTTAGGAGCTGCTGTAATGTTGGGGCAACTGGGTTTGGAGAGGCAGGGCAGAGGCTGAGATCCTGTGTAGCTGCAATGAGGATGGTAGCAGTGGGGATAATTCCTGAAGAATGGAGAAATGTGGATATACATAAATGTGCATGTGCGCAGACACGCACTGGCATACACATGCAACTCAACTCACAGTTCTAGGGTTCTTTCCCAATTGCTGTTCAGACATAAAGAACTGTGCTTCTGCATTCACACAGGAGAGTTCAGAAGCCTCAGTGAGAATGTCTGCAGTCATTTGCCAATCATTTGAAGCAGTGCTGTACTAAAGATTGGATATATTGTGCTATTTAGTACATTTATTCCTGCATTAGCTATGCCAGGGAGGGAAGGATTTTTCTCCTCTTTATAAATTGGATGCAGAAAGTTTTCCTTGTGGCATCATTAGTTTGAAGTACAATGTTAATATTGCTCTTAACCAATTCCCATTTACCCACAAAAATCTGTAGTTTGAATTAAGAGGTGCTTTAAGCTTGAGCAAGTCAGCTGCTTGCAAGTTATCAATTGAAGTTCCAGTTCTGCTTGGTCTGTTTAATAATGCAGTGAAAATATATCTACAAGCCTGAATAAGCACACAAGCATCAAATGCTAATGAAATCAGTTTATTTATGAATTGGAAGCCTCTTGCTCAGGCTTGGCCTAGCTACTAGTTGTGGGCCTTAGGGCTTTAAACCACTCAAATGGAGACAAGCGTGGCTGGTAATTTGCAGTATCTAATGTTTCTGGATGCCTTCAGGATTCTGTGAAAGGCTACAGGATTAAGTTAGACCTCTAAATACCCTAATCAGTTTGTGGGGTACTTTTTGTGTCAAAGGATGAGCTAGAAAACAGGTAGTATAGAGGAATGCTGAAGCAAGGTAGAAATTCAGTCACTTCCTTTTCAGACTCTTCTGTTGACTATGCCATCCCTTTGCATACAGCTGGTTCATGCTTTTGTAACACATCCCACGGCAGCTCCTTCTAAACACCCTCTGGGGAAGAAGGGATTCTAGACCCCCATGTCCTGGTTCAATACATTCCTTCCTTTTTTGATTTCTTACCTATGTAGGGTGAGGCTGTGGGAAGGGGAATTTCCCATCGCTCTTAATTCTTAATAGAGGAAGGCTCACAGAGGGGAGAGCAACTCTCCAGACCTCTTCATGCCTTTCTTGTCTTTGGGAAGTGCTTTTATGACAGGATACTACTGTCTTCTTATAGTCCTTTTGTATACCTTGATGGACACCATTGCTTTAGTTTTCTCAGCTTATCTAGGAGCCATGGGGCCCTAGACAAAAAATATACTGTGATTCTTTGCTCCTCTGGCTTGTGAGAGCTTCTGGCATAAATGCAGGTGTGACAAGTTTTTAGGTGACTAATTTTACTGATAGAAAACAAATTCAGCTGATGAAGATGACTGTTGTTGGGCCTAAGTTGCAGTAAGTTTTTTTTTGACCGTGTGCGGACTTTCTCATGTTAGGGCCCTGGAGTTCAGTTCCCTGCTTTATTATTATTGCATTAAATTGTGGGCTAGTAGCTTGACCTGTTTTTCACACACGTGTCAGTTTTTTCCCCCAGAGATTTACTACTGCAAGTGCCACTACCATACACCCATTAACATTTCGTTACAGTTTTAATTTTTAAAAGCACTCCTATTAAACACGTTAATCTAGATTCCCTATTACATGTATTTTAGCTATACTTACTTTTCAGAGTATCCATCAAACTAAATGATTTTTGCCCCATAACTCATTTAAAAAAATTACTTTTGTAGTGCAGAGTTCTTTTATTTACCCCACTTTAAATTCTTAATAGGCACTCAGATTATATGTACCTCTTTTCAGTTATAGCTGGGTGCAGAAGCCCTAAGAAAGTAATGGAAGTCTCTTAAAACCTCAATAACTCAAAAGTTTGTAAGGTTTCTTATTTATGCAAATTTTTCTTTTTTTTTAAGGCAGTATTTTTACAAAATTACTTTGAGTGGGCTGTTATGTTAAACTATGCCATTCCTTCAGGCTTATTGCCTAATTTTGTATTGCATTTGCTTCTTTGTAGGGATAATTTATGCATAACACGTTGCTACCATTTCATCCGAGTTTAAAAACTTGTCCCCCTGACCAGTATAGTAATGTATTCTAATTACTGAAGAATACAGAAACTGTGTTAAAGAAGAAGTGTATTTGAGGCAGTGGCATATTGACACTAATAAGCATAGAAGACATCAAAGACTTAATTTGGAAAGAAAACCTGTGCTTTGGAATGACATTTTTTCCTCATTGTCACTGTGAAGAATGTCTGTCATTTTTGCTGTTAGAAAATATAGCATTGCTGAACATTAAAATAGTATCAGCACTTAATGTAATATACAGTTAAGTGATGTGAAGGTGTGAAGATTAGTTTGTGATTGTGCATACTTAAATTACATTTTGGGGTTTTTGTGTATTGCGTATCTTGTGAAAAAATTGTAAAGGTGCTAATTCGTTCTCTCCAGGAGAAGAAAATGACTTTGGGGTTTTATGGATACATAACGCTTCTGTGTAAATCTAAGAGGAGTCAGGAGGGCTGAACTTGCTGGGAATATGTTTTTCTCAATCCGGTTCAACAGGAAAGCAAAAGAACAAAATCTTAAAAACAAACATGGTATATGGAGAAAACATCTCAACAAATAAAATGTTAACATCTCTTACCAGATTGCATAGGTGCATTACGTTTACTTCCTGTTTTGGAATTAAGTTTCTGATGGTTTATTTAGGTTTTTATTTTGCATTGGATAAATTGCATCAAATATGGTGAGGTTTTTGTAGAAGCCAGACATGTCAAATGCCAAACTCTGGAGAAGACAATGAATTTATGTTGAATACTGAGGAAAATTTAATAGTGGATCTTTGCTTTTTCTTCATGAGGGTGGTGTTGATTCTCTCCACCCTGATGGCCCAGTGACTGCTGTCTGTCAGTGTGTTGGCCTTTAGCCAAGGGTCATGACTTCTCAGATAGGCAGAATAGCTTCGAGCTGTACAAGTATTTACGTGTCAGTAGGATTTGCCCTTGACAATAGTCATATGCATCCCAGGTATGGTCTGGGGTTTTAAGGTGTTCTCTTACTCAAAGAATTCAGAAAGGTGCAGGGTGTTCTCCCCTGTTTATCTTTCTTGGGAACATTTGCCTGTTACTGGTCCTGCCATCTATATTTTCACACCACTGCCTGTAAAAAGCAATAGATTAGCCAAAGCCGTGTAAGTACTGCTTCGTTCCTTCCTTGCAGCTCCGCACAATGTACAGCTTTGCACATAATCTGGATGGCTAGACATTTGATCAAAGTGCAAGGGGCAGTCTGGTACTTGTATTTGAAGATGCAGTAGGTGACCCTAGTGACTTTTTTCTACATGAAACATCCTGTTGTAGTATTAATCCTCCTTATGAAAGTACAGTAGAATGTGAAAGTAAACATAGGAATAGACATCAACTTTCAAAACTTATGGCAATCGGGTGAGACTTACCCACAGTATGCACAGGCTAATCCTGGCTAAGAGTGCGTAGGTAAAGTGGTGCTGTATCATGAAAACCAAGATGTAGAGATCACGTCCTGAGAAAACCTTTTAAATCAGTACTGTCTGGGGTGGATATGGGAATCTTGTATTTTTATTTGAAAGGGATGTCATTAGGATTGGCAGTTTTGATGTTTGCCATCTGGTTTTTTGAGTGTGGGTTTTCTATTGATGTATTTCTAAATACATTTGCAAAATGCCCATACTGCCAGGTTTCTGCCAAACAGCTGGTTCTGCATTTTGATGTCGTTGCAATGCTCCAAAGAACATCTGTAATAATAATCCAATTGGGAGGAGTGACCATTGGCAATGTATTTTGCAACTTTTTAATCACATTGAAAAACTTCTATGGTGTTTCGTGTGACTATTCATGTGAATAATTCCAAGCATTGTGAGAAGAGGTTGCATCATCAGGCCTCCAGAAGGAAAACAGGTTTTAATTGGTGGATGCAACATGGCCATTAGAAAAAGGTGCAAGGAAAAATATATTTTAGATTACAGAAGATCTCTTGATAGTGCCCTTAATATTAGGGCTGAGCAGCAGTTGGTTAAAAATTAGCTAGTTTTTACTGGGGGCATCTTGAATTCCAAAGAGTTAAAGAGAATGTGAGTTGTCTTCTCACATTCAAATATTTTGATATTGTCACTATGGCATAGCTAACAATGTATGTGCAATAGCTTTCTCTTTCCAGTACTTTTTAGGAAAATTTTCTTGACTTCATACTTCACAGAAACTCTCCTACCAGATATTGCTGTGTTAAAAAAAAAAAAACAACAAACCGATAAACATCCACAATTTTTTTCTTTCTTATCATAAGTGTTTAAATAATTTTATGCCTAAGCAGTTAAAAAAGTTTTCCCTCGCTCTTATGGAATTTGGGGGGAATATGGAGAACTTCAGTTTCAGTTCAGGCACGTACTGCTCTGTTGGGTTCAGAGAGCTGACAATAAGTCTTGTGAAATACAGTGAAGTTCGAAGTAGTGACTGAGTTTATTCAACTGAGTAAAACCACACTCCGCTTTCAGAGGGGAGGATGCAGGCACTTCCAGACTATTTTGCTTAAAGAAGTATTATGAACTGTAATTTTGGAGAATACATCATCTAAATATAGGACAGATCACTGCTTCTCTAGCTGGTCACTCTCAAATGTGAGTTTTTCATTGCCTAATGAGAGACCTCACATGGAGAACAAATGATGAGTGGGAAGCATTTTAAGATACTCTACTTACTGACTTCAGTTTTAGGGTAGAAATCTACTTATTCTGAATTGCCATCATCATGGTTACACTATTGTAATATTCAGAGATGACATCTTGCTGGTAAACTGGTGGCAGAGTAAGATAATCACCACAAACTAGTTAGGGGTGCCCTCTATGGCTAGTTGACTCCAAGTGTTAGCTTTATTCAGAAAAAGCTGCATGCTTTACAATTA
Source organism: Phaethon aethereus (assembly GCF_964289735.1). NCBI lineage: Eukaryota > Metazoa > Chordata > Aves > Phaethontiformes > Phaethontidae > Phaethon > Phaethon aethereus. The sequence continues at coordinate 62,382,468 of NC_138576.1, forward strand.
ATCTACACAAGTTGTGTCACAGGACCACTTCAGAGCATGACACTGGTTTCTTGTTATTTTTGGTTTTGTTTCAAAAGGTATAGCAAAGTTTCCACCTGATATGTAAAGTAATGGGGAAGATGAACAGACTAAGCTAAATAATATGGGTGAAAACGTTTAGTAAATGAGACTTCAAAATATTTCTCTCTGCCATATTGTTGTCCCTTCTCAGATTCCCCTTTCTAAAAACATGCCTTCTTACATTCTCCTATTACCGGTTAATTTTTTCCTGGATTCAGAATCCATTCAAAACAAAATCTGAAACTCATATTTTCATGAAGTCATCTGTGATTGCCTTCAAACTAGTGATGCCTGAGTTATGTCCCCATTATCTTAGCAACTGTTTGAAAAAAACCTCACCTTTTCTGATTTTGTCTAGTGCTGCTTTATGAATATATACTACACAATCAATATTTCTAGTAGAAAAAAACACATTTCCAGTAACTACCAGTGTCACAAGAGTGAAATAAATAATTCTGATGCATTCATATTTTACCCTTGTGAAATTATATGAGAGGAAAATGTTAAAAAAACCAATGCAATGTGAATGACACTGTTATTGGAAGATACTGATTTGATTAGATACTTGAAAAAGCATGGTCTCTAAATGGAAAAGGTCAATTTAATGTTTTTAAAAAGCATAGTTAAGAGGAAAGAAAATAGCAATATAAACAGAAGAATACATAATAAATAAAAGGAAAAAGATAACTGGTGTGAATTAACATTTATGGGTAGATATCCGAAAGCGAAATAAATCTGCAGAAGAAAAATAATCTTTTTGTATTGTGGATAAAGACAATAAGAATTCTTGAGAAAGAAAACCATCCACAATACCATTCGAATAGTGTAGATTTTTTTATTATTTAAGTATAGGAATCGATGAAGTGGTTTTAAGAACATTGCAATACTGGAAAAATTTGAAAGTCTTAAAAAGGGCAAAAGCTGTACCAGCATTTGAAAAGTGGAAGTAAGATGTTTCAGGTAGTGGCAGGCAGATTAGCATTGCAGTAATCCAAAGAAAAATCCTAGAGAGGACTGATAACTGGAGGCAATCAAAATGCATGATACTTTTGGGGTTGGTTAACAAGAAGTTAGCTAACAAGAAATCCAATGCTGGAAAATAGTTTCATGAAACAACTGTAATAAAATGTTTGTTACGTTTTGCATTTTAACAAAGTTGACATATTTAGTGCTCTAAATTATTTAGCTTACTTTGAGCAATTTAACCTCTTTAAAATTAGTGTTCTGCAAAGACCAGTGTATCACAGATTTAATGATAACTGATATCTCACAGAAACTGTAAACAGAAAATCAGGTAATGGGGGTTATAGCCAGCTCCAGAAGATCTTTTCTTGTCCTGAGACTATCATCATTATAACATATCTGCAAGGAAACCTGAATGTGTTGCTAGGAAATACTATAGATGTCATAAACATTGGTTAAGCAACCATTAAAATAAGCAAAATCAGGCAGAGTTTTACAGCACAGTGTAGATTGCATGGTAGCCAAATCTCACTTGAATAGGGTATACATTTATGAAAAAATGGTGTAAATATACATACTACACATACCCATTCACGGAACTGAATTCTAGAGAAGTTGTCATGCAGCAAAGAATTTAAGTGCTGTATGTAGCCAACTGTCCATAATGCAGATGGGTGGCTACAAGAGCTACAGTGATTCTGCAGTACTTGAGAGAAAAAATCAAATGAGGAGTAGGCAGCTGTTACTGCACTGGCATTAGCACATTTCAGGGAAAACAATATTGTCTTAATTCTAGTAATGACATGTTCAAAAGGTTTTTGACTAAAATTGTGTGAATAATTGATGATTTGCCTTTTTTTGTATGAACTGATTTTTTTTCCTCACTTTTTTCCACATAAAAAAATCACCTTTATATCTTAGGCTTACAGTAATTTTTTTTCTTTTTTTAAAGGTTTTGATTATTTTACATACTTTAAATACTTACAGCATTTTGAAGTAAAAGAATTAATAAAATGTCAAAGCAAAATGATTTAGATAAGAATTGGTTCAGCAGACCAAATATAATTATATAAGAGAAAGTTTTCCCCCATATCTGACCAGGTCCTAATTTTGAAATATTTTAGGGCAAGGCAAAAGACTAGTCATGACTGTGTATCTTGGAAACATTTTCCTAGCTCAGTTAGGTAATGTGATACAGGCATCACTTTGTGAAATTTTATAGCCTATGCACTACATGTGACCAGACTAGATGAAAATGTGTTCTTTGTGTCTTAAAAGTCTAGGACTGTTTGCATTAGTCCATTATCGAATTTACTACATTTTCTATGGCAATTAATGGAAATTACATTAGTTGTGAAGAGAGAACCAAGAGATAATTCTGAGAGAGGGTTTTTGCTATAGCTTAAATAATAATTCCTTAGTCTGTCTTTATGTGAGTCTTCAATCTTCTTTAGTGCTTTTTACCCTGTACTAGATATGTTCTTGATTTACTTTGGAAAATAATCTCACTGCCCATTCAGATTTTTTGGTGAAAACATTTTAAAGAAGACCTTGTAATAATTTGTATCATCGGAAGAGTACTTGTAAGGAATGTTGAATTCTGCAGTTTTCCCAATATTCTTTAAAAAACCAGTACTGAATAAATTTCAAATCAGAAAAATTTCAACCAGACTGTTTTTCTTCATGAAATTCTGATATAGATTTAGGATTTGTTTTTCTAAGTCAAGCATGTAAAAATTTGAAAGTGCTATCTTTAGAAAAACCTTAGAGCTTTTGAAAAAGTCTCTGATGTTTTTTGTTGTCAAATAAGCTGTCAAAATAATTTAAAATGAGTTGCATTTTCTTCCCATGAAATTTGTACAACAAAAAATTCCAGTAAGAGAGATGATCATGACTGGTGAATAATAGCGGCCAAAGAAAGCTGAATTAATCTAGAGTCTCTGCTGTAGAGATATGAGTATGCTTTTATGTGATTTGACCTGCCTCATGTCCCACTGCAAAATAATCCTATTGCGCCAAAAGTAGTTCATGTAAGCAGGAGCCTAACTTGAATTGACTCAAACTTAGAATTTTTATACAAATACTAGTTATTTGTATTGTATCTGAAAGATGGTGAATCTGCCATTCAGCTGTTGTTTAGCAATTTACTATGAATTATTTATTATTCTGACATCTCTGTTCTTTTTCTGATATACAGGAAAATTGCTGCAGAAATGCAAGTGTATTTATGCAAATAGAAACTTGAGTTAGATTAACTCAGTGGGATATGTATTCTATAACAATAGCATGTGGTGTGGTTTGGATTTTTTTTCTGTAAGACAATTTAATAGATTTTTTTTCCTGGATTCCCTTGTTTATGTTCAGTAAGGCAGACAGATAGTTACAAGAAAGATATCTGTGGTTGTGTGTGAAATTCATGATGCAGTAAAGTAGACATAGAGAGATTTCTATGATCTTTCTACGTTCTTAAGTATTTTTTTCTAACTCTAGAGAAACTGCTATATTGTTTGGTCTGGCTTCTTCATTTATCTCAATTCATTTTTTTGGACTATTGCCGCTTAATTAAAATACTTGCAAAACGGCCTATCTACTGTCACAGTACTTTTAATGTCTTAATTGGACTCGACCCAACTTATTTTCCTTTCAGTTGTTCCCTGTGGTTATACAGGTATCACACTGAAACTATACACAGACTCTCTCACTCCTTATTCTCACTCTTCCTATTTAATTCATGCAGAAGTGTATTGTTTAACTAGTTTTTGATTGATTGCATGGTTTGACTGTTGGTTGGTTCTTATGTAAAAGGTGGAAGAAAAGTGTCATTCACTTAGTTACTATTTAAAGTTACTCTCCCATCTAGCTCAGACTTCTTTAGTTGTTTTTTTGTAAGCCAGAATTTTACCATGTTTTGTAACTAAAGGAACAATAACCAAGTATACCATCAACCCAATACCACCATGCCCACTAAACCATGTCCTGAAGTGCCACGTCCACATGTTTTTTGAATACTTCCAGTGATGGTGACTCCACCACCTCCCTGGGCAGCCTATTCCAATGTTTGATCACTCAGTAAAGAAATTTTTCCTAATATCCAGTCTAAACCTCCCCTGGCGCAACTTGAGGCCATTTCCTCTCATCCTGTCGCTAGTTACTTGGGAGAAGAGGCCAACACCCACCTCACCACAACCCCCTTTCAGGTAATTATAGAGAGCAATAAGGTCTCCTCAGCCTCCTCTTCTCCAGACTGAACAAGCCCAGTTCCCTCAGCCGCTCCTCATAAGACTTGTGCTCCAGACCCCTCAGCAGCTTCGTTGCCCTTCTCTGGACATTCTCCAGCACCTCAATGTCCTTCTGGTAGTGAGGGGCCCAAAACTGAACACAGGATTCGAGGTGCGGCCTCACCAGTGCTGAGTACAGGGGCATGATCACTTCCCTACTCCTGCTGGCCACACTAGTTCTGACACAGGCCAGGATGCTGTTGGCCTTCTTGGCCACCCGGGCACACTGCCAGCTCACGTTCAGCTGGCTGTCAACCAGCACCCCCAGGTCCTTTTCACTGGGCTGCTCTCCAGCCACTCCTCCCCAAATGTCACTGTGATTCCTGCTGAAGTGAAGCCAAACTTGCACTGCTTAGCAGTATGTTTTTAAAGTGGGAGATCTGCTAATTATATTTTAGGAGTCTGGATAAAGGTGATTCTGCCCCTCTACTCTGCTCTGGTGAGACCCCACCTGGATTACTGCATCTAGCTCTGGAGCCCTCAGCACAGGAAGGGCATGGGCCTGTTGGGGCAGGTCCAGAGGAGGGACACAAAAATGATGAGAGGGATGGAACACCACTCCTATGAGGACAGGCTGAGAGAGTTGGGGTTGTTCAGCCTGGAGAAGAGAAGGCTCCTAAGAGACCTTCTTGCAGCCTTCCAGTACTTGAAGGTGGCTTATAAGAAAGATGGGGACAAACCTTTTAGCCGGACCTGTTGTGACAGAACAAGGGGTAATGGTTTTAAACTAAAAGCATGTAGACTTATACTAGATAGAAGGAAGAAGTTTTTCACAATGAGAGTGGTGAAACCCTGGCACAGCTTGCCCAGAGGTAATTGCCCCATCCCTGGAAACATTCCAGGTCAGGTTGGACGGGACTCCGAGCAACCTGGTCTAGTTGAAGATGTCTCTGCTTATTGCAGGGGGGGTGGACTAGGAGGCCTTTAAAGGTGCCTTCCAACCAAAACTATTTTATGGTTCTATAAGTCTATGAAAAACTGTCTCCTTGGCTTATTACCTGAACTTTTAAAAAGTATTCCTATGTTAGAACTGTTACATTAAAATACCTTCTTTGAAATGTGTTTTAGACAAGGTCTAGATAGTGAGATGCCCAGAATATGTGAGTCCAACCACCTTCTCCATGCTAAGTCTCAAAATGTTACATATGTTTTGAATTTTGCAGCATCCATATGAATTATGAATTACTGTTTTTAGATGAGATAGTTAAAGTCTCTGAGAGAAGTTAAATTACTTGGTCAGTTTTGAAGATGATACTTTGTCATTTGTTGAAGGCCATTCAATGAATCAGTGAAGATTAAAGGCTAAAACTGCTTAATCTTTGGTATTTGATGCTCACTCTATCAACTGGGTAGGATTTTCAAGGAGATACTGATAGAAGTATTTTAATCTGCTGGTAGAACATATCAAATAAATCAAATGATGATGACAGTGACAATGTAATATCTGTTCAAAGCATTAGTAAAGCAGCCAGTTCATGTCACTTCCACAGTTCAGTAGACTCATAATACTTGTTTGTTTAATCCATGTATGGTTTCAATATGGCTGAGATGTTTGCAAATTATTAGCAGACATTGGCTTAAAGGCAAGAATAAAAATTACAGTGGAATGACCGTACTTTGATTGATGAAACATTCATTGAAATGTTATCAGTATGAGGCATTGGAAAATTCATCGTTAGAATGTTGAATATATTGAGTTATAGAACAGACAGGACCACAATCCACTGGGTTGGTCTAAGTTCAACATCCTATTAGCTTAATTTAGTTAAAAACTAGGTATTTATAATTTTCAGATGGGTGTCAGAAAAAGGAGGGAAAAAAGAAGAAATAACATATTCTGCAGTTTAGCTTTTTATGCATGTGCTCTGAGGATTTCAGAGATAAATTCAGAGTGGTTTAGTTCACAGCTATTTTAAATATTTTTTGTTTAGTTCAGAATTTATGGATAATTGACAGTTAATAGCTGAATTAAGTGTATGCAGATTAATATTTCCCATTATTGTAAATAAATCCCCCTTGAAAATAATTTATTTTCTAAAGGGGAATATGTCAAATCCAAGTTTTTACTGGAGTAACTAAATTGTATGTGATGCCTGATTACAATAAATAAGCAAATGTAAGTACAAATACGAATCTTCAGAACACCTGCGTCAACCTAATCTGGTAAAGGCTTGCTATGGGTTCCTCTTAAGTATTTTAGAAGTATTCATGTTGAGTTTTCATGTACAGTGTGATACATGACAGTTTTATAATCACTCTGTAGTCTTTATTTTAGTTTCTCCATTTTTGCCAGTATAGCCCTCTTCCATCACTCCTGCTCCCCACCAAGTATAGAATGTGTAAACTGGAGCATTTAAAAGTTTGAAACGTCAGAATTAAGATCTTCAGAAAAAGGCTATGCGTTAGCCTCTTTCATCTGGTTGCAATACAATCTTTAGATTCTTGGTCACATCCTGTTTGCTTTTTCTTACAGGGTATTACGAAAGTGTAAGATTTTTCCAGGCTTCTTTTAATCCTCAGATGTGGTCTTTTGTCTTACTGCTTTCCATTTGTACCCTGTTTTGAACACAAAATGACTAATTTCCTTCTTATTTTTTTTGTGTTCTTATTTTTTTGTGTTTTCTTTTTGTGTTTTTGTGTTCTTTTGTAAATATTTTCTATAATTGTATTTAACACTTAAATAGTTCTAAAGCATTAAATAATTACAGCAAGTGAGAATCCCCTACAAATTCAGGCAGAGAAATGTATTAGCTCCATTTTGCAGTCAGTAAATGGAGTTACAAAGAGGTTATAAGCAAAATTTTCCCATTAACTCTTAATGCCCACATGAGACTTTTGGAGCACAATCTTTTCTCCAAATAAGGAAACCCCAACTGGAATCTTTGGAAAATTTTGCTGTCAAACTGTAACAGCTCTCTTTTCTACTTGTTAAAACATGCACAAATAAAAGTACATGTGAACAAGGTGATATATGGTTATCTTTTCAATAGGGCATCAAAGGCATATCCTTTATAGCAGGTCTTCTTAAAATAAGATGTTGTTAGAGCTATCATTTGGGAAAGTTATCATTAACACTGAGAAAACAATTTATCTTAACCAAAACTTGTTTTCAGTATCCAGAGAACTGTTCTGACTTGCAGAAAGTTTGACTAAAAATTTTAATCCAAAGCGTAAAAATTTTAGTCTCATTTGGTTTGCTCAAGATTTTAGTTTTAATTACTTAAACATGTTCTTAAGTGATATAACACCAAAGTTTGTGAGATACTATCAGTTAGTTGGCTTCTTATTGATGTGTGTTTACTTTTTGTAATTTTACAGATTTTCTCAAATCATTGTCCTAGCTGAATCGATAATGTAAAAAAGCTATTGTAAAGTCCCCTTCTTTTTGTAGTACCCTTTCAGGCATCTGAAGATTCCTCTTGGTCCAAACAGAGCATCCTGAGTACTTCTGCTCGGTGTTATCTAGACTTCTAAGAATTTCTCTTGCCCTCTGAAACCTAGATCTTTTAAAATGTTCAGTGTCAAAACTAAACTATTGCTCAGGTCTCATCTTGGACAATCTTTTACAATCTTTCAAGATTTTACTGCTGTTTATAACTTCCAACTACTGATAAAAGTTCTAATATGAATTATTGAGACCTAAAAGCTGGACACACTATACTTCTGATTAGATGCCACGAAATTATAATCGCGCTTTTTGTAACTACAACGCATGGGGACTCATGATCTGAGATCCACTGTAGCTCCTATATGATTTCTACAGAAGTGCTAGTCAGAGATTGCTCCCCTTCCTGTGTTTGTGGAGCTGATTATTTGTGGTATAAGTTTTGAAATTCTCTGGATTTCAAGCTCTGCTTTTCAGACTTCTCCAGATGCTAAAGCACTTCTAATCCTGTTTTCCAGACCGTGCCACTGTAATAAACATACTCTTTATTCTATTTGTATAAGTAATGAACATATTAAATGGTGTTGAATGTGGAACAGAGTTTGCAGAATACTGCTTTTTGTATCCATTTGTTTCCACCACGAATACTGATAATCAGTCTGCAAGTTTCACACTGACAAAAATTTCAGTTGGTAACCTGACCTAGCTTTTGCTTTCTGTGTGTAAAAATAAGGAATATATGTAATTTATTATTTCACCTAAGAAGTGATTGGCATTTCACTTAACTTCTTCCCTTTCCTTTGCACTGAGGTAATTGACAGGCTTGGCGTAAAAACTATTTTTAAAAAATTTTATAAACATACTTTGGCTATGGCTCTCTGTAGGATATACTAATAAGTCAATGGGATAGGTGCCACACAGCTTTTTCCCTGCCATTTGAAAGACTGCTGTTTGGATGAGTTACATCTCTGAATAAGCTTTGTATTAGCTCCACTACCTCTTTAAAGACAATTAAGAATTAGCTCTTCCTTCCTATTCAACCTCTCTAAATGTATTGTATAGCTGGAAGAGCCTTCTGGCTGTTTTGTTGCCTGTTGAGATGGAAACAAGACTGGAACAAGTGTACCATGAATCCACATTGTTCATAGTGTTTGGTTTAAAGGATTTGTATAAAAGAATATGACAATCATATAATAAAAAAGTAAGTAAAAATATGTAGTGGAGTTCTTGCTATGTTAGTAAAAAAGTTCTCAGTTCCTTGAGGGAACAATGTTGTGATTATTGTTCTGTCCTTGCACAGCACAACAGAATCTAATTCTGCTCAGAGATTTTGTGTCTTATAGTGAATTCAGCTTATTTTAACAGTTTTACTGGTGCTACTTTGGTGATCTGTGTTCTTTGGTATAGAAGCAGAATATTGCCAGAACTTGGCAAAATGCAGGGGGTATTCGTGAATGGAAAACTGGAAGGGGGGAAGTTAGAAAATATACATTTTTTCTTCTCAGAATTATGATTAGCTTCTCTTATCTTAAAACATGTAATAATCACCTTTTTCTATTGCTGATGTCTTATTTCTTTCTCCTTTAACTTTGAGGGATGGTAATAGAGCTGTTGAAAACACCAAGTTAGACTTAATTTAAAAATCAATAAAGCCAGATAAGACACATTCCACTAAATAACTGAATATTTAGTTAGTGGAAACAATCAACGTTCGCAAAAAATGAGCAATTGATCCAGTCAGTCTATTATAGAAGTTAGCCACATATAAAATAATTTCAATCTTTTTTGTGCCATCATGATTTTTCTACATTATTAATTTTCTGCATTTAGTAAGAAACACATACAAACATCTTCTAAATTTCATATACCTTCCTTTTCTTTCATGACTTTTATACTGACCTTTTATTAGAAAAGAGTCAGTTACTGTCCTAAGGGGAAAAAGGATAAAAACATCTAAGGCTGTCCAGTGTAAGAAAAGTAAGAGAACGCATGCCAACATGGAAAATGGAAGAACACTTCCCAAAAAGCTTTAGGGATATTTGACTGTTAAGACGTTACAGAGATTATTTATAATCTTGGGTATGAGAAACTGAGAACCTTAGAGCTTGATGAAAGAGCAGATCTTTTTCCCGAGAAAAATGTAATACTTGCGAAGATGAAGCATGACTAAAAAAAGAATGCTGTTCTAACCTCTTTATATTTTGATAGCCTCTAGTAGGTTCAGCAGGGGTTCATCCAGTTAACATGGACATTGTTTGAAAAAGTAAATATTTGCAAAAATGATTCAATGCTCTCGATAACTGAAGATGTTCTTACAAGCAGGTAAGAAAGTGTTCTTTCCAAATGAAATTTGTGATCCCTAATTTGTGATTCTTATGCCAGGTGGTGTTGTCAGCATACTTTCTTTGATCGGGTGATTAGCAGCTTTCTTTTTATTTATTTGCTGAATTTGGAGGTCTGTTGTCCCAGTATCTTTATAAAAAAAATATGTTGAGGCAAAAAGCTTCTATTCAAATTAATACTGCTATATTAGAGTTCAAGTGACCCTCATGTCAGATGAGTATGCCAAAGAAATAGATTCGATATAAAAGTAAGAGTTAGCATTTCTTTAATTAGTCCTAAATAATATCAGCTCTTTTATTGGACCAGAATAGTTGAGATTGTTTTTTTTTTTAAAATAATATTTTTAGTAGCTAGTTTGAATTTATCCAAGTGAACAAAACAGTAAATACACGTGTTTAAAAGCAGATGCAAAAGACCAGCGATCACAATCCAATCCTGCTACCACATTACTTACTTTGTCTGTACTTATAAATAACCTCAAAACCGATGCTTTTATTCACAGATGCAGTTTGAGTCCCAGCATGAAATGGTAAGGAAACTACTCTGGAACTGTTTTTTCTGTGTCATACTGGCTGCACCTACCTTGCAGCTGGAGAAATGGACCAGGTTTTGCCATTTTGCAAGCATAGTAGATCAGATTTTATAAAAAGGTTTTGATGCTCCCCTAGCCTGCTGGTACTTAAATCTTATACGCATACCACTTTTTAATCCTTAAATCTTTGATTTTCTTCATGCTCTAAACCCCCTCGCTCTTGATATTGTAGAACAGGTCACGCTTACAACAAAGATCCAGAAGTCCGGCATCCTCGCTTTATTTTAGAGGTATTTCCATTAAATTGGTATTCACAGATCACCTCAGTGTGCACTGTCAGGAACTGTCTCAAGCCAAAATGCAATGGTGACTGCCATTTTATTTCACACAGCACCTTACACAAAGGCTTTTCTGGAGTGAAAGCCTCCAGCTGACTTTGAGGAAAGAAAAAACTATGATCATAGCTCACTAGGATATGATGATAAAGGCTGTCCAGTGGAAAGGAAAACAGTGGTGCTCTCGTCTGTGCTCCAGTTTTGTTGTATATATATTTTACATGATTGAGGCATAGCATAAAATGCTGAAGAAGTCCTTGCAGCATGGAATGGAAGATGACAAGCTTCTCATCTCCCAAATAAATATCACGGTTGCTTTAGAAAGAAAGATTAATTCTCTGACCCATTTTTGAAAGTGTAATTGTGAGTATAGTTTTAGGAGACAGCTGGAGACTCTGGGTTCCAAGTGGGCAAGGGCATTCTGTGGTTGTGCTAGGGAAAGCCTGTTCTGTCGTTTTTTTCTCCTGTAAATTCCCAGAGATGTGGATTGTCATCTATTTTGTTTCTATTTTGCCTAGTTACACATTAGTTGAAGACTTTTCATACTGATCCAGTCACTGCATTAACGTGATTTAAGTCACATTTCATCATTGTATCTAAGTGTACACTTTAAATATAGGCCTAATTCAGTGGAACTGAAGCAAGCATTAGGTATTCTTTATATTTAAAGCCTTGTAAACGCTTCCTGTACATGGTTGATAAATTACAGAAGTAAAAAGCTAGCTGTGGAAGTGCAATAAGACAGATATAACTATGTTGATATCAGTTGTGCTGCATCAGGAGATCATTTGGTTTGCAGTCTCACTAGCAACCACAGTCATGGGTTTGGGGTTTTTTTCTTCTCAGTACTGCTTGTAGAAGGTAGTTAAATGAGTTGATGGAAAACAGTACTGAAATATCTTCAAGCTGTACCTGAGCCAGTGTTTGGCCATGTTCCTTCTTTCCTGTGTGTAGGCTTCTTCCTCTCATTCTGCTCCAGAAAAATAACACATAAGAAAGAAATTCTAATTTTTGATTTCAGGTGAACTGATGAATGGTGGCAAATGCTGGTCCTGTGAATACTGCTACTGTCCACTGGTACCTCTTTTTGTCTAGTAAATTTGATTTAGGATCCTGTCATGCAGTGTTGTTTGAGTTAGTAATTTTTAATTGTTCATCAAAAAAAAATGGTAAAACTGACACTCTGTAGTGGAATTTATTCCCCCTAAATCCCATAAAACAGTCACACTAAATTTATTTTTTCCTCTTCTCATATCCACAATTGCTTTTTCTCAAGATAAAATTCTACACAGTGACCAATTACACGCAACCATGTTTCTATAAGCAATAAAACAGGCTTATACTATGATATTCTGGTTTTACACTAGGATTTCAAATAGCCTATAAGAGGTAAGCACATAAATTCATATCATGTGCTTCTTGTGATTTCCTTCTATAGTCTCAGTCTTAAATTTAGTTTAAAGCTGACAGTTGCCTATCTTTTTAAGATCGCTTCCAGTGTCAGTTGCTTTCTGATTTTTTTTTTGGTTATTATTTTGTGATTCTTATAATACAATTCTCGTATTACTTGAAATAAAATCTTGTCTATACAGGAAACACTTCATGTAATTAAAGTTCTATTTTTAGACATACTTAGTTAAGCTACTCTATGTTTATATGTAGCATTACTGTACAGGCTACACATACTTTATATAGCTTTTAGTAGTTTATTTTGATCTAGTTTATTTCCAAAAGGTTTCTTAATGCTCATTTAAGATCACAGGAATACTAAAAGGTCTGTAATATGAATGAGATGTAGACTCATTATGCCCAATGCCCGTACCAGAAAGCAACAGTTATCAAATTTCTGCCATAAGACTTCAGTCTCTCAGAAAATTTGGGAAAGCAGAAACTAGCCCTGAGACTTAGTCATAGATTTCTACATGTTTCTTTTAGGTTCATGGCTGCATAAATAAATAAAAACATGCCATTAATTATGTATTACTGTTTCCTGATTTACACTTCTAAAAAATATAAAGCGGTACGTTACCCAGGTAAATTTTCCTTTCATTTGTGACAGAAACCTTACAGAGAAGAAATATCAGAAATCCCTGACAGCATCCCGTCAGCCTTTGTAGGATCATAACATATTGTCTTTCCCAGTTCCTACATTTTCTGTTTTCTTAGACATTGATTGATTCTGATGCTTCTAGTAGTTATTTAGAATCCGAGTCCATTGTCTCCATTTATTTACTGGCAAATTCCAGTGACAAGAAGTTAGTATTTCGTTTACTTTTAGCAGCCAGTTTCAGCCAAAGCCCACTGAGAAACATAGGGGTGTTTTCATTATCTGTTGTAGGCTTCATATAGTTCTGTGTTGTTTAAACAACTAAATGGCTGTTTAATGGAGAGATAGCCAACCAGATCAGCTATTGGCAGCAGTTTCTAGATTATGAGCAAACTCAGTACAACTGCACTACTACTGGTAACTGAGGTAGTTTAAGCAGGGATAGCTCTGGTAGTCCTTTGTGGCCTTCTGTCATGCAGACATACTATGAATTCCCTTACACTTTTTTTTTATTTTCCTTGATTCAAATTCAAGAAAAGAGGTGCTATTCCCTTACTGCATAGGAAATCATAATTTAAGGCCATGAGCCCTACTGATATATGCAAAATGTTTTGTGACTTTGAGCATGTAAATTATATGAAGGGCAAGCTATTCATCCTCACAATTTCTTTTGGCCTTGGAGTATTTATAGATGCTCCCTCTGGAGCTGCACTGTCAAGCATCCCCCAGCTGGGGAACAGCTTATGAAAGGTTCTCTGAGGAGTATGTATGCACACTGAAAACTCATTAATAGTCATACACGGTCCTACAAGCAGGATTGTTTCTGTGGCCTTTCTTTATGTAAAAAAAATCTTTGGTTTTCATCCTTTAATAGTGACGTCTCCTTCTTTGGAGTATTTTTAGTTAATGCTCAAGGTTGGCTTCAAATGGAGTAAATGTTGTAGAGCTCACTATTTTAATGACTAACAAAATTCCTGGCTCAAAATAACGTGTTCAGGGTCAATCCTGTGCTGGATACTCAGCTCTTTGCAAGCCCTGCAGTACAGAATCTAAGACCACCTGAATGTGTGGAGAACAGAGCCATAAATAGGTAACATAGAAGACTGAAATTTTAAATTCTGTGGCAGGGGAAGGGTTTGGTGCACAAAATAATGGGGTAGAATAAAATGCAGAATTATTATGTAAAGTTGTAAATGTTATTTCTTACCTATATATGTGTATAGATTGCTTAAAGAAACAAGGACTGACAACAGGCAGAAGGGCAAATGTAGATTAAAGCTGAGATGATGAACTGGAAGACAAGGAAGAGGGATTTGGGACAAGCAGACAGGCTGCAGAGGCCGGAGAGAGTCCAAAGGTATTGGTAGTGCTATTAAATCGAGCCTGTGAACTTGTGTGACTCATTTAAACTACAGTTTAAAAACTGCTGTTTGGAATGTGAAGGACTGTATGAGTGAAATTCTTAGCCAAGTTTAGTGACTTATACTTTACCTAATCAGATACATATGAAGAACTGCAGGAATATCAGAAGACTGGAGGAGTCCAGTTTATCCTTCCCTCTGTCACAGATATTTGACTTTATGAGAATAGTCAAGAAAGTGAGCAGAAGCTAAAGAAAAAAAAAAAGGAAAATTATTTCATTGTGTTATTTAGCAGGAAAAACAGTATTTTTCAGAAAGAACACTGTATTCATTAATATTAATGGACCTGGAGCATGTGCTAATTCTTTGCTTAAGTTATCTTAAATACCATCTGCTCCTGACACTTTTTTTGATATTTTTCACCATCTGAAGAGCCTCTCACAAGACCAATTTCTATCAGTTTCAAATAGTAACTTCAAATTTTTTCTGCACCTCCTTTATGACTGTGCATCTTTTTAAGTCATTTAACATATGGCACTGCTAAAATGAGTTGCTTCTAGTTCTTCTGTAGAGGTCAAACTAGGGATGATTTTGAAGCTTTTCCTTAAAGGATAAGAGATTCCACTCCTCAAATAAGCATTGCAAATGTAAGGTCCTGACTATGATCCTAGTACAAGAGCATGAATTGTGCGGGTTTGTGTTTAGGACATATCTTTGGTTTGGTGGGTGGTAGGTTTTTGGTTTTTTTTTTAATGTTTACTGGTGGAGAGCTCTATTCTGTATCTATCACTGATGATGCATTTAGAAAGGGCAGGACTCGCTGAAAATTTACAACATATCACTTTACAGCATTCAAGCTCTCAAAAAAATACAGGAAAATTAGTGAAACTGGTGGGAGTAATTCCTAGCCAGCTTGGTTAGGATGGCCTATCCAAGCAGCAGGACGGGGGAACAAGTTAGAGGTTCATCTAGAATGGGTTCCTGATGTTCACCTTCCATCTTGAGATTTTATCATCTTGAAAAACTCTCCTGTCTCTAACACATAGAGACAACATGATGTGACACAGTAGACATGACATTTACTGTCATGTATGAGATGAGTTCTATAATGCAGTAAGATAAAAAAGCCTTGCTGCTTTCATGCTAAATTTACATTAAATCTGAAGCTGTTGCATTCTTCTGACTTTCCAAGCTGAATTAATTAATATTAGAGTGTTCTCACCGTTTTGACCAACAGTGTATACTCACGAGCACCTTTTCACGTACTGAGAAGCAAGTGAAGCTGGTGTGCAGGCAAGTGAGATCTTTTTGCTTCTTGCACAGCTGTACCATAAAAAGAAAGCTGCAGGGTGTTCTGAAGGATCCTCCTTCATGTAAGGTGAAATGAAATAATAATATCTGCAGATTATCAGGGGGAATGAGTACTAAAACAACTATTGAGATTCCTCTAAAAGCAGAGGTCCCATGAGAGGTGAACTTTTTCAAAGAACACATTAACTCTTTTCTTGTAAGAGGAAGTTGCATTAGAAGGTTGTATTCCAGCTAGCTTGACGGACAGCATCTGGGCTCTCTGGAGAGTGGCAAAACACAACAAGAAGGATTATGTTTTGCTTTGTTAGTAGTCATGAATAGCTATGCATTCTGTTCTGATGCAGCCTGTTCTGTTACAGCCATGGGGGAAGTAGTGACACAAGAGAAAACTCTTTTTATTTTTCTTCAGTTGTTAGTCTCTTGTAATGACATCCAGGGTTGTGCAATGTGCAAGAAACTGCTCATATGCTGCTGTTCCGTCTCACTGCAGAATAATCAATATCAGATCTCAGGATTCAGAGCCTGCGTGCAGCATATCGGGTTAGAGGCGAGATGCTCTAACAAATCTTCAACTCTAGGTTTTAAGCTACAAAACCATGTGTTTAGGAACAGTTCTCTGTCACTGGCATAGGCAAATTATTTCTGCTCTGCATGCTTCAAAATGGGGAATGCTGATTTGAGTGTTTACACTTTCTCTCCTGCTGCTTATGTGGTGGTGTTTCTTCTCAGGGCTCAACTTTTCTCTGAGCTTTAGGTTTTAGCAAGAAGTCTTTTTCTTCAACTTCTTAATTACCTTCGGTGCTTCTGGCTTTTGACTCTGTGTGTTGTTCCTTTTGTCCAAGACAGTTTTTCCATTTTCTGGTACAAACCTTAGAATATCAGCAAGAAACAAAAATAACAAAAATGAAAAACAACCTAGCTCTCCTTCCAGGTAATACTTTGTAATTTTCTTGAACAAAGTGTGAGCCTTACAAGAAAGTATGAGTAATCTCTAGTAATTATTAGCAGTCTACTTGCACATATTATAATTCATAAAATAATTATTTGAAGCAGCTAATATGACTTTACTTTCCATGTTCCCATTTGGTGTTTTTTTTTTAAATAACTACAAAATACCATACTCCACTTTCCAGGAGGAGGTAACAGAGAACAGTAACAGAGTAGTTCATTTTACTACTCTGTATGAAAATTAATTGGTTTGGAAAAAAAGAGGAAAATAATTTCAAACATTTTAGTCATAGCAAATGTTTGTCTGGAAATTCTGTTGCAGCTGATGTTGTCTTCAAACCCTCATACTGTGCTGAATGCTTCTGTGGATTCTTTCTGAAGCCTGCAGACTGAAGGAACATTGTTACACTGGAACACCTGTATTTTGCATGAGATTTGCCAATCAAATGTTTCTTGACTTTACTTTCCTGATAGGACCTTATCTCATGGGACACTAAGTTGTATGAGATGAAACATAGGAAGCATGTGGTTGTTGAACTCTTCAGTGTATCTGGTAAAGGCATTACACATGTAGAGAAAAAAATAAGCTTCTTTATATGCTGTTGCCAAAAATGAGAGAAATAATCAGATTTCACATAAACAGTGTTACGGCCATCTGCAGTATCACTCTCTGGTTACTGCACATGTGCTTTGTTTCAGACAGTCGCTTCACTCTTCCTGTTTTAGAAAAACATTTTCCTTGCATCCCTAATTATCTCTAAGGACGTTAAACCAAGTTTCCATACACCTGCAAGACCAAATATTTGTTTTTGGGGTTGTAGGGAATGATGTTTCTGGGGGTTCAAGGGTTCAAATATAAAAGAGGAATTCAGTCTTAAACTATTTGGGAGGGTTTTTATTTTTTAATTAACATGAATGTAATGTTAATGAAGGATTTTAAACTGATGGCTCTGGTAATTGATTGATACTAACTAGGTCTGATCCAAAGGCTGTTATTGATTTAAAGTAGCTTTGGGATTAGGTTTTATGACACCCATTCAGGTCATCCACTCCACTGATCTTCTGATCTCACTTTTTGCATTTTGGTTGCAGTAATTATTTAAAAAAACCCACAACTTGTGGCTTTTTTTGTGTGCATTTTACTCATGTTTTCCAAATAGATTTGGGAATACTATGATGGTTAAAATTCTGTGAATTAATTTCACAGAGAATTGAGCATCGGTGGTGAGAAGGGGAAAAAATTTTCTAAAAGTGTTGAAGAAGGGATGAGACAACCAAGTTCCTGTGTCAACAGGAATGAGTTCTTAAGTAATGGGTAATTGCTATGACTGAACTAGCCACCAGGCTGCCTGCTCAGACTGCATGCTGCAGGCAGCTTGAATAGATACTGGGTCAGTGACTGGGTCTGTCCACTGGCTGGACTGTGGCTGGAATCATACATTACTTCTTTGAATTAAAAAAAATTGTATATTTAAATTATTAAGTTACTGCCAGTAAGCAATGTGAATAAATCCTTGTGTCAATAAAATAGGTTAGCCTAAGGTCAAAGTGGAAACGATTAGGATAATGTGGCTCTGAACTTGAGAAACTGTGTCCATATCTGTCATTTGTTCAATTTTCCTGTCCATTTTCCTATGTGTTGAGCAGTCTGCAAGGGCAGTGTTGAGTTCTATAAATGAAAGATAATGACTAAGGTCGTCTTCATCTTTTTTCGGTTTGTTGCATTTGTTTGCACTTTCTTTCATGTTCTCTTGAACAGCTGACATTTTATTTTCATCGTTCTTAACAGTGGAAAAGCTAAATGTGTGTGTTGTTGATACACACTGTGTTTGTTTTCCTGGTGAGAAGCCATGCCACTGTGACACCAGGAAAAAAATGTATACTGTAGCTAGCTGTGGCCTGGATTCTGTGGAGGGCACATTTGGTCCTGAAAGTAGAAAGAAAGAAAGTGTGGGTGGAGCTGACATAGTTGTCTTCTCATTTTGGGTTCCTAGTGCTTATTTGTAATCAAAGAAGAAAATCTTGATTTTTTTTCTGGGTATTTAATGTCATCCAATCCCAGCATGAAATCATAAGTTTGTTTTCATTCACTTTCTGAAAAGAAAATAATTTCATTAGTTTTCTGTACTATTCACATTCAAATTTAGAATATTTGGTACTGATGCACATCGTGCATTGTCAGTTTGATTAGGAGCACAGTAAACTATTGCAGGGGAGCTAGAAACAGCATGTTCCTAGAGGTTACTCTGTCACCCAGTGTGAAATATTTTGTCTTTACCAAAGCTTTACCATGTTCTTAATTTCAGTTCCTCTGCTGCTCTTATTTTGAAGAATCATCTGTATTTCAACAGTAAGATTTAAAATAAATGTCCTCTAGCAACATTTAATGAAAAACACTTATTTTAGCTTCTTGATTCTAACTGAAAAAATATTCTCTTGTTAAATTCAAAGCACTCATTTGAATTGTTATTCATTTTGTAGGTTCTATATATTACTGAAGGATATAGAGAGTTTTCTCTTATGGTGCCTGTTTAGTTAAATACTAGATTAGTACAGTTCTTTCTTACATATTAAAATTCCTCCTTCTACTTAACAGATCAGTGCTAGAGCAATGCAAAGAACTTTTGAATATTGAAGGTCATTTTGAACTCAGTAAACAATGCTGTGACCTAATTCTAGCTTCTATAATTACTAAAGGTAAGAATCACATTTGGATACTCATGGCTGCTCACTGAATAAATGATCGAACACACATTTGAACTATGGCCCTGTAACAGGCCTTAGGTTTAATGCGAAAGAGGCTAAATTATTAGAAGCAATCTAGGAGAGAAATATAAATTGTTTTCTTGAATGTGGGTACGGAGTACAAAATCTCCAAGAAGGGGAAGGAGAACTTAGTTGAGTTTAATTGGCAATGTACATCTGATGCTTCTAGGATTATAATGTTCTCCTCTGGAAAGAAAATGAAGAGCTAGGGCTCCAGGTCAGGAATTCACATGTTAAAATAAAACAAAATTAATAAAATCTCCTTCAACTCTACCAGAAGACAACTGTGGTTTCAAGGGAATAGCAACATCCATTTTTTAGTTCTATTATTCATGTCCATGGTACAGGAAAATACAGAAAATGGAAATTCTGGTTGCTCTGAGTTGATTTTGACACCAATATTTCTACCATTCTTACAAGAGGAAGGAAAAGGAAAGGTCTGTTGCATAAATCAGCTTCAAAAGGGAAGAATGCTAGATTCTCTGCTGTGCGCTAGACATCTGCAAATACACACATGAATCTCTAATTTTATCATCTAGTGACATAATTTCTGCATTTCCCTGTTGTCTATGGGATTTTCCTCTTTTTCTTGTTCTGTAGAACTGTGGGGCTTAGGTCCAATGAATAGTGCTTTGGGGATCACCTGTTAAATCAGTGAAGAATAATTTTCAGCAAGGCTCTCTCCTTTCTTATTTGGTCAGTACAAAGGATTGCTTCATGGACTGAACATGGTTTTATTTCTTGTAACTGTTTTCATTTTATACTGTTTGTCTGAAGGGAACCCATTCTGAACATGACAGCCTTCCTCCAGCACTTGGGAAGTAAGTGTTGTGTAGTTAAATCAGCAACTTTGTGAGGAAAGACCTGAACAGTTTTTTTATTTGATGTCAATTAAAATGAAACAAACTGTGAGGTGGGGGGAAAATGTTTCAACCTCAAGCTATTGGATTCCATTTCCAAATTACACTGTAGTTTAATCCCAAGAACAAGTCACTCGCTGCAGACAGCGATGTTTTAGATGAGTTTTCTGTTGTGTTCTATTTTTCTGCAGGGCTAGCTGGGGGTGCCCATGTTACTATTACAGAGCATAAATTGCTTTCCTGAACTTTGGAAATCACTTTAGTACAGTTTGAAGAACTACAGGAGTTTAAATGTAAAAGTATTAATATTTCACTGTTGTTGAGAAACTGGCTCATTGCTCATCTGTGTGGCATATTCTACAAATTAATTACCTGGCAGGTCTGAAATACCTGTTTTTATTAGGCATTCAAAGGCAGAATATCACATTTTATTCCTTTGAAGTAAATCACAGAGCACTACCCTGTAAGTATCTTACTGCTCATTCCTCCCTCACCACCCCCATTTGTTCATAACCTATTTCATCCCTTTTTGATTTATGTCTGTTACATGTGTATGGCCATGAATACAAAATGTATCCCTATTAATGAAAATAGGTCAGTTGCTGGTGCAGATTTTGAAAAAAAACAACCCCCAAATGGATACCTTTTTAGATTCTCATCTGAAGAACTCAGATGTAAAATGTAGATCAACCAAAACTGACAGTATTCCTACCAGATGGAATGCCTAGGATGGATCTGCAGCTTATGTAGTTTCAATGTCATGACCAAATGCTTTCTCATGAGAGTTATCTTTTAAAGACATCTGGGCTGGTGAACAGATCATGCTTATTTTTTTTGCATCTAGGTACATTTACACATACTCAATATTCTTACTTATAAGTGTTCAGAGCGTATGTGGATGTTACTTCCCTTATTGTTTCATAACATTTTGCTTTTGATTACTGAAAGTAAAATAACTTCCCAATAATTTCTTTGTATGCTATTAGAAAGTGAATTTCAAGTTGTAGCTTTACCACTTGTTAAGTAATATTCTAGTGTAACTCTAATATCAAACAATAGTAAAACCTAAAAACTGCATGAAAAATAAAGTTAGACATTAATATTGTAAGAGGCCAGCTGAGAAACACTGTTATGTACTTGCATAGAATTAAATAATCCTGCATTCTTAAAAATGCGTTGGATATAAGCAGTGGTAGAACCCTTCTTTTGGTGTAATCAAGCAGCTCAAACTAATTAACCTCTGTGTTCAAGGCTTTGAGTGCTGTATCATTTGCATATACAGAGATTGTAGTTCTTGAGCAATAGAGCTCGGATATGTGTTGCTTTGATCTGTCACAGGTGACTGTAATGATCAGGATTTTGGATAATATTAAATAGCATTACGAGAGTGTGTGTTTTTGGAGAAGCCTTCCTCTAAAGAGGCAGCTGGAGTTAAGAAAGTTCATCTTTAGCTAAGTGGCTAAGTGCTGTTAATGCTTTTCAGACAAGCAGCCCTCAACTTTTTCCAAGTCCTGCTTATTCTTCATTCTTCCACCCTTCTGGTTGGAAAATCCTTTCCTTCTTGGGAATTCTACCACACATTCTGTTGTCATGCTGAACTTTGATCCCATTATTTCTCTTCTGGTTTTGATTACGTTGATTTCAGCCTCTTAAAAAATCAGGTGAAGTGCAAATCAAGGCCTTGAGGAAGTGACAGTGATGATAAATCTGTGTCATCCCTCTAGCTGCAGAATAATCAGAATATCAGAATGTTTCTAAACTTTTGAATGCCACTGTGTAAGAAAAGGCAATGGTGCATACAATTCAAGATGATGAAGACAACTACATGTGGAATGTTGCACAGCAGACATATACCAAGTAGGAAGAGTTTTAAGAGAACTTTGGATAGGAACACACCCACCCTTGAACCTGTTACTTATTTGAAATAACACATAGTGGGTATTGTGCGATAATATGAAGGTTTCTGGAGCTTTGTGGTGCTGTGGTCTCTAGCCTTAGATCTCACAGGAAACCACTGTAAGGGCATATTGTAAGACATATATTTGGCCCACTGTCCATCCTGGCAGGTCCCACCCTTTACACCAACATTCCTTGATTCCAACTAGGTAAGCATACTGTTTTAATTAGGAATGCTGCTGATGAAATTAGGGCATTCAGCTGCCAACTGTGGAGAAGTTAACATGTAATCCTGGTCTAAGTGCAGGATCTGTTGTGAGCTGTGGAATATATCTTCCCCATAGTCACTAGCTACATCAAAACCTGTCTGCTCAAAGTGGCTGAATGAGCCATGCTTAAGGAACACATAACAATGCAGCCCTTCTAGACTTTATAATGGCCTACTGTGGTCCCTCTTGCCTTCTTGAATGCAACAGTTTATCATATGGTGATGTGGAAATGGTACTGCATACAAGAACATTTGTCCCTGCCCAACAAAACAAGAATGAAACATAAAGATTCAAGTAGTTTCCATCTAATTGCAGGGCAATTACTGGCAGAGATGTCAGCCAGTGATGGTAATTCCCTCCTCACAGGTCAGGAACCTATGAAGAGAAAAGACCTGGATGACACTATTGCAGTGTTTCTCAGTATGAGCGGTCCAGCCTTTGAAGAGGTGGGTTGGGCAGCAGGCAGCATACTATTGCTCAAAAATAGAAGGAACAGGAGCAGGAAACAGGTTTTTGCATCTGTGGCCTTACAAAGCTAATGGTAGCAATAGGGATGCACTGACATAGGCAATAATGTGTTAATACCATCTCTGTAAGGCAGGAGAGAAGCGTAGCCCCTAATACAGGCCTGCAGTTGCGTAACAAATGTTGAATCTGAAAGATTCAGTTGGACACATCCTCTAAATGTGGATGCCTTTCATTTTAACATCCTGTGGGAATATTCTGGTAGAGAAGAATCCGTATGTTTTGGGATACTCTGATGTGAAGAAGCTGATAAGGTTGACAGTTGACAGTGCATCCTGCTGCTTCTTTGAAAGTTAGAAGAGAAGCTCCCTTTTGGTACCAATCTAAGGAAGGAGCCTGATGGAAATGCTACAGAGTTGTAATAGACCTTTCAGAGATGACTTAGTTGAAGAGAAGGGTTCATCATTTCCAGCTGCTTAGCTGAACTCTGAGGCCATGAGAACAAGGACACTTGTATTTAAAATACTGCAGCTTTTCCTAAAATACACAGATTTCTCTTCCTCTCAGCAGGGCAGCACCAAGCCCCTAATATAGTCCCAGAATTATTTCAGGAAATATTCTTTAACATACTATGTATGTGATGAAAGGCAAACAAAATGGGAAAAAATCTGGCATCTTGTGAAGTCAGTGGGAAATTGATTTCAAAGGATTCAAAGTTCATCAGGGTTGAAATCCTAAGGTAAGCAGGGAGGTGGGTTTCTCAATTTACATTTTAAATAAAATTTAAAATATTTTTTAAATAAAATAATTTAAAAAATAAATTTAAATAATTTTTTAATGGGTTTATGTGAATTTGATAGTTGAGAAGTCACAGTGGTTGTAAAAGGTGCTGCCTGTCATCCATTTATGTTAGCATAAATAACTGCAAGTGCAATTGTTGCCATTCCCTCTCTATGGCTTTCGAAACATTTTTTCCCCTTACTTTCTTCCAGTGGCTCAAATACCATGGTGCTTCCAGATTTGTTTGGAAATTGAGTCACAACCATCTCATGATTGACTACCTTGGTTTAAAATGATAGATTTGAATTATTTTTATTTGCTTTTCTTTTTTTAAATTGTTGGGTGCATACTGTTCATTCTTGGTTTTTTTTCCTTTACAAACATAAGAAATGTATTTAAACCTCTCCCTGAAATTGAGATACTTGTCCACTTTTAAAAATTAAATTTTTAGACACATGTCCCAAATGCTGCAAGCCTCTAAATCCAATCTTCAGAGTATCTCAACTTTATCTGTGGATTTGATGTAAATATTTTTCATGATAGAAGTTCTGGCATTTTTTCTGCAGTAAAAATCTAGAAACATTGTAGCAAAAAGGTGCTATATTAGCATAGACTTTTGGTTCAAATATTAAATGGGATAACATGTAGTTAGGCTATTAGCCTTATCTTGACGACCTTTGTGTTTGTCAGTACAAATTACTTTCTTGCAGTCGTGATGAAAGAGGACTTACCTTGATTCAAAACAAAACAAAGCAAATAACCACCTTTCTCCTCTCAACATCTCAACCATTCATAATTCTTGAGAGATCTTAAAAAGTTTTATCTACGGCTTCTTCTTTGTCTTAAAAGGTGTATACTTACCATAAGTTGAAAAAGTATCATTGCCCAGAAATCTAATAGTGCTGAAGATTGAATGTATGCATAATATATGTAACTTCTATTGTATTTAAAGTTGAAAACAGTGACAACAGCTATCAGAACTAAACAAAAATAACTAGAAATATGCCCTTTTCTGGAGATGAATCACAGAATCACAGAATCACTAAGGTTGGAAAGGACCTTTAAGATCATCAAGTCCAACCATTAATCCAACGCCACCATGTTCCCTAAACCATGTCCTGAAGTGCCACATCCACACGTTTTTTGAACACTTCCAGAGATGGTGACTCCACCACCTCCCTGGGCAGCCTGTTCCAATGCCTGACCACCCTCTCAGTGAAGAAATTTTTCCTAATATCCAATCTAAACCTCCCCTGGCGCAACTTGAGGCCATTTCCTCTTGTCCTATCGCTGGTTACTTGGGAGAAGAGACCAGCGCTCTCGTCGCCACAACCCCCTTCCAGGTAGCTGTAGAGAGGGAATCACATTTCTTGACTCAGGACTGTCTAACAGAAGTTACCAAATGTGGTTGTAATTTAGGAGGTAATATGTGAAATATGTAACACTATGAAATAACATCAAGATTGTTAGGTTAGAGTAACTGTGCCCTGGTATTGACTGTTTCCCTTATTTTTTTTTAATAAAACTCTGTGAAGTATAAATATATATCTGAAAGATTTTTTAAAACAGAAATCCGTTGACACATTTCTACAATTACCTGCCTGTTTTGTAGAAATCGTGTGAAAAGCTGCTCAACCACTGATAAGTTAATACCTTCTTGTAATAACTGTCTTTTCAATGATGCAGGCTCCTTTTGCAAACAAAGGTATTTGTATACTTTTTTATATAGTTACCTACCTTTCTTTAGAGCTGTGTAGTATCTTCCTTATCAGACCACATCTTTTGCTAAGGCTTGAGAGGTATTCTGTGGTGTGTGAGAGTTCCTTACTTATGTTAAAGAATGCAGAAACCAGAGCCCAGGATAAGGGATGCATCTTGCTAGTGGTAATCACCTTGATTATTGCTAAGGCTTTCAAAGTGTGGAAAGAAGATTTCACATGGGCAGTGCAGTCCTGTAAGTGGGAGTCCATTAGATATTGGAGTAGAGAAAACTCTTTTGGGGGGGCTTTACCTTCCTCACTGTATAAAGTTTTCTTATCATTCACCTGGATCAAGACCCTCTGTATTTTTATTTCCCATATGCCAAAATTGAACGAGCTGTGGTTTGCTTACATGTATTGCCATCAGAGTACTAATTCATTTTATTGATAATTATGAAACCGTTTTGCATCCCCAAAATGAAATGTTTTTGCTTTTTCTGCTATAAGATGTGTTGTTGAAACAAATTTAAGTGGACAAAAGCCAAGCAATCTGAGAGAAACCCATATCAGTCATCTACAAAGCTATTACTTCAGCAGTATCCATACCACTTCTTTCTTTTCCTTTAACATGAGCAGGTAAGATTGGCAGTGAAATTGGCTGTGACAATTAGTTGACCTTTTTTTTGTCATCTAGAGGATAGCATGATGGAATTTAAGTATAATGTATTACAGTATGTGGGTTTTATTCACCTCTTAGCAGACAGTGACAACATTGTCAGGTCTCATGGAAAATAGTAAAGCTACTTAAAACAAATTTTCTAGAAACTTTTGTCAGGAATCTGAACTTGGTGAATGAGGGGAGAGCAAGTTGATATTGTTTGTTATCTTGACATCAGGAAGGCTTTTTTTAATGTCTCCCCTAACATCCTCTTTTATAAACTGGTGAAATACAGACTGTTTAGGTGGACTGAAAACAGGTTACACTGCTGGGCTCAGAGGACAGCTGTAGGCAAGTCACTAGTGAAGGGTCAGTACTGGGGCCAATACTATTTAACCTCTTTGCTCATGACCTGGATGATGGGGCAGAGTGCACACTCAGCAAGTTTGCAGACAATACAAAATTGAACAGAGTGGATGATAGAACAGATGGTTGTGTAGCCATTGAGAGGGACAGGCTGACCTCAACAGATGGGAGAAACGGGCTGACAAGAACCTCAAGAAGTTCAACAGAGGGAGTCCTGGTGGACAAGTTGCAAATGTGCGAGCAAAGTGCCCCTGTGACAAAGAATGTCAAACAGCAGCCTGGGCAGTATTAGTAAGAGCATGGCCAGCAAGTCAAAAGAAGTGATCCTTCTCCTCTACTCAGCAGTGGTGAGAGCATGCCTGGAGTACTGTGTCCAGTTCTGGGTTCCCCAGTACAAGACAGACATGGACATACTGGAGCGAATCCAGGGAAGATAACTAACAGCTTGAAGCATCCGACATAGAAGGAGAGGCAGAGATAGCTGAGGTTGTTTAACATTGAGAAGGGAAGGTTCAGTGAGCTTTTTTGTCAATGTGTATGGAATACCTTATGGGAGGGAGTAAAGAAGACAGGCAGACTCTTTTCTGTGGTGCCTAGTAAAAGGACAAGAAGCCATGTACAAAAACAGCAGTACAGGAATTTCCATTTAAGCATAAGAAAACCTATTTTTACTGCAAGGGTGATCAAGCACTGGAACAGGTTGCCTGGAAAGCTTGTGGATTCTTGACTGGACACGGCCCAAGAAACCTATTGTAGTTGACCCTGCTCTGTATAGGGGGGATGGACTAGACAATCTTGAGAGGTCTCTTCCAACCTCAAAGATTCAGTCATTCTGTGATTGATTTGCCTTCAACAAAGCCTTTGCCTATCTGAATCTTGCGCAAATATTTCTTAAGCAATTATGCACTTTTTTTTAGCAATTTTTTAACAATTAGTTGTTTCACAACAATTCTCAAATACTTCTCAAAAATGACTTACTTTGAGCTGCTTTATTGTCGTCCTGTTTGTTTCCATACATCATCTTTCTTCACAGCCATCAAACTAACTAATCCCGACAGTGAATGTTCCGTTAGTTCTGGATAACTGTATCCTGTTTGTTTATTATTTTGTAGTTGATGGATTTTGACCATAATACATCTTTCATCGCAAATGACAAAATCGTTTCCCACATGCAGTTTTTCATTAAGAAGCATATTCTATATTTAATTTCATAGGCGTTAAAGAGATTGCATTCCAGTATGATACAATGCCAATTTGTATGTAGAAGTGCTGCTTCACTTTGCAACTTCAGGTACCCTGCCCACCTAGTCTCAGAATTTTTTCACAGTGAATCATACTTAGCTAGTTTCTGGAAATTTGTGGACTTCTGGAAATAATTTGATATTTAAAATAAATATTCAAGCAACATTGGATATAGACCACTTGGGTGAGTTGTGTTTTCATTGACTGTGATTTTATTAGCATTAGCCATACACCTGTACTTTCATACAGTGAGGTTGGTCAGTGCAATTACTGTTAAATCCCAGAAAGAGGGGGTTCTCCTAGATGTATTTTGGTAGTGTTTTTCTCATCTAACTGTGGCAAGAATAAGGCATCTCCACAGTATGACTCACCCTCTTGTATTAGCTACTTAGGAGGTATCTCTTGAGGAGCATAATTTAATTCTGCCTATTGACAGAGCTTAACCAAATATATAGTGTTTGTACAGATAAAGCTACCTCTTTGTCTTCTTCCTTGCAAGTTTAGTTTGTAAAAGTTGATTTATGCACAAAATAAAGAATGAAAATTTGAAAATCGTGTCCTCTTAGATCACTCTCCATCTGAAGACAGGATTTTTTAATTAGATTTACTTGGACACAGATCACTTGAAAAATGGATATCCATCTATGATAATTATGCTACACCTGAGAAATATAAAAATATTTATATACTTTGCTTTTTGAATGTTTGGGGAGGTCACTTCTATGTTACTTTTTCAGTTGCACAATTGGTTTTGTGTGTTGGAAAGTATCTGTAGCTTGCATATTCTGTAGGGTATATGCAAAATTACACTAATTGACAAGTGGTATTGGGGCTGTTGGAAAATTGTAACAATTGGTAAAGGTAATTCATAAGGTAAATATATTTTTGATTATGTGGTTCTTAGTTCAAGATTCTAAAAAGCATCTTCTACATATGAGAAAATGAGGGGAAAAATAATTAAAAAACCCATTGCTAATAGTTAATTGAAGGAAGAAAGTTAAACTACAATATTGACTTTATCTTAGATAAAAATGAGGCTCGCTCAGAGGTGGAGTTGGTTTGGAGATGGCAAAAGATTAAGTTCTTGCAGTTGAGTGGCCAAGTTGGCTGCTGCATCTGCCAAGAAAATGGACAGTAAGAGAAGGTAGATTCTATCAGCTAGAGACATTGTTTGTAGTCTCCTTGGACTATATCTTTCGTGAAAATAATGCTAGAGCTTTAAGGAAAAAAAAGTGAAAATTTGTGTGGGTTATTAGTTTGTTTAGATTTACATATTCATAGTGCTGTCTTGACTGACTGGTTTCTGGATCCCCACAGAGTGCAAGCCTGACAAACTGAACAATAAAGTCTAATTGCTAACAAGGTCAAAGACCTTTGAGAGAATGCCTAGCTGGGAAGAGTGAAGATATAACAAGGCTATGTAACACCCCTTAATGTCTCAGACCACATAACGTATTGCAGATTGGCATTACAAATTTGGTCATTCCAGGAAAATCTTCAAGATTTTAGAAAAGGTTTTCTAATAATTGTAATATTTTATTGTCAAGAATATACTAATTGCTCTTTTGATATGTTTTATTTGCAAGATCAAAGCACCAGTTAAATAAATGAAGAGTTGCATACTTCTGATTTCAGTTTCAGGAGAATATGTAGCTTTAAGAAATCAATTTTTTTCTCTCTTCTTACTATAAGAAGAGAATAATTTTAAAGTGAAGTCCAGAGAAGATAAGTTTAACTACATCAGTCTTGTATTATTAGATATTTAGTATTGTGAACAATGGTTTTGTGGGACACACAGAATCATTACATACATGGACTTTTCATTTATCAGTGTCTGTCAATGCAGTTCAAGGAAAGTCTTGAAGCACACAGAGTTGACTTAGGAAAAAATAATTTTGATGATAAATTAAAACTCATTTGTAGTTGGCTGTGGATTGCAAGTGAACAGGCTCTAGAACTTAATGAAACTCGAGACAGGTGATGGTCACCAATGCTTGTCACCAATGCAAGTGAGCTAATTGGTGATGTCAGGATGGGAGGCAGCCTGGGCTGCAGTGATCATTCACTGGAGGAGTTCACAGTCCTGAGGGATATGGGGCAGGTGAAGAGTCAAGTAAGGACCCTGAATTTTGGGAAAGCAAACTTCCAGCTCTTCAGGGAGTGAGTTAATAGGACGTCCTGGGAAACTGCTCTCGGGGACAAGGGAGCAGATCAGAACTGGAAGATCTTTAGGGACACTTTCCATAAAGTGCAAGAGCTCTCGATCCCCAGGTGTAAGAAATCAGGAAAGGAAGACAAGAGACCAGCATGGATGAGTTGAGACCTGCTGGTCAAATTTAAGAGCAAGAAGGAAATGCACAGGTAATGAAAGCAGGGACAGATATCCTGGGAAAAGTGTAGAGATGGTGCCTGATTGTGTAGGGATGGGGTCAGGAAGGCCGAAAAGCAGCTGGAGCTGAACTTGGCAAGGGATGAAAAGAATAATAAGGGCTTCTACAGGTATGTCAGCCAGAAAAACAAGGTCAAAGAAAGCGCAACCGCTCGATGAGCAAAACTGGCAACAATGGATGAAGAGAAGGCTGCAGTACTCAACAACTTCTTTGCCTCAGTCTTCACTGGCAATTTCTCTTCCTACACCTCTCGAGGGGTGGACCACAGGATGGAGACTAGAGAGGCAAAGTCCCTCCCACTGTAAGAGAAGATCAGGTTTGAGACCACCTGATGAACCTGAACATATATAAGTCTATGGCACCTGACGAGATGCAGCCCAGAGTCCTAAGGGAATTGGCTGACATAGCCACTTTCCATGATACTTGAAAAGTCCTGGCAGTCAGATGAAGTCCCTGGAGACTGAAAAAAGGGAAACATTGCACCCATTTTTAAAAAGGGTAGCAAGGAAGACCCTGGGAACTACCGACCTGTCAGCCTCACCTCTGTGCCTGGGAAGATCATGGCACAGATCCTCCTAGAAGCTATGTGAAGGCACATGGAGGACAGGGATGTGATTCGAGATAGCCAGCACGGCTTCATCAAGGGCAAGTCCTGCCTGACCAACCTAGTGGACTTCTGTGATGAAGTGACCACATCAGTGGATAAGGGAAGAGCTACCGATGTCGTCTCTCAGGACTTCTGGAAGGCCTTGGACATGGTCCGTCACAACAACCGTCTCTCTAAATTGGAGAGGTATGGATTTGATGGGTGGACTGTTTGGTGGATGAGGAATTGGTTGGATGGTCGCATCCAGAAGGTAGTGGGCAATGGAGGTCAGTGAGAAGTGGTATCCCTCAGGGGTCCATATTGGGACCAGTACTGTTTAATATCTTCATCAGTGACATAGTGGGATCGAGTGCAGCCTCAGCAAGTTTGCAGATGACACCAAGCTGAGTGGTGCTGTTTACAAGCCTGAGGGACGGGATGCCATCCAGAGGGACCTGGATAGGCTGGAGAACTGGGCCCATGTGAACCTCCTGAGGTTCAACGAGGCCGAGTGCAGGGTCCTGCATCTGTTTTGGGACAACCTCCAGTATCAATACAGGCTGGGGGATGAAGGGATTGAGAGCAGCCCTTCCAAGAAGGACTTAGGAGTACTGGTGGATGAAAAGCTGAATATGAGCCAGCAATGTGTGCTCACAGCCCAGAAGGCCAACTGTACCCTGGGCTGCATCCAAAGAAGCGTGGCCAGCAGGTTGAGGGAGGTGATTCTGCCTCTGTACTCTGCTCTGATGAGACCCCACCTGCAGTACTGTGTCCAGCTCTGGAGCCCTCAGCACAGGCAAGACATGGACCTGCTGGATTGGGTCCAGAGGAGGGCCACAAAAATGATCAGAGGGATGGAACACCTCTCCGATGAAGACAGGCTGAGAGAGTTGGGGTTATTCAGCCTCGAGAAAAGAAGGCTCCAGGGGGACCTTCTTGCAGCCTTCCAGTACTTAAAGGTGGCCTATAAGAAATATGGGGACAGACTTTTTAGCTGTGCCTGTTGCGATAGGACAAAGGGTAATGGTTTTAAAGTAAAAGAGGGTAGATTCAGACTAAATAGAAGGAAGGAATTTTTCACAGTGAGGGTGGTGAAACACTGGCCCAGATTGCCCAGAGAGGTGGTAGATGCCCCATACCTGGAAACATTCCAGGTCAGGTTGGATGGGGCTCTGAGCACCCTGACCTAGTTGAAGATGTCCCTGCTCACTGCAGGGGTGTTGGACTAGATGACCTTTAAAGGTCCCTTCCAACACAAACTATTCTATGATTCTATGATTTTTAAAGAATATCCAGAAAGTGTAGAAAAAGCCACACACCTCATGACTCAAGATAAATTTGTACCAGGTTTTCTTTTTTATTGACTTTTGTTTTGTAGGAAGGTGATATTTTGTACTAGTATAGATTTGGAAGTGACTAGTTTTCTGTGAGACCACATCTTTTCATGCTCATTTTATATCCTTCTTGAATAGCTATTGTTCTGCCATTTAGGTTTTTCTCTTACTAGCGAAGTCTACAAATCCTATGGCATAAGAAGTCTCTTCCTTAAGAATAACTTTAACTAACTACATTCATCATTTTCATGACAAGCTACTCAGTCTCTGTTACTTATTTAAAGGTCTTCACCCTTGCCACTTGCCTGTGGGAATATTTGAAAAGACCTCAGATGTGGAAAATAATCTTTTATTTTTTTGTATTTCAATTGTCTTCTATTCCAATGCCCCTTTTGTATGTCTCCAAAGTAATTTTATCTTTTTACTCCGATGACTTAACCAGCTTTAATGCAATTAGTCTTTGTCTGGTAGCTGTTCTATATGTAAATGAACATACGTTCTTTTGTGCAATGTACAGTTCACTATTCCGTCTCTTAAAGCATTTTGCTGTACCACCTTCGAGCAAGCAAAAAGTCTCACGAGGAATCAAGATAATGTTCTTCATCTTTTAGAGCTTCTGTTTTCACTGAATTCCTATTTATGTGGTTGGATATTATAAAGATTACCAGATAACTGGCAAAGCTGGAGATGGAGGTATTTGGGTAGAGGGGCTACAGGCAGTCTGTAGAGAGTACACTCACTCTGCTTGGAGCGAGCAACTCTGTCAAACTGAAATTGCATCTTAATTTTAAGGCTGGTCTTTCTCAATTTTTTTTTTTTAATACTTCATAGATTAAATTCTGAGGGCTATAGTCACAGCAAGGAAGAGAGAAGAGTGCAAGCCTACACTATTTATGTTATAGTGTCAGCCACCTACCTGAGGCAAACACCATGGCATTCCTGCTGCCAGAAGTGTTCATCTGTGAACTGTAAGGCTTCTGGCATGGATGAGTTTCTGAAAAGAGTGTGCTTAAGCATAGATGAGAGTGTGCCAGTGCTGAATCTGTGGACAGGCAGTTGAACTGTTTTCCTCATGGAACTGTGCCTGAGAATAGCCAAATTGAATTCCACAGGTTTCAAATTTTGGGCTTAAACCATCTGGATCTCTGGTGGTTGAATTTTTTGACAGAAATTTTGTGACTGACCAACAGTGGGCCTGTGACTATATGTATTCACAACTATCTAAATAAATAGAGAGAGAAAACATGTGTGCCTCCATTGTTGGCCTGATTTGGCCCATGACAGTGTGCCGTTACAAAAAGAAGAAAACCTACGCCTTCCCCTGGCCTTCCCACAAGAGTTTGTCCCCACCTTTTCTGTGTGGTTGTTACAGACTCTGTGGTCACATGGTGAGTTAGGTCACTGTCCTCATCAGATGCTCATTTTTTCCTCAGGTGCATATGTAATTCCAGTTTACTGTGCAGCCAAACAATTTCCACAGTGACAAAAATATGGTAAAAATGTGTGGATACGGGCAGAAGGGGAAGCTGGTTTTTTCAGTGGCGGAATATGCTCAAGATGATTGATTTAAGGCAGCTGGGAAATGATGTTCTAAATTGAGTAAAAATGTGAAGCATGCAAAATAAAAGATCACTAAGAAAGAACGCGTTCATTTTGCTTTTCTTCAGTTAAGTAAAACATAACCGATCTTGACATAAAGCCGAACATTTTGTTCGTAATGGATATAGCTGCATAATGAGTGACAATCTTGGAAACCATGGAATAAAACAGTAATCCTAAAATAAAGTCTTGCCAAGAAAGGAAATACATTATTTGAAACAAGATATTTTGAAAAATCACTTCAACTTCAGTCAGTAAGTAATTACTGAAGCTGAATCTTGAACCATTCTGAGAAGAATCAGAAAGAAGAGTTTGTCCTCTTATTCTGTATCCTTTCTGATGACAACAGAAGAACATCTGCTTAGGAAATATACTGATGATTTCCAAAAAAAAAAAAAAAAAAGGAAGATTGCAATTCCCAGTGTCTGATCTGGGTAAAAGAGGTATGAATTGACAATTCCTTATGCAATCAAGCATTTGTTTTACATGCTATTTTACAAAATATGCCATTAAAATATGCCATAAGGTAAAAAATTGTAGGTGAATCTGTAAGGGTTTTTTTGTTTTTGTTTTTAAAATCTAAGGTTTTTTGAATACTTCCTCTTTGTATTTTTTTTTTTCTGTTTTCTCTCCCAGTTGTTAATCATAGAAATATTGGTGGGAAGGGACCACTGGAATCCAACCTTCTGAGATTCAAAGTCATAATATGACCTGCACACAATTAGTTTATTAGAATAGAATATTATTAGAATATTACAGTTTTAGCTGTGACTTTGTCTAGCCAAGCCTTAAAAACAGCTTGGGACAGAGATTTCACATCCTCTCTAGAAACCTGTTCCAGTGCTATACTACTTGGCAAGAGCAGTTTTTCTTGGTCTCCAGTTTGAACATCTCAAGGGGAGATCTGTGGCCATTGTCCCTTGCTATGTTCTTGCATCTTAGCGTATTCACGACTCCTCATTTACCTCAGACTCTTGTTTTCCTGACTTTTTTCTTATTCAAGGAAGAATTTGACTCTTCCAGCTTTAATGCAAATGTTTGTCTTTCATGTCATTCAAATTGTAAGGAGTTCACATTTGATTCAAATAAACACCAGAGATGCTAATAAACTGTCGTCTTAGGCTAGGTTTGAATCTGGAGTGTTTACCAGATGTGCTGGTCTGTACTGTTACTAACAACCCAGTTTTCAAATTAATACTATAATTTACAATTAACGATATTTTATTATGACTATATTTCTATTAACTACTGTCTATATAACTATATTAACTACAGTTTATATAACTACTTTATAGTAGAAATACTATGTTGTTTTCCATAAATGGGCACAACATAGTATTCTAATTACGTATTGACAAAGATTTGGAAACTCTCACTTGGCTTGTCTGAAGTTCATTTTGAGGTGCTTCTGTGTAGGTTCTGAAACCATTTACATCACAGTTGTTCTTTGGGGGCCTTTCTGTAATTCGTTATCTAAGGTCACTCTAATGTATCATCCACACTTTGGCATTGTTTTGGATTTTGTTTCCATTCTTTACATGTCCATGTACATGAAATAAAGCAGCATCAGAGAATGTCTTTAAGTAGAAGGTGGTGGGATTTACCACTTCGCTAAAAAAAAATTACATCATTAGGAGGAAAAAATTACTTCTTTAGTCAGATAACATCCCAGGATTTTTTCACCTCAGCTGCACAAATGCTTATGTCAGCAAAATATACAGAGTATATTTTGTAGTTGATCCTTTCCCCAGCACACACAGAGCATAAGTTATATCAAAAAATATTGTGGAACTATGTATGTAAATTTAACTTGGTTCTGTGCTGGGTGGTGAAGAGAGACATTATGTCCCTGGTACTTAACAGAAAAGAGATGTGAAAGATTGCAGAACTATGCAAGAGCCTCCTATTGGTTTTCTTGCTGTCTTAATTTAGCACAGTGTTTACTGAAATTTTCTAATCCTCTCTTCTGCACTCAGCACCATGATGTCTAAGTGTCTATTAGACATTAACTGCTGGTGTGGGAATTTCCCCACAAAGGGAATTCAAGGGAATTGTAAAATACCTAATAAATCAATCTGTAGATCTCAAAGTTCTTTTACAAAGGGAATTGGAATCATATTATCTTTTTCCAGTGATCATGCTGGGGACATGGAGATTGGATTATCTATGCTTAAAAAGAAAATGAAGGACCTTGTCAAATTTCAGTCATTAGGTTTAAAGGAGTGCTTCATGAGGAGTGTCTTGGGGCGGTCTACCCTTATTTACTTGTGTGTGTGTGTATATGTTTGCTTCCTCTCCCCTAACCAGATATGTAGTGTGTTTCCAGAATAAAAGGTGCCCTTTGACCTCCCTATATCTCCTCTGTCAAAAAAAGAAAGGTACATTTCACTGTAGGTGTTCAAAAAACGTGTAGAAGTGGCACTGTGGGACATGGTTTAGTGGGCATGGTGATGTTGGGTTGACAGTTGGATTTGATGGTCTTAGTGGCCTTTTCCAACCTTAATGATTCTGTGATTCTATGATTGTAAGTACTAAGACAAACCTTTAAATATTGCCACATCAGGAAAAAAGTATATATGTAAATATATTTAATTTTTGTTTAGTTCTAGACTTTTTCTTCCAACGTAATTTCCATATTTTTTATAAAGCAGGGCAGGTATTATCTCCGTTTTACAGATGTAGAAAAAGAGGTTTAATACAGGTCTTTCAATAAACCAATGATAGATTTGGAAGCAGAACTTTGATATTTTGCCTTCCAGACATTAATGTGATTGATTCATATGTGTATACTTTGTGGCAGAGGAATTTTTAAAAGCTATTTCCATTCCATTTAACTTAAACACCACAAAAGAGACAGAAACTGAGGGAAGCAAATCCCATTCATTATACACCGCCACATGAAAGAAATTCATAGATTTTGTTTTGGTTTTGTTTCCAAGTACGATGCTGTAATGGAAAAAAAAAAGTATACTCTTAAAAACAGACTTGTAGTAAAAACTGAAATTAAAAAAACCAGTAAAATTAAAACCGTGTAAGAAAAATGTATGTAAAGTTTTTGCAGTTACATTGCCAGCACCTTGTGTTATCTATATAATGTAAATGTGAGTTCCTCCAATTAAAACCTATGGACCTTTTTAACCTGCATGAACACCCTTCAGATTCCCTACCCTGAAAACCTCTTTGTCTGGGTATTGGTGATTCAAAGCTTTATCTTACAGATTTTTGGTTCATAAGTGTATTCTTTATATCTCTTCATAGTTGTATATTCCCATTTTCATAAATTGTTCCACTTATAAAATTATATTTCCTTTCTCTTCCTGTGTGTAAGGGCTTTGGTAAATGGATATTTTATTTTACACTTTTAGTGTCTTGTCCACAGGTGGGCCTTTTGGTCATTTGGATGTGTCAGTTTTTAGAATCAAGAAGACAGAGCATAGTAGTTTGTGCACTAAAAAAAGACAAAGGAGAGTGAAATTGCAATATTGGAAAGAATTCCCATATTGGTATATAGTCTGTTAAGAACTGAACAAAAGCTTAGGGAAGTGGTTCTTGAGACCTAGACAGCAGAGGAAATTGTTATTAAACCAGCTTCTTCCAGTTTTACTTCCCATTCTGTTGCAGAGCGGTTCTATCATGAGAAGCTGTTCTTGGCCACTGGTACCTCAGTAGGAATGGCAGCTGCAGGGAGTGGGGAAGAGGGCTTCTGTGGCCAGCACCTGAACCTCACGTGCACAGAATAGGATACAGGTACAGTCAGTGACAGATTATAATCCTCATGTTATGATTTTCAAAACAAACTGCTAGGAACTTGCTGTACAGTTGCTAAATGCTGGTTTAGATGTTACTTTATCCATAGTCTCATCAATTTAACAATTATCTAAAATCAGAAACTTTAAGATAAAATGCGATGTTATGTAGTGTACACAATATCATAAATGTGTGCATATAACAGGAAAACTTTGATGCCCTTCCTTGTGTACTCCAAGAAGAAAGTAGATAGAAGTAATATGAGAAAACTTACTGTGCCTTTGTCTTAAGAACGAGGAATCTTTTAACTGAGAATAATTGTCCTCAACAGCAAACACATGTTTGGGTTGGGGTTTTTTTCCAGTTTTGGTTTTGTCTTTAAGATGTGCCTTTGATTGCAGATTTTGTCACCTGGGACTTACTACCGGTTTGGCTCAGGTGTAGTGAGCTCAGGAGACTGGGAGATATCCAAGTCATGAACAGCATGTACCTGAAACCTCCATTACAGCAGTTTTTGCATGAACCTGTCGGTCTTGAACATACCTGTTTGCTGCCTGCTGTATCCAGATCTCCCCTTGAAGTTGATAATGCCAGTGACAAAATAATACTGCCTCCATCCAGGAGGGAGTGCATCCAGCAGGAGCACTTGCCTTTTTGATCCTACCTTGCCATACAAAGATGGAAACATTCACAAAACCACCAACTGAGCAGATTCAGGGGGGTACAGAGTATAGGATCCAGGAGAGGGCAACATGAAAGGTAAAGCCTTTTGAAAGTGAGGACAAATAATGTTTCATGGAATAGTTACAATGTACATTACTTCTCTTGCAATTAAAAGAAAATATTTTAATTAATAGTTAGTGCTCCCTTCCCCCACACCTGAAAAAGCAGAATCAATATACTGGCGTGATGGCATGTGATCACCTCTGCTTGGACAAGTGAACTTCTGTTTGTACAGCATCACAGGAAATGGTCAACTGACGCTCGAATGCAAAACCGGCTAGAGGAAACAGGAGGGGAATGAGAACAAGATTAATGCTAAATGTTTAAGTGTTGTAAATAAATGCTCACAGGGGTGCCTGAGGAGATGGAGCCATGTTTTTAGCATTGGCTTTTTATATGAAGTCTCCCTGAAATGAGAGGCTCAGGTTCTTCTGGGGCTGTCTCGGGAGTTTTGTCAACTCTGTGGGAGCTACGCTATTTATGCTGCCTATTACTCTGTTAGGTTTCTTTCAGATGAGAGAATAAGAACACAAGTCTAGTCTGTATATAGAAATTATAATCCCATGTGGCACTGTAAAAGATTGCTTGCTCGTTCTCTTGCTCTTGCTTGAGATCGACTGTGTCAGTAGAATCCTATTAAAATAGAGAAGAAGGTTTAAAACACAGATAGACTAAAAGAACAGAAAGTAGAAAACTCTAAGATGATGAAATATTAATATATTACATGTTTTAGTCAAGCCTTCGAGCAAGATGGATCAAGTATGAGCACCCCACAAAAATCAACAGAAAATGAAATTCTAATACATTACAGCAGAGGTACTTTTCTTTGATCTCAGCTGTATTGACAGTACAATTGAACCATTATTTAAGAAAGGATAAAGCCCAGGAATATAATTTTACAGAGAGAAACTACTACCACAGAAAACCTGTCTACCAACCCATGTGCACTATGTCACTGAAATATTGAATATATGACAAGTTGGCATGCAGGTGAGCAGAAATCCGTGAGGAATATTTGTGAGTAGTTTGAATTTGAGTTGAGTAGTTGGCTGAAGATGACCCAAGGGTTTTTTTTTTTACAATATGAAGAATTAATTGAAATGTGTATTTCTGTTATCTTTCCAATAACTGGATAGCGTCGCTGTTTCTAATGAAAGAAAATTTCCTGTTACAGGATATTAAAATGATCTCCACTGTCTTATGAATTTAATAATTGTCAGTCATATGAGCTTTAATTTTTTTCAACAAATGTATAAAAATTCATAAATAAGGACACTTTCAGGCAGGACTGTAAGATTTATAGGGTAGAAAATACAGTGCTGCTCCCTACTGTGATACAGAGTCCCCGTGGTTCCTGCTGGTGTGGTGATACCTGCCTGAGAACTGTAATAAATTTCAAGTGGCTTTGCCTTCATCCTAGTCTAGAACAGCTGAATGCACTGCAAATGTGCCAAATTAACTGCTGATGTCTATGGAGTAGAAAAACAGTTATATTCTGTGCTAGTTAACACTGAATGGAATTGTCTGCAGCCCTGAAGTAGTTCTATGAAAGAGACACTAGGCAGATTTAAGGATCAGTGTTTGAAGTTTATAAACAAAGTTAAAACACAGACTACATTAAAATGGCTACTTTATACCCAACTTTTAACAGGTTCCCTGTTTAATACAAACATGGGAAACTCGTATTTAAGCGTAGGTTAAAGTAAGTATAAACTTACAGTACTAATTCTCACCTTTAACAACACCTTCTAATAGTCATCGTTGTGAAAAAGGTCCCATATTAAGATTTTCAAACATTAATCTTTCAGAGGAAATTAATTTATATATTTGCAGAATCTTCCTTCAAGTCCTTCGTGTAACACTTCAAAGAAAGCAAAGACTAATTAATAATTATGTTTAGTGTTAGATTGCATGGAGATTCAAATACAGTATTTGTATCATTAAGATATCCTAGAAGAAAGAAGAGACTGCTAACTTTTTTAGGAATTTCAGTCTAGGGATTTATGATAGCAACGTCAAAAAAGTTCTCTTAGACTCAGAATTAGGCATGGGAATTTAAAGAGAGAATACGCTGTATTTATGCATAACAAAAGCTGAGATGTGTTTGTGCATACAACTCTGCACCTTACTTGCAAAATGATGTTTTTGAGGAAACTAGTTAGATAAATAACTATAGAAGGATAGATGTTTATTTCTCTGGTAGAATATACAAACAAAATTTTAAAATGAAAACTTTCAAGGGGAGAGATGTGGCTTCAGCCTTTTTGTTCATTGCAGATTCTACAATGGCCATTGCACAGTTGGAAGATTTTTCCACAGAAAATTGCCCTGAAGAAAATTCTCAATCTATCTCACTGTCCCCATAGAAATTATACTAGGTCTACCTTGGAATTTTGTTTTTTGACTTTGGAGTGATGGCATCTGTCGTCCTTCATAAAAGGAGACTTTTTTTTCCCCCCTGGGTTTAAGGAGAAGATTGCAGTCTTTGTATTCTTAGTAACCAGAGCTTATTATGTGTTCCCACCCAAACGTATTGTGTAAAACTCTCCCCTCATCTTTCCTCACTTTGGGAACAGTCTGACTTGTTTCTTAGGGGTTTTCTTTGCTACCCAACTTTTTGCCTATTGCTAAATGTGCTTAGTGCTGTTCTGTTTTCAAGCCCTGAGATCCCTCTGTGCTCTACTGCTACCATTTCACCTTACTTTTCTTACCCTGTGCTCTGATGCGAGGGGTACAGTGCATCTTCAGGTGTCACCCCCATGCACACTTGGATCGTCTTGTGCTCTCCTCACTTTCCTGCCTCCCCGCATCAGATGTTGTGGGTTTCAAAAGCAGAAGGGACACCAAGACTGGTGTTCTCTTTATCACCCTTTCCTCGCATTTAGGGTTCACCAAACCTCTAAATGTTATACATCTGCTGAGTGTTTTTTTGTCCTTTTCTATTATAAAAGGCTCTCTCTCTCATTGCTTCCTTGCAGGAACTTCCTGTTTTACCCTTTCTCGCTTGACAAAGGCTGTGTCTATTCCTTCGTTCTCGTTATCCTTAACAGCAGCTCCTCCTCCCCCACTACCTGCCCCATCTCATGTATCAAGATCCCCCAAATTCTGCATAAAAGGAGTACTGCATTTCATTGCTGCCTATCTGCAAAATTCCATTTCCTGCCTATTTTAGGTCTCAGTACCTGTTCTAAATTCCTCCCTCCTTCCAATTTTTCACTGATCAAGAAATCATCCTCTTCAGTTTTATGTCTCTTAGTAACGAGACTCCATGGAATGGATAATCAAGTGTATCACTGTTACCTGGAAAGCATTAATAGGTGCCTTTATCAGCCATCTCTGTTGGGTGTGGATTTATACAATTATAGGCAGTTAAGCCTGTCACTCTTCTAACCCATCTAGCTCTGATTTTTTGTGCCCCTCCTTCCCTTCCTCTTTCCCAGGCCAGTAAATGAGCCAGAGAACACTAAAGTTTTATAATTAATTTTAATTATTGCAGCCACTTATCATAGTACTTACAGGTATGTCCATAAATGTTATCAATTTGGTAAGTCTACAAAGCCCTTACATTTCAAATATATTTTTTGTGTGGATGCCAACCAGCTACGTCTTGTCAATACTGTTGCTAAATGTCTCATTGTATAATGTGGAACTGTGTGCTTCAGTGGACAGTTCATGTAGAATTCAAAAGTATAAAGTTAAGGTCTCCAGGAACTGAGCAGTCTGTCACCTAGAATGAGTGAAAGCAACTTCTGTTAATCAGAAAAAAGCTGCAATAAAAAACTGTTGCTGTAAACAAAATGTGGGGGACCTGAACACTTTTTTTTGAAGCATTTTCCTAACTTTCAGAACAGGGAGGCCAGCCAAAGGGAAACCCAAGAGATGTATATTTGCTTCGGATTTCTGAAAAACAAACTGTTCTCCAGCTGAGAGACCATTGCTAAAACCTTTAATCATTCAAATAAATGTCATACTAGTGACAGTAGTACCACTGAAGCTCGTTAAAATCCTATTGGAAGACCTGAAGGATTCCTTCCCTTGATGTGTCATCCCATGCATTTTTAAAGCAACATGCAGGGATTCATCTGTATGCAGATCTGACTGATTTTAATAGAATGTAGAAATGTGACATCTGTGACAGCTCTGAGTACACATTTATAAAGATGAAAAGGAGGGTTTCCACTAATACAGATAGGCACAGCTTTACCAGAGAAGTATTAAGAGATACTGATAAAATTTAATTTTCATGAATGGTAAAGTAAATATGTATAGGGTTGGTCAAGCTGGTTTATATTCTAACACAGATGTCTCTGGCAGTTACAAGCAGAAACTGTATACCAGGTTGCACATTTTGTCTCTAATTCTAAACCATGGTACGTTGTCACTGGTTTGCTGACAGCCATCTGCTTGGACCTCATTTGACCTTCTCATTCAGTCACAGTTCAAGTTAGGGGACAAAATATGTGTAAGGGAGGGAAATTATTCGGCTGTTTTTCTTAGGGAGAAAATAAATAATATTAATTATTATTTTAGTATTCTTTCTCACAAGTTATATATTAAAAAGGTACTGAAATTATGCATATATTCTATTCTCTTCGTGAAACAAAGGATTTTAGGCACTCATACTACTGTGACTACAGATACAGATGTACTGTCTATTGTATTTGTATATCTGTATTATCTTACATATATAGTATATAAATATACTATTACAGATACAGATGTACTGTCTATTGTATTTGTATATCTGTATTATCTTACATATATAGTATATAAATATACTATTACAGCACTTATAAATGTAAGTATTTAGTAGCCCTTTTGTAGCAAAGTCTATGGTGAACAAATGTATGAAACATACAAAAACTACTTCAATGTACCAGAACAAAAAGATACAGTAAAATGGCACATGATGTTCAAAATATTCTTTCATGGTCTTTCATGAGTTTCTTGACTAAATGCATAGGGAATACCAATCTGTATTACTGTAGAAATATACAATTGAATTTTGCAGTTTATTAAGCTTCCCCCCCCCCCCGCAATATTTCTCAGTTATTCAGCTAATTCATGCCTCTGAATACTGACTGTATGGAAATAAAATAGAATTAATCTATTCTATTATGTGGAAAGTTGGGAGACTGAATTGTGAAAAAAATGTTTTGCATTCTGCCTTCAATACAGTAATCAGTGAAGGCTTTGATCTTGCTAATTGTGCTTTACATGCATTCATATTGAACAGATCAAAGGTGTAAGGCCTTACAGTATTATCCAAGGAGAGCAACTTAGTTCTCATTTTAATGGGTTGTTATGTAGCTTGGGTTTAAGAAACACACACATGTAAAATGATAACTGTAAATGGTACATGTAGCTAAAATGTTGTTTTTAAGACCAGCATAGATTTATGGAGGGGAAATTGTGCTTAGCCTACCTGATAGCCTTCTATGATGAGGTGGCTGGCTTGGTGGATGAGGGGAAAAGACTGCATGTTACTTAGCCTTATTAAGGCTTTTGATGCTGTCTCCATAATATCCTCATAGAAGAGCTGATGAAATAGGGGTAAGGTAAGTGGACAGCAAGGTAGATTGAAAACTGAATGGATAGGCCCAGACAGTTGTGATCAGTGACACAATGTCCATCTGGAGATAGGTCATTAGTGATGTACTCCGGGGGCCAATATAGTCCAACATCTTTGTTAATGACCTGGATGATGGGGCAGAGTGCACCCTCAGCAAGTTTGCAGGCAATACAAAATCGGACAGAGTGGCCGATATACCAGAGGGCTGTGCTACCATCCAGAGGGAGACTTTGGCAGGCTGGAGAAATGGACTAACAAGAACCTCATGAAGTTCAACAGAGGAAGAGAGGGAAGAGTAAGGTCCCACACCTGGGTAGGAACAGCCTCATGCACAAGGACAGACTGGGGCCAAAGGGCTGAAAAGCAGCTTTGCAGTGAAGGACCTCGATGTCCTGGTGGACAACTGGTTGAGCATGAGCCAGCAATGTGGCAAAAAAGGCAAATGGTGTCCTGGGCTGCATTAGTTAGACTGTCACCAGCAGGTTGAGGGAAGTGGTCATTCCCCATCTGCTCGGCAGTGGTGAGAGCACACCTGGAGAGCTGTGTCCAGTTCTGGGCTCCTCAGTACAAGAGAGACATGGACATGCTGGAGCAAGTCCAGGAAATGGCTGGGAAGATGATTAAAGAACTTGGAGCATCTGTCCTACAAGTAGAGGCTGGAAGGGCTGGGATTGCTTAGCCCTGAAAATAGAAGTCTCAGGGAGATTTTATCAATGTGTATAAATATGTTGTGGGGAGTGTGTTGGGCGGTGATACAGAAGGTGTAGCCAAACTGCTCTCGGTTGTGTCCAATGGAAGGACAAGAGCTAATGGGCA
Source organism: Phaethon aethereus (assembly GCF_964289735.1). NCBI lineage: Eukaryota > Metazoa > Chordata > Aves > Phaethontiformes > Phaethontidae > Phaethon > Phaethon aethereus. Next base: position 62,426,800 of record NC_138576.1, read on the forward strand.
GAAATTGCTATACAGGAAATTCCATTTAAACATAAGAAAATACTTTTTTTGCTGTGAGGGTGGTCAAACAGTGGAATATGTTGTCCAGCAAGGCTGTGGAGTATGCATGCTTAGAGATACTGAAAATTCAGCTGCACACAGTCCTGGGCAACCTGGTCTAGTGACTCTGCTCAAGTAGGTGTTTGGACTAGGTAAGGTATCTGTTCCAGCCTCAATGATTCTTTAATTCTCTGAAGACAATGTTAAGAACTTTGCAGAGAAATTGCTAATTGGTGGTCTCGCATTTTTCCAGAATATGTTAAAACTTTTAGAATCCTTATCAGTATGTGTTTGTAAAATATTACATCAGAATAGCAGGAAGTAAATCAGTCTGAAGAATGAGAATTGAACTTAATGTTTATTCAAGCTCATCAGTTGAGAGGAACATACTTTAAACTATTTTCATCTGAATCCTCAGGGTAAAAGTAAGGGCACAGAATTTCTTACATATGGTAAGATCAGTTTTTCCATTTGCTCTTTGGTTTCATAATGTCACACTTAGTTTGGATTTTTTTGTCAATGTAGATGATGATGAATAGATGGATGACTTTTATTAGCTTCCATAATATGTCTTTTGTTGCCTCTTGTAAAAGAACACAGCAAACATTTCAGTCTTTCTGTTTAAGTTGACAGCATTGGAGACTGAAGGGCACAGTAACTACACTCTGCAGTGTTGTTTCAATGGACATTCATTTTGAAGTTACTGCAAAAATAGTAATATGCTTCATATTCTTTAATGTCTAAGACAAAGTGTAGCACATTTTTTTTGCATAAAATAATAGCTTTGAAAAGACCAAAATCAGCAGTAAATTGCATCTGGAGGCTGCAATTTTCCCAGGCTCTCTTCTACTTGTTCTGATTTCTTTTTTTTTTTTCCCCCCCATTTTTATTCAATGTTGTAATCCTTTTTTTGCCCTCCTACAGTGGGGTGGAACTGGGATAAATGAATCATACAGGTCTTTCTCTCTCTCCCCCCCCTGTCATATCAGCTGGGGGAAGTACATGAGTGGGGAAAACCAAACATATAGTGTCTTCTGAGTACAGAGATGCTGGTATTCAGGTGTGGGAACTGAACAAAAATGGACTTTTTTAGCTATATCATACAATTTGGGGAAGTTGTAAACTGATGTGTGCTATCTAAGAACAGAATACACATGATTTGGGAAAATTCCTGTTTGCAGTAGATTAGTGTTGTCTCTCAGAGGTCCTTTTACTTTTTCTTGTTAGGCCTGCTTGGCTGACCAGGACCATACTACTGCATTGCAAAAGTTTTAATGAAGGTCATGTGGCTAATAAATACAAGGAAATAACTGTAAAGAGTGCTGCTTGCTTCTTCATGCATAGTGCACTCCTACGGATAGGGTATTTGTACAACTAGGATTATGCACTTCAAGATTTGTGCCAGAATGCAGACATATATTTGAAAATCAGTGAGTGCCTGACTCAAACTGGGCATGTAAATACCTTTGAAAATGAGATGTCCAGTCAATCTTTATGCTTTGGATTTTTGATTCAGTGGGAGTTCTGCCATGCATATCAAGGCGACGGGTTTTCATCTTCACCTGTATTTTTCCTGTTCTGCTTTGCAAAACAAACTTCTGTGACAGCTCTGGGAAGAAGGAAATTAATTGCAAAGCTAAGAGAATGCATGTATATTTTATACAATATAACACTGGGGTAAGCCAAGAGCAATTTTTTCAGTCCATCTCCCAATCTGTAAAACTGATTGGGTTTTGCTAGTAAAATCAGCAAAGTCCCTACAGATTTTGAATGCTGTAGGCTGTGGAGAGGCAAGATAATATTACCGGGTAATCACTATATTCTTTTTCAGATGCCTCTGTTATTTTGTGAGGATTATAGGTAGCTTTGCTATCAAGCTGCTTCAGGTTAGGGTTTTAAACTGTCTTTTGTGCTGAAGTTCAATATGCAGGAGGATGTATGTAATGTAACTCAGTATGAAGAAAGAAACTTACCTGTAAGTAAAAGCAAGCCATCTCTACCACCAAACATCAAAATCTACATTTTCCACTTCCTTTGGAAGGAAAAAAGGATGACTACCTGACAGTACAGTGGTTTAGGGCATCTAACATAAATGGGGACTGAAATACTTGTTTTCCGATTTTGCTTTCCTCTGGACAAATGGTCTTAGTGTCAGTTTTTTTCAGTCTGCAAGCTCTGCTTTGTCTGGACAGCTATTTCTTCAAATTGGACTTATTTTCTAGTTGTATTAAACTCTTCATCTACATTGTGGATAGAGTGCATTAAGTTATTCCCTGTGGTGCACAGCTGGAAGCTATTCTGTGCGGCAACATTTTGTTTTGTTTTGTCCCAGTTTTTTCTCCCCACTGTGTTCCCACAGCCTAGCATAGCTCCACGCAGCAGCAGACAAGTCTCTCTTTTTCCAGTGACACTTCTTAGAACATCTGAAATTGACATATTCTCTTTTGTCTTTTCAGTACAAATTCAGTGGCAAACAGCTCTGCTTGACTGCATGAACATCTCAAAGTACTGTATAGACTAGGAAGATTGGCTTGAAAAGTTAGACGTATTTAGGCAGGCTGTTTTATTTGCTGCTTTGAAGAGACTAGGGATATTTTGAGAAGATTGAAGGAAATACACCGTGCCAAATATTGGTCTGTTTAGAAGAAAGAAGAGGAATATGCAGTTCTTAACAGAGCTGTCTTTGTAGGAGGAAAACATTTTCTCAGTTCTAATGCTTTAATAAGACACAAAGAAATCCCAGGGTTGGTAAACGAAAGCTTGTCTTCTATCTTGGAAGTATTTTAAAAATGCTATTAAAAAAAAAAAAAAAGATTTTTTTTTAAGTTAACACTTTGCTTATGTGTGCAGGGACTGTGATTATTTATATTAATTTTACCTTCAGGAAAATCAGGTGCTGATCTTATCACCGTGTAATCACAATCTAGACATTAAATAATACTGAGTGCAAAATTTCGTGTGCCAACCATTATCTGCCAAGAAAAGAGGCTACAGAGCCTTCTTTCAGTATCTAATTGCAGTGGCCTTTCTCCTTCTAATTTTCTTCTCTTTCCCAGTTTCCTCCACTCAGCCAGTTCCTTCCTTCATCTCCATGCAAAGATCTCTGTTGCTGTCTTGCGTCTCCTATCACTAATTGGTGGTTCCTTGTTTCTCACTCAAGGTGGCTGCTGCTTCCTCTGTGCAGTTGCAGAAGCCTAACAGAGGTTATAATCTTGATCTTGGTTCTTCCCCTGTGATTCCTGCTGCCATTGTAATGCTGGAGTGTCCTCCTATTTAGACGTATCCCACCAGTTGCTCTGTAGATGTAGGATGCAGATGCGATTGAAACAGTATTTGCAACTCTCCGTGGGTTATGTGAAGGGAAGGAAAGAAAAACATACCTGCCAGAATTGGTAAATGGTAGGAGGACTAATGTACAAGGTAGTTATTTTGTTTACATTCGTATCTTTTTTCAGTACCCCTCCATTGCTGTAGCTGCTCCTTGACATATTTTAAAAGTAGGTTACCTCAGTGACCATCCACACTTCATAATGAACCTGTAATCACCATTTGGCAGCTGGAGATATAGTTAATATCTTTGATTTCCCAGTAGAATCTCTCCATCCTCTCTCAGCTAGGGAAATCAGCTAGGTCTGGCAGCGTGCTCTGAAGGTCAATCAAATAGCGCTATTTGGGAGGAGAGTGAGAGTGAGAATGAGATTGAATTCAACAGCTGACAGGCTTTATCAAAATGTCTTGTACCTGCTACTTGTGTAGCCCATGTGCTTCTGCTGATCTCAACCATAGTAATAAAGCATGTGGAAAACCTGTCAGTTTGGCAGGGAAGTGGGTAATAGGGCATGACAAAATAGGGCAGGGTGCCAGGCATCAGATTGGTGGGTTTTATTCCACTGGTACTCATTGAGCTTTTATGAGCTGGAGGTTGGTGAGGAAATGTGAAACGTACATAAAAGAAAACATGTGAAGCTGGGCTGTTATTTTCCTTCGTGCAATGAGATTAGGAAAACTTAAGAAAATGAATTGAGTAATACTGCTTTGCAGAAAACTGAAGAAAACACCAGTCTCAGAGAATGTTCTGATGTTCTGTAGAATAAGTCGCCATTAATAAGACCTTTATGGATGCAAGGTAATTATGAGAAGTGGTGTAGAGGTCAATGGCTGGTGGAAAAAAATAATATTGGCAAAAATGTTATGGTTTCATTAGCAACACCACACAAAATTAAGGTTCCAGTTTCTATTCCATTTTGGGTGGCCTTGATGTTGGGCTATATGTGCTACCAGCATTAGTAAGAAACAACTACAGGTATGTATTAGAAGCAACACTGAGGAAAAATGTGAAAGAAGAGAATGAGCACAGTGATGCCTCCCTGGATAAAACCCTGCACCAGCCAGTGATTTAGGGATATTCTGATCTGACAGTTGAATACCAAGCCCTACATGTTTAACAGCCCCAGATGAACCCTTGTTCTATGTATTAATCTAATTGGTTTTTAATCCATTCCTGCTTTTGGAATAAAAAACATTTTATTATAGAATTTATTAATGTTTTCTAGAATTTCATTTCTATCATACTGAAAAACAGTTCCATTTATAAAGAGACAAAAGAATCCCAATCAATGAAGAAAACATTTTTATGATCAGTTGACTCAGCACCCCCAATTTGTGGTAGAAGAGTAACTAAACTTTGTTATTTGCTTCCAGTTGTTCACTTGTTAAACCCATCTATGATTTTATATGCGTCTGTTGTCATTTTATACATCTCCCATTCAGTTATTTTCCCAATAGAAGACTCATAGCCTATTCATGTCCACATTTAGAAGTTAATCCACATCTGTGATCTTGTCACGTTTTTCTTTACCTTTTTTGGTTCTACCATGTCCTTTAGGAGATGAGACATAAGGAATACCATACAGTATTTGAGTTGTTATTACGGATGGATTTATGTGATAATGTGATGACATTTTGTTTCTATTCCTTGAGCTGGTATTTTCATTCAAATATCTATAACTCTTTCAGGGGTGATAATAGCTAGTGCAGAATGTATCATGTTTTCCCTCTGTGTATTAATCTCCATTCCTTGATTTCATCTGCCATTTTATTGCCTAGACACATGATACTGTGAAGTTTTTCAACCACTCTTGGTGGTTTTTCCTTATTTTGATTATCCTGAATAATTTCTATCATCAATAAACTGTTGCCTTACTTTTTATCCTCTTTTCTAAGCTATTTATGTAACTGTTGAACAGAACAGGATTCAGCAAAGATTGCTGTGGTTTTCCAGTGTTATTTCCCATTTTCCTTTTTTGTTGTTGCAGTTATCTCATGAGAGGTCCCTCCTCTGTATGTCATGATAGCTTAGTTCCTTTAATGGCCTTTGCAGAATCTTGTCAAAATCTGTTTGTTAATCTAAATATGTTGAACTCAGTGAATCACTCATACCTACATGCTTGCCAACGTCTACGAAGAACTCTAGTATTCATAAGCTATGATTCATGAGACCTCTGTAAAAAAACACTGATCCCAAGCATCCACTATTTTTGTCTTTAAGATAGATATTCATGTCTGCTTTTATCCAGGAATAATTTAAAAAACTGATAATGTAGTTAAGAGTTTGGTACCATGCCCTACGTAACTAGAACAGTGGCAGTGTGAAACTTGAGTACATTTGGAGTTTGTAGGCAAAAATCAGCTATTCCTGCCCATTTGCTGCTTTTCATTTTTACCAGTTTCATTCTAAAACTGTTTCTCTTGACAATATGTGCTAATCTTATCACTGCTAATTCTGTAGAGTTGAGCAGCTTTCTTGATTACCCTTGCATGGTACACCACTTTAAAGAACTTCATTAGTTTTTGTGTTATTTTCCTATCATACTTTAATCATCTGTCAACACTAAACAAACTGTCTACCGGGCTTCCATGCTTTAAAAGCTCCATGGAATATGTTCCATCCTTAAAAACCAAAGTCGAAAGCAGAAAGAAGACCATGCCCATTTCATAGGCGAGAATCTGAGACTCTGTTTTTCTCTTCATGCAACAGAAGCCTGTTGAAAACCAGAAATTGAACACAAGCTGCTAAAACCACTGCCTAATTACAAGCCAATTTTTCTACTTATTTCCTCCATGCAATTGCCAGAATTCTGGTATTTTTTAAAGGTAGAAATGAATGCTAATCTGCTTTTTGCAGGTGACACAAAGGAGGGAAGAGATTGATGTAGCTGGCAGTTGAAGGGGGTAGAATTTCTCTGCCTGCACTTGAGCTACACAAAATAGCTGTAATGTGTTTCTGACTCAGAGCATTTTACCTGGTCTTTGCACAGGAGCAAATGATTACTAAAGGTATTTGGCAATAAAGAAAGAGTAGCTGTCTGTAATTATAACAGACCACATTTTTGGAAGTATTTCATAGCAGAATGCCCATAGAATTCAAGGTAGGACTGGTAGCTAAATAAACCTTATAATTTAGTGAGAAATTGAATTTTAAGGTGCACAAAACTAGCACACCAATTTAAAAATATTTCTTCTGTATGATTATCATAATGAAAAATAAGGCAAAATTCTCTTAAAAAATGAACTGTGGTGTCTTGAGCTCTCTTGCCTTTTTCCTGGGGATTTATGGTTGGATATATGGGAATCTTAGAAAGATTCAAAGGACTTAACTAAAGGATTCAAGACTATGCTTTCATCTTCTGTATTGCTAGAATCTCTTGCCTATGTTCTGAAAGTACTATATATATTAATTGCTAGAAAGCAATATGAATAGTACTATTTCTTCAATTCCATCAGGCTTGCACATCAAATGTTATTTAAAAGAAAAGCCTTATTTTGGACTATACAAAGCAGTATCATAGGATCACAGAATATCTTGAGTTGGAAGGGACCCATGAGGACCGTTGAGTCCAATGCCCTGCTCCTTTCAGACAAAAATTATTTTTTAAAAAATCAAATACGTAGTTGTTAATTGTAATTTTTAACTTGTTAAAATTCCAGGGCTGGGGAATTAATCGATACCATATGAGAAGCGCTGGGTGCAGTGTAGGAGCACTTCGTGCATCTCTTGCTCTCTGCCTATCAGATCCACCCCTGTGGGCCTGCAGGGAATGCAGTATGATGCACTGCACTGAGGCACTGGATCTTGACGTGGTCTTTTCAGTGAAACACCCAATACTTGTTTTGGCGCCTGTTTTTGTACTCAGTACGGGCAAGGCTGTGTGTAGTTTAGCCCTAAGCCGCACTGTATATAAAAGAGGCTATCTGAGAGTGAAATTGTGTTCTAATTGATGAGTTCCTTAAGTAGTCTGCATTTGCTTATGTCTCTTACATTTAAAATTTGAGTTAAAACTTGGAACAATGGTATGATATGTGTATAGACATATAATGTGTAATGTTTTTATAGCTGTGTGATTCTGGAGGCTCTTTGGCTGCTCTTTTGCAGCTGTTCCACTGTTTTTTGAAGGATTTATTCTTCTGATGCCATATACTGCAATTCCTTGCATGTAGGATCATTCTGTCCTTTTGTTGTGGTGTGAAGTGATGTTCACTTTTGAGGGAGTAAAATACTTAACTCCAAATCAAATGCCAGATGCTGTGTTAAGACTAAATGATTACTGGCTTTTACACTATTAACTTTGTACAGCCTAAGAAGAGAATAATGATGCTGTAAGTCAACATAGGAAGTTCCACAGCTATTCATTCATCTATTCTGCTAATGCTTACACAGATTTTACCTGGTGCACCCATTGTAGAAGGCAGCAAATATCACTAAATACATTGAATAAAAATACAAGAACGACTGTGTAGATTTGAAAATGTGATGAAAATGAGCTGTAATCTGTACAGGACAAGCAAGCTACACAATCAATAAATCTCAGCTATTGATTGACTATGCAAATTGGACAGGTTAATAACTTGTCTTGCTCAAGCATTATGTTTAACATGGTTTTGAAGTGAGAGTCACTGAATCGCAAAATCAGAAGACAGCTGTGCCATGACCACCCAAGCTTGGTAATGAAATGGCATACAGGTTAATTGCAGAGACAAGAAGGAGATTTAAGTTAAAGGAGTGAAAGGAGTCAGTTGAATAGTGTTGTCCATCTGTAAAGGAGAAAAGGAAAGTCATTATAAAGGGAGCTTTATCAGTGTAAAATAATTGCAGAGTCGGTTTTGATTCAAGCCTTATTTTAAAGTTATAATAATACAATAGGGTTAGAAGCTGAATGAATTGCAGAAGGGTGGGTTTGGGACCAGTGGAAATTGTCATCAAATAAATCTGAAGATGATCCCAATCCACACATCAAATTTTGTTGTTGTTGTTTTGGTTTAACCTGCAGCCATGGCAAGTTATGCTTTTGAGGATGCGAAACTGGTTGATTTAATGTGAGGGGCTAATGTATACATTCAACATACCATATCACTTCCTCTCCATGGCTCAATTTTATCACGGCTCAAAGGTTTTGATCAGTATTTAGTGGGAAGGAGAGTAACCCATCTTAAGGATTGTTCTTTATGTGTTTATAATCTTTATAGCTTACCGCTATACGTAGAACTCGGTTCAGCAGAGCACTCAGACATGTGCTCAAGTGCTGTTCTCATTGAGAATTATAATATATCACTCAGCATGATGTACATGTGAAAAAAATAACAGTACTGCCATAAAAGATATAATGTTATATATATTATCCTGTTCGTGAAGAAAGGGAAACCACACATGACAGATGCTGTCCATGTTGTCGCATGAAATACTCAGCTCCTCTGATGACAAGGGTGACTATGAGGTCCTAAGCAGAACAGTAATATAGTGTAATACAAGTGATGCAGTCTGTGACGGAAACACTTGCCCATGGAGATGTAAGCAGAAAAGAAGATTAATAAAGAGTTTTCATAGGTCATTCACATACAATGTTTCAGTGTCCAGTTGGGTAGGAACACAAGGTTCAGTTATGAAAAAAGTATATTTTATGATGCTTTGTATGTTTCCATACTTTACTTTCTCCTTTGGTGTCCTGCTGTTGTTCAAGATATAACCAGAGGGCACCAATTTGAATTTTAGGAGGGAATGAGGAGGAAACCATCAAATAAAGAGGGCTTTATTCTGATGAGTAAATTCTGGATTCAAAACCAAAGTTGTTGGTGCTTTTCTGTGCTTCATTACTTCCATAGTTGTTGAAAACTAAGTCTTTGGCTTTAATGCTGTAACGGGTATTATGTTCATTTATGATTGTCCTGCTAAATTCACCTTGCGCTTGCCTCTGTTGCTTTTGTTTATGATTTTATTTTATTTTATTTTATTTGCAGGGTTGTTTCCCGCAGTGCTGAACCTGGCTACTAATGCTCTCATCACAACCAATGCTACCTGTGGAGAAAAGGGTCGGGAAATGTACTGCAAACTTGTTGAACATGTACCTGGACAGCCTGCAAGGAACCCTCAGTGCCGTATTTGTGATCAAAGGAGCAGGGTTCCACATCGTACGTGTGCTGCTTTCATTTTATTCCTTTAAAAAGACTTTTTTTCCAAAGGTTGTAGATACTTTGCAAACAAAACCGTAGGTCATTGGCCCGATTACTATGAAATGTCTGTCTGTCTTTTTAAATTAAGTTATCCATCTCTTCCACTGGTATTTCAAAACCTCTATCTGTTATGTATACTCCTCAAACTGAACTTTCTAATTCAGATACTTAAAGTGGAGCACCTAAATTCAGCTTTAGGAAAATTAAGTATCTGCTGCTGTTATTGAATTCTCTTGATACATACTGACCATGAGTGAAAACTAGATGACCTTTACCTGCATATCTACACATGGAATTTGATAATTTTGGCCTATCTAAGTATATTGGGTTTGTGTGGCAAGGTTTTGGTAGCAGTGGGGCTGCAGGAGTGGCTTCTGTGAGAAGCTGCTAGAAGCTTCCCCTATGTCCAACAGAGCCAATGCCAGCCAGCTCCAAGATGGACCCACTGCTGGCCAAGGCCGAGCCCATCAGCGACAGTGGTAGCACCTCTGGGATCACATAGTTAAGAAGGTGCCAACAACACCAGCAGCAGTCAGAGAAGAGGAGTGAGAATATGTGGAACAGCTCTGCAGACACCAAGGTCAGTGCAGAAGGAGGGGCAAGAGGTGCTCCAGGCACTGGAGCAGAGATTCACCTGCAGCCCATGAGGAAGACCATGGTGAGGCAGGCTGTCCCTCTGCAGCCCACGGAGCTCCACGCTGGAGCAGATCTCCACCTGCAGCCCATGGAGAACCTCATGCTGGAGCAGGTGGATGCACCTGAAGGAGCCTGTGACCCCATGGGAAGCCCACGCTGGAGCAGGCTCTTGGCAGGACGTGTGGATCCGTGGAGAGAGGAGGCTTGCTGGTAGGAATTGTGACTCTGTGGAAAGGACCCACGCTGGAGCAGTTCATGAAGAACTACAACCTGTGGGAAGGACTCATGTTGGAGAAGTTTGTGGAGAACTGTTTCCTGTGGGAGGGACCCCATGCTGGAGCACGGGAAGAGTGTGAGGAGTCCTCCCCCTGAGGAGGAAGGAGCAGCAGAGATGACGTGTGATGAGCTGACCGCAATCCCCATTCCCTGTCCCCCTGTGCTGCTGGCAGGGATCAGTTAGAGAATTTGGGAGTAAAGTTAATTCCAGGAAGTAAGAAGGGGTGGGGGGAAGGTGTTTTAAGATTTGGTTTTTATTTCTCATTACCCTACTCTGATTTGATTCGTAATAAATTAAATTAATTTTTCCCCAAGTTGAGTCTGTTGACGGTCATTGGTGAGTGATCTATTCCTGTCCTTATCTTGACCCACAAGCTTCTTGTTATACTTTCTCTCCCCTGTCCTGGGAGGAGAGTGATAGAGCAGCTTTGTTGGGTACCTGGTGTCCAGCCAGGGTCAAACCACCACACTAAGCAACATCTGAAATTTCAGTTTAGGGCCAAATCCAGTTTTATTTTATTGTGTTCTGGGATGTTTTTCTTCTTTGTTTGATGTTAATTCACTTCACTGAGCCAGCAAAAAGAAGATAAGATAATGGAGCACTGCTTGGTTTAATTGCTTAGTTTTTCCAATTAAAGTTGATCTTTGCTAACACTGCTTTCTTAAAGACTACCCAGAAGCAAAATCAGTTTTCAAGTATAAATTTGTTATCATCTGCTTCAGAGTTGCATATTTCTAATACTTGGGAAGATTAGAACTAAGAAAATTTCTTACTCAAATCATACAAGTTTAATTTCATGTGACCTTGCAGTGAAAGACATGAATAGCATTAGCACTGTAGATGGTAGGGGGGTAGAGACACTTAAGACAGCTTTTAATGGAATAGACAAAACGTTGGAAGAAGCACAGCCACAGAAGCATGGAGACAGTTTCTCTTTTTTTCTGGTTGTTTCCCTCTAAAACCTAGCTCAGATATATTTACACCTCATGAGAAAGCACATTTAAGCATGTGCTTAAAACCACAGGGAAGAAAGATCTGTCTGCTAGTTCTAGCCAAGATGAGATATCTATGTCTGTAGCTTTCCAGACAGAACCTTGTTTAAATTCTTAGAAACTTCTTTCCAGGGCCACACTTCCTAGAGTTATTTTACTCATTCCAAAGTCTTTTCCTAAATAGCTAATCTGCATCTTCCTTGCGGAAATCCATGTTACCTTTTTCCTAACTTCAGTCAATGCAAGGAATGGATTATTCCCTTTTTCTTTACAGAAGTATTTTACTTTTGTAAAAAAAGTATAATTGAGGGTTGATGGTATTGCTTTATCTGGTTTCTACACTAAACTATCTCTTTTCTTTCATTCTCGTCATAAGTTGTATTTTCTACAACTCTAGCTGTGCAAATTGCAGTTCTCTGAATTCTCTCTAGAGGTTTTCATCTGTATTAAAATTCACCTGGACTCTTACCAGCACTGCACAGAGATGCAGGTTTCTTTCAGAATGAACAGAATATATTCCTGTTTACGTGTTTTACTTAGATATTTCCCCTTTTTAATGGTGTGACACCACTGAGAGATATATAGCTAGTTGTCCATTATAATCCCCAGATGTTTTCCTGCTAAATGGCTACCTATCCATTTGCTCCCCATCTTGTATTTGCAAAGCTAATTATAGTTGCCCCAGTATAGACTATTTCATTTGTCTGAACACAGTTGCAACCTGTTTTTTTCCCTGAGATATTTTTCCAAAGTTTCAACGTCTTCTTTAATTGTAGTAAATGTCGCCTTCTGAGGAAAGGTCATACAGTTTTGTAGCAATACAAGCATTCAAATATGTTATACTATAGTAGTGTGCCTCAGTCAGAGAAGATTTCATAGGTTTTTGGAACCATTCCGGCTGGCAGAAACACTGTGCAATAGCTTCTTTCCTTTCTTTATAGATGGATATTTAGAGACGCATGCACATCACACAAGGTTTTTCTATATCAGGTTTGTTTAATTAAAAAAACAAACCTATAACAGAGCTGGATTGCTTTGTTCCTATGTCCTGCCTGTGATATCAGAGAGTGTACGCTACTCTGTGTGTGTGTATAAATATATATATATATAAACCCCATCTGAATGATTTATATCTGTGTTTCCCCTCACTCCTACCCTCTTAAAAACTTGAATCTGCCCAGCTTGGTCTTTTGTTGCCAACCACATCTCATTTTAAGGTTTTTAAATGTTCATTTGGCAGAAGGAAATGCCTTATTTAAACAGAGAGGGCTCATTAACAGGAGAACCATGTAATGTAACCAGACTTTAAATGATCCCCCCGGAATGTGCGAGTCTGGAGTGCCTCCCCTTAATTACTGTAGTAGGAAATGAACACAAATTCCCTGGTTAATCACATGTAAGCCCAAATTAAAGAGCACCGTTTGATGGGCTCACTCTGTAAGTTCTGCCCCTTTCCATCTATCGGAGAGATTGGTCCTTGAACTGCATTTGCAATCCAGTCCTTTTTACAAATATTGTATTATTTTTCCCTTACCTTTAAAATAGGGAAAACATGCCAGCAATTAATCAGTGCTTTCAAATTAATTATGATTAAACTTTCAAAATGGTGATTACACTTAATTTTTGTTTCATCTCCCAACGCTACTTCTCATGACTTACCTTTATATCAATTTCACCTGAAGAGACTTAACATCAAAATTTCCAATTAGACAGCTTCTGTCACAGTCACCGAGGAGCTCTGACTTCGATTTACAGGTGATTTTTGCTAGCACTCATTTAAAGTTTGTAAAATTGGTTAGTAAAAAAGTTTTGTAAAAATTATCAGAGCTGTAGGAACTGGCAACATATAAAGCATGGGTATGTTTTGATTTTCAACATAAAGATAAATTTGCTAGTAATATTACTTGCAGCACCAGTATTCTAACTTGCAAATGTTGGTGCCCACTAATGCCACTGAATAATCTGATATTTAAATTAAATTTTTAGCATTTTCAATTTTGAGGGCTTATGCCTTTCTTCACTCCCACAAAGCACTTTAATTGTATCTTTAAATATGCTCAGGCATTCTGGCTTTCCTTAATGAGCTAGGACTCCTGTCCTCCACAGGTGGTTGATGTAGCAAAACACAGAGACACGAAGAATATCAATCTGGCTGGTTGATTCAAGTAATAACTAAAATAACAAGTAAATTAATTGGTTCATGAATTAATTATTTGCAATTCTATGACTAGCTAGTAATGAAGCATGTTCCAGTTTTATATCAAGAAAACTCGTCAGTTTAGAAAGCCGTCCTTAATAAGAGGGGTAGGATTTCTACGGTCTTGTTATGTTCTTGCAGACAGAGCTTGCATAGAAGAAACCTACTGTATTTGAATTTGGGTTATTTTCCCCATGATGTACAGACTTCCTTTAGGTAATTAAGGACTTCAAAATAGATCTTTGTACCTTTTAAAATTGAGATTATGTTGTTCTCCATTTTTTACAGGAGAGAAATATGAATTGACCACAAAAATTAACCTGGAAATGTTAAGTGCAATTTTTCTCAGTTTAAATAACATTAAAATACTGTGTAAGCAAAATAATTCAATAATTTAGAAGGCCTTGAAATCTGGGAAGAATTCAATTCTGTAAATAAATTCTTATACCTATTATTTGGGATTCATTTGGGACACTGCAGCAGAATAAATGTAGATATGAAAAGTAATGCATCTTGGACTTTGATATGGATTATAACCAAGCAAAGATTCTTTGTATGCATGTATGTGAGTCAGACAATTTTCCCGTTGAGAAATATGTTCTGTAATGATTTCTGAATCATTTCCTCTCTAATGAATTCTGAATTATTTCCTGAATTATTTCCACGTGTGCTTAGAAATGTCTTAGAAATGCAAGTACCAGTATTACTTTAAGCTGTGCTTTCCTTGCACACCATATCTCAGGTTCTTGATTTGTTGTTTCTGTTGCAACATTTAATGACTTTACAGTACTTGAAAATTTGGAAGACTGCAGGAATTATGTGCTTGATTTAGATGCCTACATTTTCTTTAGAATCAGGACAGCCACCAGCTGCATTTACATGTTCTGAATCACCTTTTTGTGACCCTAACCAAAACTGAACAACTAATATTAGATGAGTATTCCAGCAATAATAAGCATGACTGTGCCTCAAGAGTCGCAGAAAATATAATTTCCTGTTTTTTTTAATTTAAAGGTGCTGCCTCATTATTTCTGTAATTGTATTAAAATTTAGATTTTAGACCTTAAAACATTTAAATGTCCTAATAATTTTGAAATATATTTTTATATTTCTGCTGTTCCGACAGAACGACATCCAATAGCAAATGCAATTGATGGCAAGAACACTTGGTGGCAAAGCCCTAGTATCCAGAATGGAATTGAATATCATTATGTGACCATTACATTGGACCTTCAACAGGTAGACTTCTGTTTTGTTTGTTTCTGCAAAGGCTTTCTTTCTTGCACAGTAGATAACCTGGATTATTTTCCTCTTTGCTCTACATTGCTTTTATATTATGAAGACACACTCAGCTTCTCTTATAACTTTCTGGTTTTTATACAGAGAATAACGACTGACCCATTCATTGTAACATAATGTGCCAAATTAAAAATAATTATTTCATATATATTTTTATGAAGACATGTTTAAAATTATTTTGAATACAACATTTTCAGTATTTTTCTCATGATACTTTCTGGTTTGGCTCTTTAAAAACAATTAAAAGATAGTTTCAGGGAAAAATGAATATGAATAAAAGTTTATGTTCAGTCAGTAACAGTGCTATACACTAAAATACAGAAGAAATATTAAAAATACTTAACTACACTAAAAATAGTTCAGCTGTGCTAGGGATACATGTGCATGGGATAGGTTATTTTGAGGGACAGCCAGGGTAAAGGGAAGAGTTTTGCTAATGAGGTCCTTAAATAAATTGCTTCTTGTTAGTGGAAGCTTGCTTGACAGATGTAGCTATAGAGAATGCAGTTGTTTGATGCTTACGAAAATTCTATATAAATTCCAGGTATGTAAGCAAGAGGATTTGAGGGTAGATGGAAAATAATTTTATTTTTATTATGCCAAGATAAATACATAACAATTATCTGGTAGCAAATTTATTCATCATGTTATTACACTTGACCCTTTTGGTATTCAGTTAAGTAGGTAACAAATGAACCCTGCCCCTTGAAATCTTCTCTGGTCTGTGGCTGGTCCATATTTGTATGCAGCTTGAATCAGACCAGAAAACATAGAATCATAGAATCATTTAGGTTGGAAAAGACCTTTACGATCATTGAGTCCAACCATAAACCTAACACTGCCAAGTCTACCATTAAACCGCATCTGTAAGCACCACATCTACATGTCTTTTAAATACCTCCAGGGATGGTGACTCAACCACATCCTTGGGCAGCCTGTTCCAATGCTTGACAACCCTTTCAGTGAAGAAATTTTTCCTAATAGCCAATGTAAACCTCCTCTGGCACAACTTGAGGCCGTTTCCTCTTGTCCTATTGCTTGTTACCTGGGAGAAGAGGCCAACACCAACCTCACCACAACCCCCTTTCAGGTAGCTGTAGAGAGCGATAAGGTCTCCTCTCAGCCTCCTCTTCTCCAGACTGAACAACCCCAGTTCCCTCAGCTGCTCCTCATAAGACTTGTGCTCCAGACCCCTCACCAGCTTCGTTGCCCTTCTCTGGACACGCTCCAGCACCTCAACGTCCTTCTTGTAGTGAGAGGCCCAAAACTGAACACAGGATTTGAGGTGCGGCCTCACCAGTGCCGAGTACAGGGGCACGATCACTTCCCTACTCCTGCTGGCCACACTAGTTCTGATACAGGCCAGGACGCTTTTGGCCTTCTTGGCCACCTGGGCACACTGCCGGCTCATGTTCAGCCGGCTGTCAACCAGCACCCCCAGGTCCTTTCCACTGGGCAGCTCTCCAGCTTTTTCTTTGTGTGCCAGTTGACAGCGGTCTGAGAATACTGCACTGTGTGTTGTGTGGGTTTGAGCATTTCTGTTTTGTTTTTTTTTTTTTTTTAATGTGGCAAAGTTCAAGTATGAGCCTGTTTCTTTCCCATGTTCTCTAACTTAGTGTTCAAAAGAAGGTTGGCAGTCCTTTTGCAGTACTAAAGCTGGTAGCTTCTCTTAAGCCCGTTCAGTTTTATTGGCTGGAATAGGAGCAGTGTTGAGGTTTCCGTGGATGTCAGAGAGGTGGGATAAGACCTCGTGTCACTAATTCTGTCTGGTACAGTCTTTATGATCTGAGTAACCCATGTAGTTAGGAATGCATGCTATGTTTACTCACCATCTTACATGAACAGAACAACAGTTTTGTTCCCCAAATAGTAGTAAAAGATCTGTTGTAATTTGCATGACTTTTAGACCGCTCAGTAAGAAATATGAGTTGTCTGGATTTTGAGGAATATTAGGAGGTTTTGTTTGCATATTTGGGTATTTTGTAGGTACAGCATTTTAGGCTTTATTAAAGTAGTCGGTAAACCATGAAATTTCTCCTCCAGTTAGTGTGATGCATAGTAGTCACTATGAATGCTGAAGGTCACTAGGTATCTTTGAGACCTCACTTAAAAGAAATACCATTCTTTACCTTTGGCTTATAGGAGGTTCAGTAATTGCTATGTTTGTAATGATAAATTCTTGCTTTAAGTATAAAAATGTTTAACTTCTTATTGTGAGATAGAAGTAACAAATGACAAATCTGCAAGTAATGGACTAAAAATTGCAGGAATGCATTAGTTTGTATGTTATTACTGGTAATTATGATAGTACATGGAATGCTTTTAGCAATCCTAATTTCATGAAAAAATCAGGAAAATAATTACAATTTCTTTATTTATATAATGCTTGGCCTTTTGGGGCAGCTACATGGTTTTTTACTTTATTGTGCAGTGTAGCCATATAAAAATGGTGTATACTAGTTAACAATAACTAATATACTGAAAACGTAAAATATATTTAACTTTAGAAGGAGCCAGAATATCTGTCAGGTTGGGAAAAATGCAGTATTTTTTTTTCTTTTCTCCCAACAGTTGAGGTTTACCATATACTTATAAAAAGCTTTTATCTATACTGCAGGCTAGGTTTCTAACTCATTGAAGTATGTTTGCAATTTGTATCCCATCTATTATAAAAATATGAGTTGAAAACTGGAACTATTTTGTTCTGAGCATCTTTGCTACTTTACTCTTAGCCCTTTGCTTTTCTAGATTTTTTAGCCATTTTGACAATCAGCATCTTATCTATTTCACCAGAATAGTATGGAACACCATTCGTAGCTGTACATGTGAAATTATTTTTTAACAGTGCTTTTCGCCCATCAAGTGCATAGGATGCGAAAATATGAATGTAGATGTATTTGGGAGTTGCTCACGTGAATTTAAATGGCGGTTGAAATGAAAGATTGAGCTACGCTGGTTGCTGAAAGTGAAACTGGAGTTCCAAGTTTGGCTGGGTGGGTCCATCAGAGTGCTAGTTTGTTGCATCTATGAAGCACCCACAAATTACCAAGAAAATCTGTCTGCTGTTCTGCGTCTCTTATTCCTGCTGGTTGCATAGGGTCTATGGGTTTTGCCTGTGGTGGGCAAGTTCAAATGCAACAAAAGAATTCAGGCCCTATAAGTGCAATGTTTAGCAGGACAGAAAATAAGCCTTCTCTTCAAGAAGTGCAGAGAAGGGACCTAGCAAAACAGAAATGCTTAGACTTCCAGGGAGAACATACTCCCTTTACTGATGCTATCTTGTATCCTCAATTGGTTTAATTTCACAGTGGTGTGGAAGATTGGTAGAGTATGTTTAAAGAAAATTGGCAAATACAGAAGAAAAACAGTTGGCAGTTTGAGGTGAGGTGGTCAGCCCATCTGTTTCTGATTTCTACACACATCAGGACACTTTTATTAACAAATTCCCTGCTATTGTGGGGAGCAAGGACATTGGCAATACACTTGATACTGCTAAGATACTTGTGCCAGGAGCATATTTATGTGGGGGTTGATTTTTTTACTACACACTTTATATATTTTTAAATGGTGCTGGAATATCTTATGTGACTTGTAAATGTGTGGAACTCTGGTGGACTCAGAGTTAATGTTCTGGCAGAAAATTCTGGACTTAATAAGCATATCTTAATTGCCTGAGATGGTGGAGGAGCAGTTCAGTGTCCAGGAAATCCTTCCCAGGCATATATTTCTGAAGAAAAAAAAGTAGTTGACACTTCTCAGAGCCTTGTAAGATCTCATAAGGTGCACCTCATAAGGTGCAAGAGCAAGAATAACTGATTAAGCTATGTAATTGATTTCTCTAGAACGCAATTGCAGTTCATCAATTTTAAGTTCCTTAAGCTCTGATAGTGTCCAGCTCTTTCACCTTCTCTTTTCATCCTATCCCCAGCCCTCCTTCTGTAAAAAGGGAGGAGGGAATCTGAAAAATTGTGTTCTGACTCCATGTAGAAATCACTGCAGTCCCACCTCTCCTGAAGTGTATTTCAGTACTTTTTAGAATGTAAGTTTTTAGACTCATGGCTTTTACTATTTGAGTGGTTCATATTATACTTTGGGAAGTGGCATTTCTGAAACTATACAGAGAACTGAATAACTGGAAGATGGAGAAGAATGCTTGACTTGCCTAGAAGCATTTTGAAAATTGTCTACAAAAAGCAGACAGCAATATTCTGTTAATGCTAAATTCATTATTTTGTAATTCTGTATTGTCCAAATATAATTTGAATGGAGGATTTTGATCTGGTTTTGAATGATTTATTTCTTATTTGATTCACTTTAGTACCCATGAGCAGAAATACACACACATGCTGTAGGATAATGGTAGGAAGAGGAAAGGAATTGCTTTCTCTATACAAGACTGTACAACTAAGTGGCAAAAGACAGACATGAGAAAACAAAGAAACTGTGACAAGACGAATGGAGAGATTCAGGCTGGGACAGGAAAATAACAGGGTAGGACTCAAGACTAGTGTTGTAAAACCTCATTGTGGCAGTCTATGGTAAGAGCTTAAAAGGGAGGGAAAAAACCCCTCCTATCAATGAAGGGAGACAGACCCTGTATGTGCACAGTTGCCACCAAACTGAAAAAAAGTCATTAGGAAAGAAGAGTCCCATGGAAAGTACATCTTCACTCTTTGCTATTACAGGTAGGACAGCTATAAAACATCAGAAATAGCATATAATACATTTCTGAAAGTCATAGTTCACAGCTGAGTTACAGATACCACATGAACAATATGGACTATGTTTCATTGTTTTCTTGCTGTGCTTCATAATTCTTAATTTTTAAACATTATTAGTTTTATTTTAAAGCTTGAATTTTGGGTTGCATGCAATACACAATGTGTTTATACATCTGCTGCTATGCTGAGGACTACTATGCATTATGTGAAATGTCACCTTTAATTTGAACATTTGAGTAAAATTGAAACCAACTGAGGAAAAAATCTGAATATTGATGCTTCAAATTTGCCTGCATTAGCAAAGAGTGTGTCACAGTGGGAGAGACGGGGGATGTACCTGGGAGAGGACTTGTGTGTGTTTGGTGCTGAGGGCCCAGCTCACTTGTCAGGAAGTTTACTTCAGACTAGCTCTATTCTGGACCATGGGCTGAATGTCCATTAGCAGCTAAAGTGAATCAGGTATGTCTAATCATGTTCTTCTGGCTTAGTTCTTATCTGAAGGGAATCCAGTTTGTGAGATCCACAATCTGTTCATGATGTGAACCCAAGTATGCTAAATTGGGACAGTTGAGAGATTCACCTCCAAAGCATGCTCCTTATCTGACCTAAAAAGCTAACATGGATGTATGCTCATAAGCTCTGTGCCTGAACAAAGTCCAGATTTTATGTTAAGCCTATCAGATGCTACACCAAAATATTGGTAGTCCCCCCTGTCTTAATGCAATATTGCTGACCTTTGTTGGTGGACAAGAGAAGTATGATAGATGAGAAACCTCCTGTGAAGAGAGCTTGCTTGTGGCACCTTGCTTGTCGTTTGCTCCTTAGCTTTGCCAGTATGACTGTGCTGTGTTGATAGTTGAAAGAAACATTATTTTCAATCGTCAGTTCCCTTGATGCACAACATTAGCCAGATCCCTTGGGGGAACAACTCTATTTCAGAAAGAGTTCATCACTGTTACACAGCAGCAGAGTTTGCATGTTTGATAGCCGAGGATTACTTGAGACAAGCATGACAAATACTGTCTTGCAGAACTGTGTTGAAGATGTTTCCTAGATGTGTGGCCAGACTGAGACAGGTTACCTGTTCCTAATACGTTTAATGTAAAGAATGGCTGTTTTTAATGAAAGATTATGTGAGCAATTAAATTCTTGTTTCCATCACCACTTCTCTGCCCACTTTTGGCCTTCTTCCCTCTCCCTTCTAGTGTTTGACTGAGGAGGTTGCGAGAAGATTGCTCTAGGAGGAGTTGTCTTGGAGTACCTGTGTAATCTCAAAAGTAAAGCTGCCCTTTCTGACTAGCCATTTCTTTGTGTTTCTAGTAAATGAGATCACCTGTATTTCACCGTCCCTTCCAAAGCTAGTCTGAAAACACCCAATCTAGGAACCGTATCATATTGCAAATTAAGTGGCAGAGACCATGAATTTACTCAGTCTGCATCCCTGTTCAATTTGTTTTCTTCTTAAAGAAGAAATAACCAGATTTTTAAGTCTTGGCTGTTTAGAAGTTTTTGCATGATTTTGGATTCTAGAACCATCTCCCTGTTGTCTGGTTTCAAAAAACTAGTGGAATCCATAGTGTGGGTCTTTGTCTTTACAGTTGAACACCACGAGGAATAAACAGAAGATTAACAACACTGTTTAGTCTTGGGATATGAGAACCAGATGAGTAAAATTAAGTGCCAGTTGATCTTCATATGTTAAAGTTGTACATATGTCCAAGTGCTTTACTTAGATTTTCAGTTAATATTTTCTTTTTCTCTTTTACTAACAATTACGTGCTTCAAATGTCTGAGGTGCTTTCAAAACAGTTTCTGTAAAGGTAAAGCTTAAAGCTTCTCTTCCCCAAACCAGAATGTAATTTAACAGAAATTAAAATTAATCCAACTGAAACTTTTCAGCAACAAATGCCAGTCTGTTTTGTCCATCTTCAAAAATGTTTGTTTGAAGAGAGAAATATGAACAGAAGCAAAATCCGTTCAGATTTTAATGCTGCAGTTCCATGATTGCTGTTCCCTTGTGTTGCATCCCCCTTCCCAAACTGGCTAAAGGAAGACATTCCTGTCCCTTGTTCTGGCTTGTGCTGTCATGCAATGAACCAGATCAGGACCTTGACACTGAAAACTGCATCTTGTCTTGTTTTTGGGGGATTAAGCTTCTGCCAGATCGGTTTTCTAATTTGGCTTGTTGTGTGAGGTTTTAACGCCAGCATTGGGGAGGGCGCAGGAACGTATTTGTGGAGGTGGTGGGGAAAACAGTTCCACCCCTCTCTGAAGCAGCTGGCACTCTGCGTCGGCTCTAACTGGTTGTAAAACTTTAAAGTATAAAATACTGATCTATGAGCTACAGTCCATGCCTGCAACATAGGGCTGTCATCCTGAATATTTGTTTTTCTTATTTCTTGCCCATGAACCATTGTGAAGTAATGTAAACATTTGAGGATTCAAAGCATTAATTATCTCTCTCTCTCAAAAAAAAATCCTAAGTCCAGTTCTCTGGCTCAGTTATAACTAAGTGGTAATGAACTGTTAAAGTGACAGCCCAAAAAAGATGCAGCTAAAACCATGAAAATGAGACTGTGGAACTAATATAAAAAAAGAATGAGATCTGTTCTGTTTTATTAAAGTCCCCAGCCATTTTTTACGGATGCAACTGGATTTTAGTTATAATACTAATTTTGGTTTTTTAATTTCATTTTTTGTTGCCTTCATAGACCAAAATCTGAATATTTTAGTAATTCCCTTCATTTCTTTAGTTTCACAATTTGCTGGTAATGCAATAATCAGTTATCTATAGGATGAAACAAAGCATACTTTACCCTTCTGATATTCTTTTTAACCAAAGCAAAACTATTGGATTTGAAGTTAGTTTATAATTAAATTATTTGGAAAAAAAACAAAAGGAAAAAAAGAAAACAACCAACACATAAATGTACCAGTGAGGGTTTATAGCAAACATACCTAGAAAACATAGTTACAAGTAATTGTGAAAACAAACAGACCTGTAGTAAATATTTGGACATCACTGTGAACATTTTTAAGAACTACCTGGTTTATATACTATTAGCAAGTATATTTTATATTATGTAGCCTTCCACCTGGCTTTCTCTTCGTGGGAAGGAGAGAATGTGCTTGAACAGAATGTATGCCCACTGGTGACAGATGTCATCCGGGGCTCAGTTGTTGTCTCAGAATAAAGTTTTCCACATTGATATCACTCAGGCAAAAGCCTAAAGAAAAATGAATGACCTTTCTCCTTAGCTAAGGGTCGAGAGTGCACATCTATGCCAGATGTAATTCCAGGGTAGCCTGCTGCATTAAGCTTTTAGATGTTCTAACAAACAAGTGTTAGTGAAGTTACTCAAGTTGACTTTCCCGCAGTGTTAAAAAAGAAAGTTTTTAATGAGTGGTGCAATAATACATAGAGGTAGTACTCTTCAATGCATTTTGAAATGCTAAGAAGCCATTATCGTCCTGAAAGATCAGTTGTAATACCCACATATAAAGTGCTGCTAGCTAGGTTGAGCAGTTATATTAACAGTAAATCTCCACAGGATTCTTTTGCCCAATTTCTTTTATGCTCCCCACTAAATCAGACCGTAACTTTATTGCTTTGTGGTTAGTCAGAAAGATTTCTAAGTAAGCAAATCCTTTCAGCTTCAGTTCATAATACACACTGACAAAGATTTAAAAAAAGTTTTGAGAATATATAGTTTTCTTTCTGAGGTTACTTGCCTTACATTTTATCTGGATGACTGTAATAAATATACATACCACTCTTTTCTCATTTTGGCTTTAAGCAAGAGAGCTATTCACCTTTCCATCCTTAGGTAAATAGTTTCAGGATATAGGTCCCAAATACTCTATTATAACCTTTGGATCTGGAATGACACATATGTTCTGACATGAATATGAGGTTTTCTTCTGATTTTGTACTAGTGGCAATTCTAGTTCTAACGAAAGTCACAGAGACTGGGAGGATGGTGGTGTGACAAATAATGGGTAGGAGTCTCAGTCTTGAACAGATTTTGCTGTCCTTACTGAATAAATATGTTGTCATTGAATAGTTTATGATGAATAAAAACTTAACTTGAAAAAATGAGTTTTACAGCTGACAGCGGTGGTCATGAAACAGTGCTTCTGTTTTTCTAGCCATTTTTCACAAAATTATTACTGAAATGTAAGGTCTATGCTACAAGATGGGCAACAAGATTCTGTAGTACACATGAAAACTGTGGTAACAGAAGGACAGCTGAATGTGTGTTAAGAGAGAGGTTATTAGTTGACTAATTTGTCTTTTGTAAGGTTTTGTGTATAAGTTAAGTTAAGCTTTAGGAGAATAAGAGCAACTCCTAATAGCGAGGAAGTACCCTGTGATATGAACGTCATGTAGTTCTTTCCAGCATTATGCCAGTATTTATACATCTATTTGATTAAATATGCTTAAGGTTGGTTTTAATTGCCTTTTGTTTAAGCTAGCAGGATGTAAAAGTAAACATACAACTTCATGGTTGTATGTTTACATACAACTATTTTACAACTAAAAGGAACATACAGCTTCATGGTGAAGACAAACCTCTCACTTCGTTGTGAGTCCTAACATGTTGTGTATTCTAATTATTCATAAGTAAATTCTGATTGTAAAAGGGGGCTATGAGATGGAAACATTTTACCCAGCACAGGGTAAAATGCTGCTACTCTTAATAATGTGCACAGTAGGTCAGAGCTAGGTCAAGAGTATTGAATATAAATTGCCAAGAGTCCTTCCTCATCTGTGCAATGGTCTTGATTTGTTGGTGGATCTAAAACCACTCTAGGAAAAAATACTAATGGTAATAAAATAAATGTTTAAATTTGGGGCTGCATAATGTCATTCCTTGTTCTGAACAATGAAGAATGAAATTATATATATATATATTTTTTTTTTTTTTTCCTTTCATCAAATCTATGGATGGCAAAGTTATTCCCTCTCTCTCTCTCAGTTCTCCATGAAGTCCATGTGCAGCAGGTCACATCCTCTGTGGAAGCACTTAGAGACTCGCGTATCAATGATGTAGTTTAGACAGTCAGTAAAAATAGTCATTAATGTGGCTCTTTTTGTTTGATTTGGACTGATTTGGACTACTGTAGATGAAGTGATTGAGGAAAGTTAGAGAAAGTTATGTATTGGATCTCTCCAGCTGCAAAACATGGAAAAACAGAGACGTGGTCTGTTCTTACACAGAACATACAACTTCATGGTGAAGATAAACCTTTCACTCGGTTATGAATCGTAATGTGTTATGTCTTCTAATTATTCATAAGTAAATTCTGATTCTAAAAGGGGGCTATGAGATGGAAACATAAAATTACTCATCTCATAATTTACTTCTTATATTGCATATATCCCTTGCTATGCCATACAGCAACACATCAACATCTAAAGCAGTTCTCAGGATAATTTAAAAAGTATTAAGAACTAAAAGCAGAAATGGAAACTGAAAATGCATACACTTTTTTGATATGGAAATCAGATTTAGAATCTCATTTCCTTTCCATTTTCTTCTATCCTTGTGTATGTTTTTGAAATTTCCAAAGTGTAGTGACATGAGACAGCTTAGAAACAGTCAGAACATATTTTTAAGCTTTTTTAACCACCATCATGTTCAGCTAAAGAAATGAAATGTGGTGTATATAAACAGAAAGTGAAGAAAAGAAAGAAGCAAACAAGAGGCTGAAAATATTTGGAAAAAAGTCTCTCTTTTTTTTATTTGAAGGCTTAAGTTACTACTTTATTCATGTTTTCATTATTCAAGTTGTTTGTATTGCACAATATTTCCAGAGTAAGATAGAGAGACCATTGTGTCATATTCAGGGAATGGGTATAAATTAGTACATGCCTATTTCATATTCAGATCAATGATCTTAACTTCAAAGAATTTACCATCAAAATCATCAAAATTCCAGGTCCTCAAGATGATGCCTCTTATCATACATTATATATAGTGAATAGCATGTCCTTTTCCAGACAACTCAAAGAAAAAGCTTGTGAAGGTTTCAACAAGGAAATTTAAATGTTTAAATGTTGATAATGCAGAAGATGCTCTGTGCTAACAATACAACAGTTTCAGACGTTTGTATCCCTCTCTAGAAGGTGGGTAACAGGTAGATGTCACCTCACTAAGTAGCTAGTATTTATTTATATGTTTTTTAGCACTGTGCACAAAAGTCAAAAACCACAACATTGAAAAAGATCTTTCACTTCGAATTGATAAAATTAGTGCAGCGTGAACTTGCTTTCTGTTGTACAAAAAGGAAATCTGAATAACTTCAACAAGATACATCCTGGGATCCTGAGTTGCTAAGCCACTCTCCATTATATTTGAAAAGCTGTGGCAGTCAGGAGAAGTCCCCAGTGATTTGAGAAAAGGGAATATTGTTGAAAAGGGTAATCAAGAGGACCTTGGGAACTACTGAGCAGTCAGCCTCTAGTGCAAGATGTCCCTCCTTAAGGCAGGAGGGTTGGACTAGATCTTCAGAGGTCCCTTCCAACCTAAACCATTCTATGATCCTGTAAGAAAAGCAAATGTTCCCTAGGAAAAGCAGATTCTTATGTGCTATTCCTGTATCTGACTACATAGTTTTATCTATGTTAAAATTAATATTCTCATTACAGAATTAAAATGTAAAGACTTGGTATGAGTCTGTAATATGTGAGGAGGTGGAGAATAGCTTTTAAATGTTTAGGTTTCAAGGTTTGTGCATTGTAGAACTTTTGAATGGAGCCTGAAAAAGTCACTGTGATAGTTCTTTTCTTCTCAAGCTAGAGGAACAGCCAGGTCACTCTGAAATGCAGCTGGTGAGAGGGCACTGTACAGAAAACTCACTGAAAGAAATGAGAACACTTTACCCTGGGTACTCTCCACACTACTAGACCCAGGCTGAGCATCAGTTCTTGGATCAAGCAAAAAGAAAAAAAGGTTTTTTGGTATTTATCACCAAAATAGAAGAACCATCTTTTCTGTTCTGTTTGAAGAAAGGTTTGAATATTGGCATTTCCGTCAATTTTCCTTTCCTCACCATATTCTCTCTCCATGGAAAGAAATGGTTAGCCTTAGGAAATAAAGAGAAAGGAAATTGCTTTCTGCTATTATTTGAAAGCACTGTGAAAAGAAATTACTAATTTTAGCCCTCAATTCTGGTGTACACTAGGCCAATGATGAGCAGAAAAAATGGTCAACAGAAAGCAGCTATTCTTTTTGAAGCCTTCACAAACAACTGAACAGTTGGTAATGGAGAAAACCAACAGAGAAAATTACAAAGAACAAAGTTGACATTGCCAGAAACTTTACAGATACTGACTTCCTCCGTTTGGCTTAATGTGTCGTAGGTATTCAACAGCTGGACAACTTGAGAGCTTTACATTTTGACATTTTATAAAGTGCACTGTTTTAATAGACTTTGCTTTTAATTTTTTTTTTAAATGACACAAGTTGTAATCATCTTTTACTTATGAGCAAAAGTTGAGAGGTATTAAGAAAGCATCTATTTTTCTCAAGGAGAAGAAAATGTTCTTAAAGGAACCTGAGCCTCTCTAGCAGTTATGTACAAGGGAAGGAGAAAGCTGAGATTGTTCTAAGTTGAGGTAATTTTAAATTCTTTTTTTAAAATGCATGCTCTACAGGTATTAACTGAATGGGACTAAGCATTGTACATGAGTGAATTTTTGTCTCATTAGAAGAGGTGAAAGATTTCTAACTGAAATTTGTCTTGGAGACACCCATCTTAGAGCTTTTCAAGGTTTATTGTGGTAAAATCTTTCTCATTTTTTCCACAAAGTGCTGTGGACATCTTATTTTGGACGACATTCATAGCTACAATTTTCCTGGGACAGATGATGCCCTGCTAACTAGTAACCAGAATCATTTGCAACACTGTGGAAAAAAACCTATGTTGGAATCAAGTGTGTGCATCTTTCAGCCCAAGTTCCCCATCTGCTAGCAGCATTTCAGTTGGAAGCAGCTCAGATGAACAGGAGAGACATTGTCATTAGAAGGCAAACTGCAGCATGGCAGGGAACTGTTCAGCTCTCTAAACTGATACTAGCTGAAGCCCGCTAAGCATCTTTTTTTTTCCCCCATGCCAAAATTTTCAATTACAGAGTTTCTAGCTGTGAGCAGAATGTTTGAAACCATGGCCACTGTCTCTCAGGACAGCGATAGAAAAAGGTATGTGCTAGATAGTCATTTGAGTAATCTGGAGAGCTACTTCGTTTCTAAATTAGGCATTTTCTCTGAGTTGGATGTGAGACTAACATGAGATGATTAGTTGTTCTTAAATAGCCAATTGTTTGAAAATTCTTGCATCAAAACTGTCTACTCTCATAAATAATTGACACTAACAATAATCCATAACAGCATATGTGAATTGAAAGATGAGTGACCATATAGAATCATAAGGAATTGATATTGGCCTCTGAGAACAAGAGGAGCTGTTTCTCAAACTCAGAAAACCTCTGCTTTAGTTCCTTGGTGAAAATAGTTGGATTTAGTCTGTTTAATGCTCAAGCCTGTAGGAGAGGCTATTCCAAAATCAAAAATAGTGCAGTTGTGATCTTTTATTTGACATGCATGATGTCCTGCATATGTAAAAGCCGTTTTATACATGGGTGTAAAGATAGAAGTTAATGATTGAGGAACACTGTTTTGCATTGAGAATTTGTTCAGATCTGTGATTCCTGATTGTTGGTATCCTAGGTACTAGAAGTTACTGAATCCGGTTGCCTGATAGATGCAAGGCTGCTCTGGCTCTGTCTTCATGTTCAGACTGTAGCAAGGCAGAGCTCATAATTCTGAGAGAGCGAAGCACGCACACGCACGGCTGCACAGAGCAACGTGAATAGAGCGCGGTGCCCTGTCAGCACCCACATGCACACACAGCACTCACACAAAGACAGCACAGGCTGCCTCACCCTGTTCTTCCTCTCCAGTTGATTAAGATTAAAGTCTGCTAGGGGCACGTGTGTGTGTCTGTGTGCATCTATGGATACACAATATGCAACACTTCAGTAGGTGGCCTTAGATAATCTATCCACTACCTGGTTCCAGATCTCACTGGTGCCCCCAGTTGCTGGCACCCAAACAAAAGAGCCTTGGAGACTCGCAGTCCTACTCCAATTGCTGGTACTTAGACCTATTCTACTTGCTGACTAGTTGAGCTTGAAGTTAACTCTTGTTCACACTCAAAAGAGGGAGCACACCTAAATGGAAGATACTTAGAAACAGGATTTAATGAGAAAATATGCGAGACTTTAGTGATCGAGGTCAGGACAAACACGCTGACCAGCTAGCTATTTGCAATCAACCGGTTCCTTTTATCTTCTTTTCCCTCTTACACTTGTTCCTCCTTGACCACCTTGATCCCTCTTGTTCCCCCACCTTTGTTCCCACCCCTAAATATTCCATAGTAAGTCTCACCCATTTACACAATCCCCTTAACACATCCCAGAATAAATTTTACACAGTCCAAAATGTTCTTTCCCCTGCTTCTCTTAATGAGTCATGACCCCCTGTAAGTAATTAACCCCTGTTAGCTTGCTGGGTGTTCTGAGATAGCTTTCTTAGCTGACTCATCTGGACAGATTTTGCATCGAGAAAATGGGTGTCTGCAGTGTTCTGCTCCCTAACAGCACTCTTAAATGACTGGTGAAGTAAATCTATGGGATGTTTAAGGCCACAAGTTTTAGCAGTATTTATGCCACCCTGTAAGGGAGCAAACCCTTGCCCAAATTCTGTGCTTTTCTCAACAAAAGAATACCGTGTTTACCTGACCACTTCTCATGCTTTAACCCCAACTGGCAACTAAGCACGACACAGCCACTCACTTACTCCCCCCACGGTGCGATGGAGGAGAGAATCGGAAGGGTAAAAGTGAGAAAACTCGTGAGTTGAGGTAAAGACAGTTTAATAAGTAAAGCAAAAGCTGCACATGCAAGGAAAGCAAAATAAGGAATTAATTCACCACTTCCCATTGGCAAGCAGGTGTTCAGCCATCTCCAGGAGAGCAGGGCTCCATCACACCTAATGGTTACTTGAGGAAGACAAATGCCACCAGTCTGAACATCCCCCATTTCCTCCTTCTTCCCCCAGCTTTATATGCTGAGCATGCCGTCATATGATATGGGGTATCCTTTTGGCCAGTTTGGGCCAGCTGTCCTGGCTGTGCCGCCTCCCAACTCTTTGTGCAGCCCCAGCCTCCTCGCTGGTGGGGTGGTGTGAGAAGCAGAAAAGGCCTTGACTCTGTGTAAGGACTGCTTAGCAGTAATGAAAACATCCTTGTATTATCAACACTGTTTTCAGCACAAATCCAAACCAGCCCCATACTAGCTACTGTGAAGAAAATTAACTCTATCCCAGCCAAAACCAGCATACCACTGAACTGGAATAATAATCAGCAACATAATATAATTATGGTAAGTAAGTAGATACACAGTTTACATGAGATTGCTGGTGGAAGCCTCCATTAGAGGAGAGCTCTCCTTTGATGGAGACTTCCATCAGCAATCATGAGATTTTTCTGTTGAGAAAACAAAATGGAAATACTTCTACAGAATTGTGCAGTACTGTTTTTTTCTTTCTCTGATGGTATTCTGACTTACATGAACAGTTTCTAACTGAAGGATTTAGTTTTTAAATAGAAGCGCAGGTGGGAGTCAGGCACAATGAGATTTCCTGCTTCACTAGCTAACCCTATGCAGATTAATGATTCCCTTCAGGTCTATCTAAATAATATTAGTATAGCAAATTATCCTGTATAGTAGGATGCACTTTTCTATGTCTTATGGGGTATTGATGAAAGATAAAGTGCTGTAACTTATGGAACTGTTCCTCACAATATGTCCTTCAGATATCTCACTGCTGAGACAATTACCAGTGAAAATGAGACCCAAGACTCATTTTGTTTCTCACCTTGAGGATTATGTTGTCTATAATTTGGGAAAGGCTTAAAGGACTATTTAGACTATCTCCCTCCCACTCCCATAATTACACTATGGTCACATGAGCAGAGCACATAGAAAAAAAGCACCAGCTGCACTTTGGCAGCTGTGTTAAAGGTCTGTTGCACAATACTAGGCGGGTTGGTATTGCTCCATTTCTACATTTGTATCAACAAATTTTGATCTCCAGGGTACTTTCTATTGGACTTGTACAAAACCAGATGTGCTCTAAAACTGTGCAATTATTACATCAAGTGACATGTGTCAGCTTATTGATGCTATTTGGAAAGTAAACAGGCATGCTCCATCAATTACCCTGTGGGAATAGAAGCTCAGTATTACAATTTACTAGGAAACTTGGCTTCAGAAAGCTGAGCAGGTTCACTTCTTTTGATTGTGGAAACAAATACAGCAAAACTCAGTGATACATTAGGCTTTATTGGTATTAGGATTCTCACACCACTAAGCTCTTGCTGATTGTGTTCTAGTAACCAGAACACCATTTGCTAGGCAACTCAACAATCAAAGAAGGGTTACTCTTGTACCTGGAGAAATACAGTTTTCCAACTGGTTGAAAAATCAATGTTGCTTCCATGACACTGACTTGCTTTGAGAATCATCATACAGCTGCCATTAATTTTAGTCTGTTTTTTCTGCACTAGCTGTTATTGTCAACTTGTTTAGAAAGCACATTAAAGCATGGAATATACTATGTTTGCTGTCCATGTCACAGCACTGTGATGAGCTGGTAGTGACTAGTGTAGCTCTCTAAGCTGGGAAAACTGTCTTCCTGATTCATGCTAAAGCTCTACAAGCTCTAAGAAGCATGGATTAGCATCCTGTACTTTGTTCAGCCTAGCCTTAGTGAGAAAGATCAGGAATAATATGAACCAGGGCATGTTTTTGATGAATGTACTTGCTCATCTTCCCTTGACTGCAATTAGCAATAACAGCCTGCCAAGATTTAAAAATTCTCATCTTTAGTTTCAGCTCTATTTCTCTGCCCAGGAAATAATTTTGTTTTATACAAAACAGCCTTTCATTTCCACTTGTGAATAGAAACTTGAAAGAGAAATGAGAATGTTTGACATGTCAGTGGGTTGCAGATAGCTTGATGCTGTTGCAAAGCCCCTACAGGAACTCCCAGAGGCTAGGACAGTAGTAGTCGTCTGGATCAGGCCAAAAACTGTAACTGAGTAGTAGTTAAAAACAGCTCTTCATGTGTACTCTTTTATTTATGTTTTAAAAGCTTTTTTCCTTGTCAAGTTTAGATTAAGAGAAATAACGTCCACCCCCCTATGACCTGCAATATGCTGTTTCCCCTCCACTGCTTTTTTTTTAATAAAATTTTGTTGCAGTTTCGTTTACAAAGTATGCTAAAAATAATCAAAGCCAAAGCTATGTAATAAATTGCAGTCAAACAGTACGCTATCCCAGAAGGTAAGAAATGAGACTTCAAACATATCTTCAGCAGAATGTGCTGGAAGTGTTATTGAAATAGGTCTCTAATTTGAAAAAATCACTGTAAAAAGTTTCACTCTCCCACACAGCCTCGTATTCCAAAGCAAGCAAACAAAAAGACTTCCTGTTGATTACACCTCTTGGCCCCACAAGAGCCAATGCGTACAAGATGTCTTTGTCGAGCAAAATGTTTTTTTGGCAGTATTTAACATTGAACCTTCTGACAAGTTTTGCAAATTGTAGGACTTCCACAAAGGAAACTATATATGCACACCTAAGACTATGAATTTATTGTCAACTATGTCCTAAACCACAAATCTTCCATGGTAGAAGCCCTAGCAATGTGTTTAACTTTAGCTGCTACCCATTCAAGGGTATTGTGTAAGCAATACGTAGAGCTTGGGGTACAGCACTTATTTAAAATATTTTTTTTTAAGTATTTAAAAGTACTTCAGAATGAAATCTCTATTTTGAATAGGTGGAGCTGAAAGAGTTTATGTGGTTTGACTAGATCATGCTGGTGTAAAAACGATCTACTTTGTACACTGGATTGTTTACTCATGCAAAGGACAATGTACAAAATAACTCTTGATAAACTAGGTCCTTAAAATATAGCTGTTGCTCATTACCTCTCTTAAGAAACAATAAATAATTTAACACTCCAGCTATTTTCTTTCATTTCAAAGAAAGAGTTTAACTGAGGGGGAACAGTTTGGAGAGGTATATTAGTGTGTTTTTCTCTGTTTGTTGTAAACAGTATTGGTGACTGTGATCCAGTACAGTTACAGTTTTAGTTATTTGTGGCAACAATGGAATATATCTATAAATGAGTTAAAGAGAGGGAAGGGCTTTTGTGAAACAGAGGACAAGTGTTTGTATAATTCCTGTTGAAACAATGGAATGAAGCACAGGTTTCTCCTTGTCTCTGGAGGTTTTCATTTATGCTATTCAAGAAAAATATGGTAACTTGAGGTAGTCCTCCACGAATGCACAGTAACACACATATTTTTCATGTCGAAGTAAATGCAGCCTCACCATTTCTTATTCCCACTGAAAAACTTTGGTTGTTAGTGATTTGACTTCCTGACTGAAGCTGTTGTGGATCTTACCATGTTCTCAGCATCACACAGAAGGCAGGAATGATAATTGGAGATATACATTTTCTTTGCCTCCATCATCAAATGTACTGTGGTATTTGCAGTACTCTGCCACTTAACGTAATTTCTATTTTATAATACTACTGGTGATATTAAAAAAACAATTTAGTCTTCCTATTGTTTCTTTCATTGATTACTGTAGGATCTTCTTTCACCAGCACTAGTGATTGTTTAATTATTCAAAACAGATTTTATGTGGACTAAGTCTGAGTCATGCATCTCCTTTACAATGACTATCCAATATAGAAAACATGAAGTATTAAATCAACACTGTTCTCTCCATGATACCCATTGGCAGACTCACAGGACTGCATCTTAAAAAATATTAACTTGCTGTATGTTCTGCTTTTCTCATGGAAGTAGCTGTTTCCTCTCCTTAGCTTCAGTTCTACTGCATCTGGATGTTACTTGGTTAAAACAAAACAAAACTGTATCGCTAACAAATGTCATTCTGCAATTGCAAATGTATTGTTTGCGGCTTGCATTCCAGCAAGCCTGTAAACAGAAATAAACCTTAATAAATCAATTGAATAGGCAGGTGAGATGGACCATGATGAGCATTTATTACCTGCTTACATTCTGTTTATAGTGATATTTGATGTGTCTCTGGCCTATAAAGCTTATTTATGGCCATAGTGCTGAGTCACATGATTGAAACAAGAATGTTTTATACAGTGATTTCAGCATGATGTGATTACCTTTCAGTAGCTTAAACTTATGTTTTTTCTTAACAGCAATAAAGTTGTAACAGAGTTTGGCAACTCTTACATGTTGCAGAAAGTGTATCTCTTTAAATACACGTACAGAAACAAAACCACTTCTACAAATTGAAAATACTTGAAAAAACTTTGCAAATATTTGTCTGAAACCGCAGCTTAGCAATTACCTACTAAATTATGTGGAATTTGGAGTGCTTTTTAATTCTACCTTCAAAGTCTCT
The DNA here is from genome assembly GCF_964289735.1 of Phaethon aethereus. Taxonomy (NCBI): domain Eukaryota; kingdom Metazoa; phylum Chordata; class Aves; order Phaethontiformes; family Phaethontidae; genus Phaethon; species Phaethon aethereus. The sequence continues at coordinate 62,460,995 of NC_138576.1, forward strand.
TTTGGCCTAATGCAAATAATCTTTTTTCAGAAATGTTAATGGAGAATTTATTTCTGTAGTTAAAGAGTTTCAATGGACTCTGAGGCCATACTGCATTTTTAGGGAAGAAAATAATAAAACATCATATTTACTGTTCTTAGTTTGGTAGATATTAAGAAATTGGAATGAATTTATAATTAAATATTTACAATTTGCCTATTTTTCAGATTTTCCAGATTGCATATGTTATTGTGAAAGCAGCTAACTCACCTCGACCTGGGAATTGGATATTAGAGCGTTCGCTGGATGGTGTAGACTATCAACCATGGCAATATTATGCCATCACAGACAGTGAGTGCCTGACACGCTACAACATTCATCCTCGTCCTGGAACTCCATCCTATATAAAAGATGACGAAGTCATATGCACTTCTTATTATTCCAAAATCCATCCTCTGGAGAATGGAGAGGTAAGATCAGGTGTTATTCCATGTACCATAACCTGACAGAAAAAAACCTCTTTGCTTAATATCTGCTTTGAGTAGACAGAGAGTGTTTTGATATGCTTGAAAAATGGGAGGATAGTCTATTTGCAATTTTAAAAAACTCGTGTGCTTTTATATAAAAAAACCTATATAAATGCATATGAAGTAAACTTTAATAAGCATAACCTGGGCTTTATCCAAAATAGCGTGGCCAGCAGGTCAAGGGAGGTGATTCTGCCCCTCTACTCCGCTCTGCTGAGACCCCACCTGGAGTCCTGCATCCAGCTCTGGAGCCCTCAGCACAGGCAAGACATGGACCTATTGGAGCGGGTCCAAGGGAGGGCCACAAAAATGATCAGAGGGGTGGAACACCTCTGCTATGAGGACAGGCTGAGAGAGTTGGGGCTGTTCAGCCTGGAGAAGAGAAGGCTCCAGGGAGACCTTCTTGCAGCCTTACAGTACTTCAAGGGGGCTTATAAGAAAGATGGAGGCAGACTTTTTAGCAGGGCCTGTGGCGAAAGGACAAGGAAAATGGTTTTAAACTAAGAGAGGGTAGATTTCAACTAGATCTAAGGAAGAAATTTTTCACAGTGAGGGTGGTGAAACACTGGCCCAGGTTGCCCAGAGAGGTGGTAGATGCCCCATCCCTGGAAACATTCCAGGTCAGGTTGGACGGGGCTCTGAGCAACCTGATCTAGTTGAAGCTGTCCCTGCTCATTGCCGGGGGTTTGGACTAGATGGCCTTGAAAGGTCCCTTCCAACCCAAACTGTTCTATGATTCTATTCTATAAAGTTAACCAAGAGGTAAAAAAGTTATTGGGTAGAACTAGGCACTAGTACAACTTTCAGACAACTTTAGGTGCTTGAAGTATGTTCCCGTGTCACTTGTGAACAAAGGTGAGAATACTGGGAAAAATCATGGACCCAGTGAAGTCATTAAAAGACTTTTCTTTCAGTCGCATTTTCAGTCCCAGTGTATAAGCTATGATGTTAAATGGTAATGATTTTACTCAGAGTTCAAGTTACTGCATTTAAGAGCTTGTAACTGACCCTCTGCCTCTGCATATACCTATTCATTCTTCTCCTGTCAGAGGCCTCTGCTATTTCATTGTGAGTCCAGGCACATGAATCATGGACCAGTCATTTGTTTTAACTGAAGGTGTAGAAAAGATGTGGTGGAGATGAGAATGAGGATCTGTGGTTGAAAGAACAAGGAAAATGTAACAACTGTAGCTGAAAATACAGTATTTTCAGCCACTTAAAATGAAGAGGGGGAAAGCCATGTGTACCAAATTCCAACAACTGTATGTTTTTTCACAGATTTTTTTCCAACACTTGCTTGGCACACAACTTGGTAACTCAAGGAAATAACTTGACTTCAATGTGCACTAGATTTGAAGTATTTATTTATTTACAGATTCTTTGATGTCTAATGATGTCCTGTGGAATTTTAGCCTCAGTATTTATCCTTGTGTTAATTTTTTCTGTTCCATGTTTTTAATGGTTTATCTCCATATAAAGAGGTACAAACTTACTGTCTTTTGTTCCTCTACATGCAAAGCAACGCTCACATACAAAATTGTTAATACATTTTTTTTTGAGTACTGGATATAGATATGTATAGTTTGTTTATGTTCACAGTAAAATTTCCAATGCCAGCTGCAAAAATAGAAAAATACAGCTTTCAATGAAAATATCCCATTACATCCCAAAAAAAGATGTAAACTTGGATCTAAAGGAGTCTCATGTGAGCTAACAAATACAAAATCAATTGCACATCTAAGAAAAAACATCGCAAATACTTTGTGTTCGTAGTTGTCTTGTTTGAATGGGTATTTGTTCTTGTAAAATCTAGCAGGATCAGATAAAGTGATATTAAAAGAAACAGTGCATACATATGCGCTATATTTTCAAAAGATTTCCACCTGTGTGCTGTTTGAAGGGTGAACAGAACAAGAGTTAGCAGTTTATCACTTGCAAGGAAATTTTATACAGTTTCTTTAGGAGAACATGTCTGCACTGAAAATATAATGCCAAAGTAATTATTCCAATAATTATTTTAATTCACATTATTCCATTTCTTTGATTATCCTGTTTTCCTGCAGACAAGATATTGATTCCAGTAGTCTGCTGTCCTCTTTAAACCAGTGCCTCCTTGTGTTCTTCATCGGCTGAGTTAAACAGCAGTGGGCTTTTATTCAGCATGCCAGTATATGTCCATGACTGAAACATTGGCTTAAGTCCTGCTGAATTGAGTAGAACTTAATTCTGATTTTAAGTCTGCAATTAATAATTTTTAATTTGGCCTAATGTGCTGTAATTGGCGTTCTGTCCTGGACCTAGTAAATGAGCAACATCTGAAAAACAGTTTCTTTTTCTTCTAAACGGGAAGATGACTTTCAAGGGGGGAATGCATCTGTTTCATTCCACTTGGAAAAGGGGGATTGTTAGATGCAGGCATACTCTATGAAAGGCATATGATTTAAGACAACGTAAGTTATTAATTATTAGCTATTAATCTGAGATATGGCCCTAATAGAGAGAGAACATCTTGAAATGAAAAGCCTAAAGCTTTTCACTTTTATAGTGACTGGAGGAGCATCATTCTGCATGAATTAATCAGCTTAACATTTTTAACAATATTGTTTTCATAAGTAAAACACTAGTGTAGTCTATCTGAGAAGCTATAGACTGCATTATGAAATACATAGCATGAACACAGAATTAACCCAGGTTAATTCTTTTACATGCAACATGAAAAATAATACAGTTTATACCAATATCAGATTTACTTGCAGTTGTGTTGTAGGTGGTATTTGCCTGGCTCCCGGTCTTCCAGTGGTACTACATCTGCATATAATTTATTTTTGTTCCAGGATAGGACTCTTGTTCTTTGTATCAGATAGTACAGACATTTTGTAAGACTGACAGAGTTATGAAATGTGCATTAATTACCTTTTCTTTGCTTCAAAGCCCATGAGCTATTTAGGCACACCATTCTGGTGTACACTCAGGAAACCTGATGAAGTGCAGAAGGAGCATAGGTCGACAAGCCAGTTCCAAAGACAAATCTGCATCTACAGCAGTGTCTTAAGTTAAAACATGTCAACTTAGAAAAAGCAGAGTATGTTCTTTTTGTGTATAGTTTCAATGAACATTTTAGTCAGTGACTTGACGGATTAGAGTATTTCCAGAAATGTTAATTCAAAGCAAAATATTTGGAGCATTTAATAGTGTTGCTATTAATATTCTCTTGGCCAATCACAGAATTAAAACCAACAACAACTAGAACAACAACAACAACAAGACAACAAAAAAACAAAACCCCATGTGATTTATCTTCAGGTCAGTGTAACTTGCACAAGTTTATGTTCACTCAGTCATATGTGAATAAACAATCTGTAGATCTAAAATAGTTAGCATAAAATAATTTTGTTGAATATTTCCATGAATTAATGGAAAATTGCATAATGACAGCTTCTAAATGAACAAAACTGAGAAATTCTCAAATAAGGAAATTTCTCTAAAAGCGTAAACTTGAATGCAGAAAGATTGTTAGCATTCCAGTTTACATATTGTCTAAGATAGTGATACCTGAAAAAATCATGGGGAGACCAGAGTGTCTCTATATCACACTGCCAAAGGTAGACTTTTAGCATTTATGTTTCTGATATGCCATCAATAAATGTAAATGCTAAAGTTTTCCAAAATAGTATTTTAAAATGAAAAAGCAAGTTCCACTGTCTCAGTGTCTCCAAGCCAGAAAAAGAACTGAAAGAGATCAGTTATATTAATGGGTTACTCATCAACTTTTACTGAATTGGTGTTTCTTGCTTTAATGGTAATTTGTTTTGGCACTGAGAAAAAGTCTTTTATGTAAGGGTTAATAACTGGTGGGATGAGGCTGCTATTTTCAGGTAAAGAAGAATGACCATTTTTGTGACATTTTCACCTTAAACACCGTATCAGAATGGTATTTTCCATTTTCTTTATTTCCTCAGATGATCATTAGGTTGAGACCTAAAAATTAGTGGGTTACCATAGTGATTTTAGCTTCATTTCACTGGCACAGAAGCCTCTGATGTTTACATCTAGTTTTTATCTTTTTTATTGAAGTCTGTTTTCCTCTGCTTGACTACAATTTGTGTCACAGCTTCTTTAACTTGATGACTAGGTGGATGTAAGTCTCTGGACATTAACTTTCAATGTTGTAATTTTTTTTTTTTCTGTGAAGTGTATGAAGATTTCTTTAGTAAATGCTTGTTTGAAATAGCATGTATAGTATTTGTATTTTGATACGTGAGAATCTTCCCTCTTGCTTGCAGTTGTTTCAAAGTTGGAACCTCTGAAGACTTCAGGAGCACCAGTTGATCACTACAACATGTTAGGAAAATGTATATCTTTTCATAGAAAATGACATGTTTTACCTGACCTGTAGTTTGATAGGAAATAAAATAGGAGATTACACTTAGAAAATGCATTCTTCAGACAGACACAGAGTAGTTTCTATAGGCTAGGAGAAAATACTTAGGTAAAAAATAATTGTTTTGTTGTTTCTTTAATATAAAGTAATTATCTGTGCAAGCAGAGATTGAAAGTCAAATCCAGCAAAGATAGTGGGAGAAATGTTCAATTAGCCTGATAGGAAAGCACTTGCTTTTACTGAGAAGTCAATATGAAAAAACCCTCATATTCTGGGGAACACTGAGTTTCGCTACGAGGCTTTCTGAAAGTATAAAAGCCAAGAGGAAGGGTGTGAATTTAATTCCCACCTTATTAAATTCCTTAACTGGAATAGCAAACTGACTCCCTGGTCCATATTAGTGTCATCACATAGAGGAGTTCTGACAGAAAGTTGTTTTTCAAAAACTAGATTCATTATTGTTGTGTGGAAGGTATGTAAACTTAGGAGAAGAAATCCCTCCCTCTTTGTGGGCAGAATCTGTCTTCAGAGATGCTGCCTCAGAAGATATTTCTGCAGCTGGGTAGAGTTTAGGTTAGATAGAAGTTACAAATGCTAAGCATTATTTGTCACTTTGGTAGGTGGATTTAATATGAAAAGGAGGGATTAAGAGAGCAGGAGCTGAAGTGCCTGTAGATGAGGAATACTTGTCCTTCAGAAGCGTTTGTGAGTGAAAGTGTGTGCATGTAGCTGGAAAAAATCTCTTGGCAGGACACAGGATAACACTGGTCTGTTGTCCTCCCTCTCTCTGTCTCCCTCCCTCAGTAAGTTTGCAGACGACACCAAGTTGGGTGGGAGTGTTGATCTGCTGGAGGGTAGGAGGGCTCTGCAGAGGGATCTGGACAGGCTGGATCGATGGGCTGAGGTCAACTGTATGAGGTTTAATAAGGCCAAGTGCTGGGTCCTGCACTTGGGTCACAACAACCCCATGCAATGCTACAGGCTTGGGGAGGAGTGGCTGGAGAGCTGCCCGGCGGAAAGGGACCTGGGGGTGCTGGTTGACAGCCGGCTGAACGTGAGCCGGCAGTGTGCCCAGGTGGCCAAGAAGGCCAACAGTGTCCTGGCCTGTATCAGAACTAGCATGGCCAGCAGGAGTAGGGCAGTGATCATGCCCCTGTACTCGGCACTGGTGAGGCCACACCTCAAATGCTGTGTTCAGTTTTGGGCCCCTCACTACCAGAAGGACATTGAGGTGCTGGAGCGTGTCCAGAGGAGGGCAACAAAGCTGGTGAGGGGTCTGGAGCACAAGTCTTATGAGGAACAGTTGAGGGAACTGGGGTTGTTCAGTCTGGAGAAGAGGAGGCTGAGGGGAGACCTCATCACTCTCTACAGCTACCTGAAACGGGGTTGTGGCGAGGTGGGTGTTGGTCTCTTCTCCCAAGTAACTAGCGATAGGATGAGAGGAAATGGCTTCAAGTTGTGCCAGGGGAGGTTTAGATTGGGTATTAGGAAAAATTTCTTTACCGAGAGAGTGGTCAAGCATTGGAACAGGCTGCCCAGGGAGGTGGTGGAGTCACCATCTCTGGAAGTGTTCAAAAAACGTGTGGATGTGGCGCTTCAGGACATGGTTTAGGGGACATGGTGGTGTTGGGTTGATGGTTGTACTTGATCTTAAAGGTCTTTTCCAGCCTTAATGATTCTGTGATTCTGTGATTCTGTTTTTCAATCCCAGTTTCCCGTTGCCAAAATTATCAGATGCAAGGTGTTCTCTTGGAAGTTCTTGCTCAGGGTCATATTGCTATCTGGTTTCTGCTTCTTGGTTATATAGTCTGCATGTGCTGTTAACCTTGTTGTAGAGACTAGATGAAGACGACAACAATGTTGAAACCCTTCCTAGATGTTTTTGACTCCCACCCAAGACGAGAGATAGGTTAGCGATCTGTCTTGCACTGTCTGGCTCTTTTCAGGAATGCATTCACTTTACCTTGTCGTCAAGGAGGAAGAGAGTTGAAAATATCAACAAAGTCAGTACTAATGGAGAGTTTGGGGGGGGGAGGCAGTGGGGGAGATGAGTTAAAAATTCATTTATCCCAATCCTTAATGAAAGCTTTTACATTTATATTTTTTTTTTATCTATCTCATACCTCCCCATCACCACACACACTTGTGCAATTGTAAGCTTTTTGGCTTCCCATGACATTGTTACTTGTTTTGTTTTATTTCATATTTCATGGAAGAATGAGATGTAGATTAACTGTATCAGGATGCTGTGAACATCACTCCCTGCTAATTGCTGCAATAGTAGTTTGATATCATGAGAAGTAGTCCATAAATGTATCTGTACCACAAATTGTAACCAATAAAGCAAGCTATATATTTGTAATCATCCTAATGAGGCAATGGAGAGGTGAAATTTCAGGATTCAGTAAATATTTCCTTATGCTGAATAAGAGAAACAATCCCTGACACTCCTGTGTGAGATGCTTTTCATACGTTATTTTCATTGCTGCAAATGATCTACCTTGATCAAAAAATTGAAAGGTATTAGCCCTATATTTGAGGGAAAGTAATCTGGTTCTAGAAGTGAGAATTCCACCTAATTGCAGCATGCCAAGCTTAACAAACTTCCAAAATGGTTGCCTAGAGGCTTCGGATCAAAGAGAACCCTGGGCGTTGCTTGTTTCTTTTCAGCAAGTGGCATTTGTGAAGCAATCGATATGACTATCAGATAGTTGATATGACTATATTGATAATGACTATCAGACTATTATTAGGCAGGTAATATAGCTGTACACCTGCTATGTACACATTTTTGAGTAGCACAGCCTAAATGCACCTTTTAAATGACTAATCAGTGTTAAAACACCGGGTCATTTACTTCAACAAAGTCAACCTACTTTCAGTGTTACATTTGCTATGTAGACTTAACCAAATTAAAAAAAAAGTTATACCCTCAGAGGAATATGCGGTATTTTTGTAATATTGTTTTTTAATAACTAAGTGCATGAAAAAGGATTTAAAAGTAACTTAGATATTAGAGCTGGATATTTTATATCCAACACTTTTTCAACTTGTTGGATTTCCTCATCCTGATGTGTTTTGCACTTTTCATGCTGCTGATGAATATGTATTAGAAATACTTTACCAGCCTTACCTCAGACGCCTCTGGAGTTCTTGCATTCGTAACGTCCTTTGGCAATTAGTTCCATATAGCTGGCACCTGTTGTACAAAGAATCGCCTCCTTTTGTTTCATTTTACTTGGCTACCACTGGTTTCATTTGACGAACCCAAATTCTTGTACTGGAAGGTTTGGTGAGCAGTCAATCTGTAACCGCTTTCCTCACGTCATTCATCGTATTATAGATTTCTGTCATATTTTTACCTCAGTCATCTATTTTCCAGGCAGAGGACTTCTACCCTATTCTGTTTTGGTTTTTTATACAGAAGTTTTTCATTCATTTCATAATCTTCTTGACCTTCTCTGAACTTTTTCCAGTACGTATATGTTCATTTTAAGATGAAGTGACAGTGATATTCAGGGTGTGGGTAGACCATGGATTTATAGTGGTCTAATTGTTTTCTACTTGTGATTTCCTAAAAGTTTGCTTCAACTTGCTATTTTGGATTGCTGCTCATTGAAGTTTAATGTTCTCTCTAGGAAAAAATCATAAGGGTATAACTTAAAAATATGCATATCTTACCCTTAAATTCTGTACCACTTCTGCCTTACTGGCTTCCTGTCCAACTTCAGGTGTTAAATTTCCCACTTAGGTTCCTTTCTCTTGCTGATCTTTTAATGCTTTTTCACCTCTTTATGGTGTCTGCCTACCAGATCGTATGTCCTTCATCTCTAATTTTTTTGTTTAGAATAATTTTTGCTTCCAATTTACTTCTTTACCTTATATACTTCGGAAAGCTTCAATTTTCTCACCTTCCTACAGTTCTTAAAGGACTAAGATGCTAAATCAGTGAATGAAGTACAGATATTTGAATAGACAGATATGAGTATTTTGTGCTGGCTAAACCATTTGAATGGACTGTGTCATACCTCACATGCCTGTATAAATATCATTAGTGTGATTCCACTGCCAGAGGGATGCCCAGTATTAAATTCAACTGTGTCTTCTCTATTTCTACTGAAAGCATATGGTGCTCATGTAGTATTTGTGCAGGCCTTGATGAGAGTTTAAGACTTGCCCAGCATGAAACCATAACCTTGTTCTGACTAAGAATTCAGCCCAGAGAAAGGTCATGTCTTTACAGTGGGGGGATTAATAGTAACAGATCGACTTAGCAAATTTCCTGAGGGGGAATTTCAGACATTGATTCCTGAGCAAGAGAGAATACAAGGTAGTAGATTCAATTCAGCTTCCTCATTTCTTTTTTTCTTTTTTTTTTTTTTTTGAAACCACATCTAGTGTTAAATGAAAAGTATTTGGCAATAGTTTCAGAAAAATATTAACACTAATACATCATGCTTATAAAGGGTTTCTGAGATGATGAACTGTTGATCAGTAACCTGCATAGTATTATTTCCATGTTCACAAAGGTAAAAATTAGAGACTGAAAGACTGGCAAGAGCTGTCTGGGTGAACAACGGAGAGTAATGTTCTCTGAATCCCAATGCTAGCCTTTAACAAGAAAATTCTTCGTGCCTACAGTATGGCCATAGCCAGCACCAAGGCTGAAGCAGGGGACTGACAGGAAGGGGAGTTATGGTGGGGGTTAAGTAACCTGTCCCCTTCCTTTTCTGCAAATGAGTTTTCCTGTCACTGTTATTATAAAGGTGAGAATGATTCTGCAAGGAACATGATGTTTCAGTGGTGCTCCTTCAAATGCTTAACCTCTTACTTGTCCTATGACGGTAGCAATGTAAGTGTGAGGTCAAAAAACTTAAAATACTGTTTCTGTGGTAATAAAGGCTAGTCTGTATGAGCACATTCATTAGTCTTTATTTTCTTCAGTCAAGTGGAAGTTCAAAGTGTGTACTAAACATGTAAAGAAGAAAAATAAACAGAAAGAAGTTCCTTGACAGTAAGGTTTTGTTATTTTGTTCACTTGCCTTACTACTTGAATGCTAGTACTCTGCCCCTTTTTAAACATGTCTCTGTGCTCTGTCTCGGCTCACTTTGAACCTCCCCCACCCCCAGTAATTTGCTATTAGCTGAGCTAGCCTCAGACCAGTGATGCCGAGAACATTGAACTCTGCTACTTCCCAATGTTTCTTGCTAGTTTTCTCCTCTTCATACCACAGCCTTGTTCACTGTAGTCTTGTTGGCTTGCAGAGAAGGAAGGGAAGAAAAAGACAGTTACAAATGGACTCTTAACTCCACTCTTCCTATAGCCAGATTTAATCCTTTTTCACTAGGAGTCTGAGACTGCCAATTCTAAGAGGACAGAGGGTCAGAATTTTTGTTAAGTTGTCAAAAATGAAACATAATCAGTTGCAGATTGAAATTTTTGTGATGACTTTTTTCCTAATAATAAATGATACAGATGCTACAGTGTTTCTAAAAAAAAATTGCATAAAAATTTGTGGATTGAAGTGTTGATACTGTCTTTGTAATTCCTATTTTAGACTGATCCTCCCAGCATCTAACCTGCATTCAGCATCTTGTCTTCATTGTGAAATCATTTTCTAGAGCCTGAACTGTCAGTTCCCCTTGAGTAACAGTGATAGGTTTCTTTTCTTTTCAATAGCATAAGATATAGAAAAGGCATCTGTACAGTTAAAAGTAATGCCAGTAATATCTCTCTCCATGCCCTCAGCTGCAATCACCCTAGGCATTTCTCATGGGTATGCTATATTTCCATATATTTGATGTGCATCTCTGTACATTTCCTTAGAGTATTTGTGGTTATGGCGTATGTTGTTTTGTGCCAGTATTTTGTTGATGTATTATCATTGCAAAAAATGGACGATACAAAACTCCAAAAACTAGGTAACAATATATTCTTAACAGATGAATCTGTTCAGAAATTTAAGCTGATTCTACTTCCAGCATCACAGCTTAGACAACGATATTAGGCAAAGACTAATGAATGGTCTGAGTCAGAAATTCCAAAATAGGGTTCTGTGAACATCTTTTTTCAGCTTGATGTCTGAACAGGGAAAATAACAATAATTTTAAAGTATTCAGGTCTTTTTTTCAAAATGGTGAAAGAAAAATTTTTATTTTGATCAATATGAGTTGTTCCATGTGATGCAAAATGCAAATTTCATTTGGTCATTTTCTTTTTTTTTTTTAATGCAAGGGCAATGAAAACAAATTTCACAAAACTCTGAATGGAGGTCATGTAACAGTCTTTTGCCTAGAAAGCAAAAGAAAGCTTCAGCTGGTAGAGATCTTACCAGATGCAGTCTTTGAATCCATGAACATGTCCTGCTTCCCAGGACCCGTACTTTGAGTCAGGCTATCTAGCCAGGTGGCATAGGTTCATTTTGTAAAAAATAGCGAATCAGGTTTTCTCTGGATTGAAATCCAGGTGCCCCATCAGCTTAGGCTCATTCTCATCTTTCTGCTTTTCTTACATGCACAGTTAGTATTTTGTAGTGATTATTAATGGGGACAGCCAACAGGATCCTTAGATAAATGGTGCCTATTATTAAAGATTTTTCCACTGAAGTCAATAACCCTTGGATCAAGTCTTTCATGAAGACTGTTTATCTCATGTAATTCAGTATCCCACCACTTCAATGGTTAAACAGTCTCACTGCTTAACAGTCTGGATTACATCATACTTTGTTCTCCCTATTGGTTTTGATTTATGTTTCGTTTGCTTCCCCTTCCACCCCCACCTTCTGGTTACAGCAGCTTCAGGAAGTCTTACGGTCAAGCTGTGGTTTTGGATATCATCTTTTTGTATATGACTCATCTCAGTGAAATGACTGTGATAACTTCTACTTGTGAATCTCCTTTTTTGAGCGTTTTGAAAGCATAACTTAGCCTAAGAAGTTACTTGTGTCTACCAAGAAGGAATAGGATATGGATTTCCTTCAAGAATTCTGGCACATAGGCTTTCAGCTGGTCCAAAATTTCCAGCTTGAACGACAATGAAAGAAATGGCTTACAAAAAAAAAACCAACCACCAGATTGAGGTTTGGACAAAGATCCAGGTCTAGTTCATTTTGTTGCATTTTGAATTTTGTCTTTTTTTTAATTTGACTTAGTAAAACTAAACTTGAGTAACTAATCTGAGGAAAAAAAAAAAGACATGTAACAAATGACTGCCAAATAAATGGATAAATTTTACATATTCCATGTACACAATGCTATATTGCCTCTCTAATATAAAATTATTATCATTTCCTGATTTCCTAATATACATGCATAGATGTATAAAAAGAAAAAAAAAAGTAAGCATTTGACATAAGTGCTCAGTATCATAGGAGGATTTTTAAAAAACCTAGAATTTAAATTAAGACAATTTTAAATTATTTTATTATGCATGATGTGAATAGTCTTTGGAATAATTTGTTCAAATCTCATACAACTAATCTTGCAAGTAGGTAATTTTATAATTGCATTATAGCAATATTCACTGTTAATGTTTGCCTGAGAAAAGGAAAACTTAAAGTAATATTTTTAAGTTGATAGCTTGTACTGAACTTTATTTTCTAATATTTAATATTATAGAAAAGGAGTGGATATAAAATGTATAATGTACTTTTAAATTATGCACCAAAGGGGAAACAACTGTGGAAAACTACATATAAGTAGTATAGCAATCTCTCATTATTCTAAAATCAAGAGGAAGGATATTTACTGGTACACCTCCGTGGGCCAAGTTGGAATGAAGGTTTCTTCTGTGTAGTTAGTCAGACAGTCCACTTTTCTATCTTGGCATGCCTTCTGTCCCTGAGCAGAAACTCATGTCGTAATTTCTACCATTTCTGGAAAAAAAGAAAAGCCAATTACTCATATGAATCATAAGACTTAAAAAGTAATAAAGTTGCAATAGACTAAGTACTTACTATACAGAACAGTCTTTCATTTTGAAGTTGAAGTGTCAAACTGATTAGATGATTTACCTCTTTTCTTTAGCATCCGTCATTTATTGATCACGATGCTTGCTGAAAAGAGATGTGTGGCACATCTCTATATAAATCTATGGATTTTTTTCCAAATTATAAAAGGAGGACTTATGCCTGTAAATGTAGTTTATAACTCAACGTACTCTGTTAGTGTTGCAAACGGAAACGGTACACCTAATTCTTGGTATTTACTTGTAATGACCCAAACTTATCTTCTTGTTGGGTCTGGTAGCTGATTTTTGGACAGTAATAGATTTAATGAAACAAGAACACTGGGTACTTGGTAACTCGGTGAGTTTCTTTCTCTTCTTCTGCTCAATCAGGGGAACTGAAGATCCCCAGCAGCAGGATGGTTGGTGGTTGGAGGAACTGATACTCGAAGACCTTACCTGCACAACTGAAATACTTAATACAAAATTTTGCTTAAATGAAATATTATTGTAAGCACTTTCCACTAAGAGGTAAAACCACAAACATTTATTTACTTTGGCTATCTATTGTATTTTGTGTAGGGTTATTTTTTTGAGGTGAGAAAATTATAGCACAACTTTCTAAGGCCTTTTTTTTGTCTTTTTTTTTTTTTGAGTAGTTGCTAACAGTCGTAAATAATCACTGGGAGAAAGAATAGCTTAATTCTTGTTTTCAATGAGTCTGGTGGCCAAAGGCATAGAAGGGCTTGCAGACTTGGTAAGGATGATAAGCCACTGAGAGATGCAGAGATGAGAGAGAAAAAAGCAGTAAAGGTTATAAGGTAATTTAAAACCAGGGGCTGGGAGAAATCTAGTGAGTGTCTAGTTCAAGATAAGTAATTCCTTAATGTTTAAATAATAAAACTCTGTGTTGTCAAAAAATGAATAGGTTTTTTTTCAAGGTAGAATTTGTTAAAGTCCAGGTGGGCTACATGGAGGAATAATTTTGTTCAGTAAAATCTCATTGAAGCAGGGACATATGAATAGGTCAACCTGAGGCCAAATGTAGGTATGCTTTAATGTCAGGGCAAAGGAATTTTATGTAAAAGAAAATCAAAACCAAACAGGATAGTTTACCTGGAGTTTTTCATTTAAATGGTAATTGTCTCATAAAATCAATAGAAGGAAAGTGAGTCAATGAGACTCTGTAATACCAATGTACAAATTCTTTGATTGAGATCTAGACTCTAGATCACATGAATGAAGAAAGCATAGAGCCAAGCTGAGTAAGTAGAATAATTGTATCAGCAACCAACACTGTCCCTGAACAAATTGTTATTTCATGCCTAAATAAAAGTAGAAAAAGTTAGGACTGCAGTGCAACTTAATCAAGGTGGTGAAACTAATTCAGGAGGCTTTGAAGGCAAAAATGAAGGCAAAAATAAACTCCATAGTGAAAAAGGAAACTACAGTTAGCTTCCCATAGGCTGGCTAACTGCCATGATGGTGCAAAGGCTGATTTTTGAGTGTCCTTAAATATTCTTCCAAGAAGCAGTGTAATTAGAGAACTTAGAATAAAGGAAGCAGATCAAAATTTTGTGAGAATAGTGCAAGGCAGGCTAATTCAAAATGCTATTATTTAAAGACTGTTCTGTAAAGTGGGAATAATATTCTCATTGTTTGATGTGCTCCTAGGAAAATTTGGAAAGACAGTCAAAAAGGTAGAGTGATCTCTAAAGGTGGAAAAATATTTTTATAGTTTTCTTCTTAAATATGTAGGAGCTTATGCATGCTACCTATAAAAAAAATCTTAGAGTATCCAAAAAGGTAGGAAGATAAATTGCCAGAGTATATATTATATACTCATTAGGCATTAGAAATCAAAAGACATGATATAAAAAAAAAAATCATCCCAGGCAGGAAAGTAGGAGTTTTATAAATTAATGTAAAATCACAGTCAGGCAAAGGAAAGAACAATGCTGAAGGCCTAAAGAACAATTTGAGAAACTTTTTCAAGCACATCAGAATAATAAAGCTGATAGGCAACTGAGATATAGTAGGAGTGCCAAGGACAGTAAGTCCATAGCAGGTGAATTCTGTGCCTTGAGATCCCTACAGAGGGACATAAACAAGTAGCCACAGTAGAGCTTTTCTTTGTTTTAGAAGTTGTTGGAGGAAATTCTAAATGAAGAACAATTTTAAAAGAACAGTTTAATAGCTCTGGAAAACTTTCTGCCCAGTTTTTATTGCTGAGAACTGTCTCCTATGGTATGGAATATCCTTTTGCTCAGTTGGGGTTAGCTGTCGCAGCTGTGCCACCTCCTAACCCTTTGTGTACCCCAGCCCACTCACTGATGGGGTGGTGTGAGAAGCAGAAAAGGCCTTGACTGCGTGTAAGCACTGCTCAGCAATAGCTACAATGTCCTATGTTATCAACACTGTTTTCATCACAGATCCAAAACATAGCCCCATACAAGATACTATGAAGAAAATTAACTCTATCCCAGCCAAAACCAGTATACTAGCTTACTATACTTGTCATGTTTTTTTATATCCTATATCATAAATCTTAAATTAAATCTGAAAAACCCAAATAGTTGAGAGTTTGGCAAAACCATGCCAAGTTTAGTTTTTGTAGCCAAAGTAGGCAGTAGTATTTTTGTACCTTTACAACAATTAATGATAGAAGCAAAGAACAAAAAGTTGTTTTCATGCATATAATTCTTTAATCTCCTGTGTTTTACAGAAAATTTATGTACCATTCCTGGCCTGGGATGTTCATTCTGTGTTACTTAGAAATATTTTTTTTTTCCCTGATTTTTCTTATATTAGCCCCTGTAAAATATCTCCAAGTTTGAAAATGGTTCAGAGTGGGAAATGGGTCGATGTTTTTTGTATTCTACAGCCAAGTGTCCTATTTCTTCTTTTTAAGGCACGGAATGCTTACCATTCAAAGGGATCCCATCTGGTTTTCAAAAGCATTCATCATTGTGTGTTCCAAATGATATGACACAGGTTTTGATAGAACTTAGACTCCAACACCATACAATAATTGTAATGGGCTTTCCCACATATGGGTCTTGCAATGCAAAAAAAACCCCAAATGTTATGTTGAAATTCTCCCAGTTCAAAACTCTTTAGAGTTGTAGGTCAAAACAAGAATGTCGGAGTAACATAAAGCATGTTACTAGAGTTTATTTAATGATAATGTTCAGGAGCAGATGTACTTGTTTACTGTTTGAACAGCTTAAATCCTCACATTCTCTCTCTTTTACATCAGCAGTTGTATTTGGCAGCCCTTTGCAACTGCTTACAGCTGGACAAGTTCCTGTGTATTTTCTTTCTACTGGTCACCATTCTGTTCTGGCAGTAATTTGTCTGTAATTCCACAGTGCACTCCGCAGCGCATCTCATTCAGGAAAAAATCTAGTGGAAAGTGCCATGAGTTTTTAGGACAATCATAAGGAATAAGGGAAATCATAGTATCTTGGTGGGAAAGGGCTTTGTGGGGGGGGGTTAGTATTTTTTGGTTTGGCATAATTAGAAGCCCTTTATTTAAATCTAGAGATCAGAATGCTTTTTGTTGTAATCGGCAAGAAAACATCACTTTCCTGTTTTAGTCATTCATTTGGAAATACTTGTCCCATTCATGATCATTGTCCAAAAAGAAGCATACTACTTTCAAAAGTAATAATGAAAAAATATCTTCTTCAGATAATCTGGATCTCACTTCAGTGCTTTTTTTAAAAATCTCAGAATTTAGATTTTTATGTTGTGCTTTTTGAGTACTTGTGAAGAATGTGTTTGACAGACCACTGTATTTCATCCTTTAAGCAGATAGGCGGTAGTGTTTAACTCCATAATGCCAGCGTGTTTCACCTCTGCTTGATCAGAACCCAAACAGAATTTTCAGAATTGCTTTGTGCCAAGAGTTGCCATTGGCGTCAGCCACTGAGTTAATGTGGCTTCTTTTCTTACTCTAATCTGCTTGCTTAAGGGCCACACTAGGTTAGGCAGCAGCTGTATGACACTGACAAAATGTAAACCAGGTCGACAGTGGTCGTACATGTTTTCAGACATCAGAGGTCAGACCACTGCTGTGCATGGTGAAATTTAAAACAGCTTTCATTTGATGACTTACTTAATATTATAAGTCACCTGTGGTATTAGGTGTTAAAACCAATAGCACATTGCCAATCTACGTGCTTCTAGAGAACTCTTAAAAATACTGGTTCAGTGTGTTTCATCTTTGAGAATGTTCCTGTAAGGGCCAAGCCTTTAACTTTTTCTCCAGCTATTTTGTTAGTTATTAATAACTACAAAATACCTTTTTACTGTATTAGGAGATGGACTCTTACTTGTAAGTACGCTTTGAAGAGCCAGTAGAACACAAACGACCATCATTGTGTTAAAGTACGGTATCCCAGTCCTCACATGTTGTCTGAATCCCTTATGGACTGCAGTATGCATAACTGTTGCTGAAACTACAGCATGGCATAGTGTTTCTACTTAGTTAAGACAGTAGCAAAAAGGAAATAAAAACTTCAGATGACAAATACACTTTCAAGATAATCAAATGGCTTATTATCCTGTGATTTATTAATAACTATTGCTCTGACAATGAGCAGTCTGTTTAAAAATATGATGTCTTTGACGAATTGTTTCTTGTCTGAAAATGACAAGCATGAGAATTACAGGAACCATAGAAAAGTGGTGGCTAGAATAAGCAATTTAAGTTTCAAGTGAAATTGGAAAGAAGAACATGACAAAAGCAAGTTAATCAGAACTGAAGAGATGAAGCCTTATTTAGCTTAAACTGTAGGGTATAGTTGTCAATGACACAATAGTATTTGCTAAACAGTTCGTTAAGCTGACATTTGCCTGTATTCTTAGGGGGAATGAATTAGTTGAGATAGAGTTTGACATGCATAGCCCTTGACATTTTAATGCAAGTTTAAGCACTGCATTTCAAGCAGCTCTTGTACTCATTAGCAAGGCACAGAAGGGAGTTGTGCTTTCACTTACTAAGCCATTAATTTATTAAGATAGTGAGATATTTATTAGAAATACAGCAAACCTTGCCAAATACACTTATTTTTTATATACAAGTATCAGAAATATGTATTTATGATGAAAATGGGATGGTGAGTTCTGGCATATACTTTCTTCTACTATTGTAGTTTTGAAAGCAACTCTAACGATAGCTTAGGACTTGCACTAAGAAAACTTACAGAACTTTTGTCTTTAGGGATTAAATATAAGATGCCAAGAGATTAATTAATCAACAGTAATTTTACATCTACTGCAAACGAACTATTTGCAACAGATAATTAAAACTGGTATTGGGTAGGAGAATTATGAGAGCTACTGAATCACCTGTGGAAAAATTGATGTTCAGTATTGTCCATCTTCATATTGATGTGCTTGCATAACTTGAGAATGTAAATCATGTAATACCTTTCTCATTAAATCATTTTAAGACTGACATGTCTGTCTTTTTCCACTGCTGATTATCAAGTAGCAAGTCTTTTTGTGCAGGACAGAAGCTTTTCTCTCCTTTATGCTGCTGTTTGGGATTAACTTTTAGTGAGAAATTGACCTTTCTTGACAATATTTTAGGTTCAGACCACTGTCTTACACAAAGTGTCAGGCTTGAAGCCCACAGTCTTGATATGATGTCCAAAATAAACTACTGAGTATTTGAACAAAGTGAGTTCTTTACCACTACTAACCAAAAATTATTGTAGAGTGATGTCCTCCTCCATCCTTGTGACAAATTACAGAATCACGGAATCACAGAATCATTAAAGTTGGAAAAGACCTTTAAGATCATCAAGTCCAACCATCAACCCAACATCACCATGCCACTAAACCATGTCCTGAAGTACCACGTCCTTACATTAGCTAACCTTCACTTTTTATGAAAGAATTAAGTCTTCCAATTTATCTAACATCCAGTATATAGATATACATCAGTGAAAAGCATACCAGTTAGTGATGCTGTTTTCTTGAAAGGGAAGTGAACATAAAAACTCCATCCCACATAGCCAAACAGCTGGGGTTTTTATATCCTATAAACAGCTTGAGATTGACTGCACTCAAATTGCTTGGCAAAGTAAATAATTTCAAATACCAAAGCTCTAAGTAGGAAAATACACCACTTGGGTTCATACATGGATATTTTAAATTTGAATAAGAACATCATGCATACTTAAAATTCTTAAAAACTTTGTTGAAGTGTGTTAATTTTAAGTAACTTAGCAGTTGATAATATAATTCCATGCAAAGCAGCAGCATTTTTACTGTTGCATTAAGTAAAACAATGGAGGCAGCTAACATGTTGCATGTTTGCACAGAGTTCAAGCAGAAATTTGCTCAGAAGGAGGGGCAGAAAGAATGGTTTTGTGCTCAACAATGGTGGTGACGCACAGTCTGGGCACAGTCCCCAGCACCAACTGGAGCAACCACCTCAGTACAGCGGAGCCCTCAACTCAGGCTGAGTTCCAGAGGGAAGATGCAGCTTTTCACCTCTGAGGCTGCAAGAACTGTCTGGGACCTTGCTGAGATTGAGGCAGAAATAGATGGTGTCCTTGCCTGCAGAATGTTTGCTGTGGCTGGGGATTTGCGTCACCAAGAACTGCAGGAGGATGTCAGCAGACTGCGCAACATCAGAGGTGACAGGGAAGAGATTAACTGACTTTCCTCTGGGACTCTGCAACGTGAAGCCACAACTGTACCAAAATAGAGGCAGGCAAAGTCTGTGCCTGTAGGTTCAGAAATGGAGACTCCCATGATGGTGAAGACTGCAAACTGGTGACTTCCAATACCAGGAGGAAGACTCCTTCTCTGCCTGCGGATGGGAAGCTACACGATAGTTCAGTGCTTGGTAGCAGATAATGGGCTGGGAGCTCTATTCAGTGAGACATGTGAGCCACGTGTGCCTAAATCACCCAGGAGTATCAAGAGGAAACAGCGAATGACAGCAGTGGTGTACACCAAGTTGAACATAAGCCAGCAATGTGCTCTTGCAGCAAAGAATGCCAACAGTATCCTAGGCCGCCTTAGTTAGATTGTCACCAGCAGGTTGAAGGAGGTGATCCTTCCCCATCTGCTCAGCAGTGATGAGAGCGCACCTGGAGACCTGTGCTCAGTTCTGGGCTCCTCAATACCAGAGAGATGTGTACATGCTGGAGCAAGTCCAGGAAATGGCTGGGAAGATGATTAAAGACTTGGAGCATCTATCCTATAAGTAGAGGCTGAGAGGGCTGGGATTGCTTAGCCTTGAGAAATGAAACAGTGTATTAGATCTCTATGAAATAAAATTCAGCACCTAAACTGGGACGGCACAGGTTTAATGTTATATCAGAAACTGCCCAAAAAGAAGTGTGGAAGTGAGTGGGTCTTGCCAAAGGAAGGCTAAGAATATAATATCAGCCTTCTGTAACCCTTTGGCACATTGTGTAGGTGTCAGAATAGAATGTAGTGCAAAAGAATGTTTCATAAACATCTGAATGTTCTTGGTGCAGCTAGTAAAGGAACCCACGATTTAGTCCAAAACAGTGCACAGATCCTGGTCAGGAGTTTTAACTATTGAACAATTGTTATGTAAAAATAACTAGAAAATACTCAGAATGCGTCATACCAGTAAAATAAATTGTACTTTGTCAGATTTTAAAAATAGAAAAGATGGTAAAAAAAATTTCAGACACCTAGAGTTCATTTAAAGATAGCATTACACACACATGCATGCTACACTTAAGAATGGTTCCAAAAATCCTACAACATGTTTACACATAAACTATGGAAAGGTAATAGACATTAAAAGTAAACTAGCATCATTTATGCATGGAAGTTACGTCTTTTCCTCCAAATAAGGAAAAGAGGTATGAAAATAAGTTCCAGCAAATTCAATGTTAAACGGCAATAAAGATGTGAAAAAGATTCTGAGTGACTGAGTATGAAGTCGAAATAAACCTTTTTTCAAACACATCAGATTCAAGAAGTCTGCCTGAGAATTGGTGGGCTGAGAGACAATCAAAGAGCATTCAAGAAAGATAAGGTCATTGCTGAAAAACTACATTAATGATTTGAATCAGTTTTTGCTATAGAGACTGTCAGGAGGGTTTCTGCACTGGAAAATTTATTTACAGGAGAGGAGTTGGAGAAGCAGTCACAAACTAGGTTGTTAACTGAAGAGGCACAGAAATAATTGGTAAATTGGATAGTGAAAAGGAACTCAAGGCTAAAATAGGTGAATTACAACAGTTATTATTTAACCCCTCACGTCCCAATATCCTCAGTGACTGGGGAGTGTGGCATGTCAAATGAAACACCATTATTTAAGAAACATTCCTTAGGAATCCAAGGAAACTACAGATCTGGAAGCCTGATACCTGTGCCAAGCTAATAAAGAATAGAGCTGGTAGAAAGATATATTTCTTTGTTGCAGTTTAAGAACTGGGAAGTATCAAGTGAATTTAGTAGGAGGCAGGTTTAAAACAAGCAAAAGAAGGATCTTTTTCCCGATGACATGTAAATGAGGTGAGAAAATCCTTATTACATGATGGATGTAGATTTTGAAAGGTGGCCTGGCTTTAAGGTGCGACTGAGTAAGTTCATGGAAATCCTCTGAAGCTTACTAAATGTATAGAAACTACCTATAGCTCAGGAAATCCCTGAGGAAGTATTATGTATGCTTGCCTTCATCTTATTGTTAGCATGCTGTTTTGGCTACTGTATGAGGCAGGCTACCTTGCTAGATAGGTCTTTTGGTTCTGACATAGTCCAGACTTGCTAATGTACTGAGATGTCCTTTGAATATCTTTAGTAGTGTCTATGTTTGACATACTTGTGGGCAATCTGTAAAATCAGAAAACTGTGTAATAGCAGCATTTGTTGGTAATGCAAAGTTTAAGATACTTTGTTCTATTAGCAGCTTATGATGCTAAATGAAAAATACTATATGAAAATTAGTGTTGCTAAAAGCAAAGTAATACATGTAAGAAAAAAGAAATATGCATGAATGCTGATGGGCTAGTGTTGAACTATATTATCTTCAGAGTAGAGAACTAGTAGCATTCTCAACAGTTCTCTGAAAAAAAGTTGATTTAACATCATACTGAAGTTCAAAAATGAACAGATGTTGACTACTCACAATTTCCTCAAATGTAAAACTAGAACACTGTCACCAAAATAATTCATGATCTGAGTTCCAGGTTTAAAAGGAAAAAAAACCCACAACCCCACCAGAAACAGATTTTTTTGTTGTTTTCTTTAAAGAAATAAATTTTTTTCCATTGGGACAAGTGTCTGTAGTGATGAAAAACTTAATGGTGGAAAAAGAGAGTAGACTAATAATAGAGAAAAAGGCAATTGTTAGACATTAAACACTATGACTCGGATTCACTCTGTAGCTCAGTAAGCTTTTAGACTGTTCAGTCAGAGGAAGTGATGATACTGAATCAGAGGGATCACTCTCTAAATGCTCTGTTTCTTATATTCCTTCCTAATTGTTTTCTACTGGCTTCTGTTGTAGATAAGACATTGAATTGGGTAGATCTTTGGTGTTATCAAATGGCTTTCCTGTTTTTCCATTTAACTAGGGTATGCATTTTTTCAATAACTCTTAGAAGTTTTGGTTCCAAATCAAATACAGAAGATAGATAACTTGGTAACTAAACTAAGCTGAATATGTACTACTGGATCCAATCCTGTTTAACATCCTCATTCATGGTTTGGATGATGGGGCAGAGTGATTGCTGATGACACTAAACTGGGAGGAGTGGCTGATAACACCACAGGGTCATGCTGCCATCCCGAGGGACCTCTACAGGCTGGAGAAATGAGTTGACAGGAACCTCATGAACTTCAACAAGGAGAAATGCAAAATCCTGCACCTAGGGAGGAACAACTCCAGGCACCAGCATATGCTGGGGGCCACCCAGCTGGAAAGCACTGTGGCAGAAAGGGATTCAAGGGTCCTGGTGCACACCACGTTGAACATGAGCCAGCAGTGTGCCCCTGTGTCAAAGTTTAATGGTACCCTGGGCAGCATTAGACAAAGTATGGCCAGCAGGTAGAGGGAGATGATCCTTCCCCTCTACATGGCGCTTGTAAGGCCACACCCAGAATGCTGCGTCCAGTTCTGGGCTCCCCATTACAAGAGAGACACGGACATACTGGAGCAGTCCAGTGAAGGGCCACAAAGATGATTAAGGGAGCCTTTCTTCTACAGGGAAAAGCTGAGGGAGCTGGGACTTGTCAGCCTGGAGAACAGTGGTCTCAGGGGGATCTCATCAATGTTTGTAAATACCTGAAGGGAGGGTACAAAGGAGATGGAGCCAGGCTCTTTTTAGTGGTGCGTAGTGACAGGACCAGAGGCAATGGGCACAAACCGAAACACAGGAGGTTCAGTCTAAACATCAGGAAACATTTTTCACTGTGAGGGTGACCGAGCACTGGCACAGGTTACCCAGGGAGGTTGTGGAGCCTCCATCCTTGTAGATATTCAAAAGCTGTCTGAACATGGTCCTGGGCAACCCGTTCTAGGTGCCCTTGCTTGAGCAGGGGGCTCGCATCAGATGACCTCCAGAGATCCCTTCCAACCTCAACCATTCTGTGATTCTGTGATATAATCTTTTTGAACATACAGCTGCTAATGCAGCTACTGGACAAGGTCATCGTACCCTTTTGCTTGAATAGTTATGAATATTGAACTGGTTGACAAATCAGATACTGTTCAAAATTATTTTACAAAACAAGAATTTGGTTTTCATTGTGGTAACATTTTGATGTTTTGTAAGGGAATGCTCATATCTCACACCCCCCCCCCCCAAAAAACCCTTGAAAAATTTCTTGTTAAGGAAAAATTTTCTAGGGTTAAAATCTACATAGCTTTCATTTAAGAGTCCAAAATGGCGATTACGTCAATCTTGGAACTGGTAAACAAAAGTTGTCCATAAAACCTGAGCAAAATTTGAGATTGTTCCTTCATGGGGACTTGGATTATGCAAATTGTAGCAGCGCAGTGGGTGGATTAAAGTATTAATTTTTTCCTGGTAGACTCAGCTTTGGATCTTAGCTCTGCTGTAGAACTCCAGCGTGGCTCATACTGCAGTACGTGTACAACTAGTGCAGGACATCAGTGCCTTAATTGCCTGTGTGAAAATGGGACTAGTCTTTGCAGGACTCAGAGCTATATATGAAGTACTATGATGATCTTGGATGGTATAATAATAGATGGATATTGAGGATTGTGTTCACTGGAACAGTTTTCAGACCTGATTCAAAAATATTTGGAGGGTAGAGGCCATGTTAGTGTCTTGAGTGAAAATGCGCTATCATCCGAATAGTGTCTTACAAATAGGTGCAAGATTGTGGAGGGAGATGGAAAGAGAAGGTGTGCTCTGGAAAAACGCAGCGATGTCTCATTGTGAGAGTCATATTGAAAATATTGTAAGTCTGATTTCTACTTAGAAGTCTTTGAAAAAATATTTTAAATTCTTGCTGTTCATTCCTGATTAATGACAGATGTTCCCAAAGTACTCTTAGTTTCTTCCTTATTCTCTTTTCAAAGAGTAGGAACAACTTAGTTGGACACTCTTCAAGTTGATTCTAAATGTTTCTAGGGAGAAATTAATGATTTCATCGCAGATGTTGAGAGCAGGAGAAATAATGTAGACTGATTAATGTTGCCTGTGTAAAATTTTCCCTTCAGATTCATTTTGATAAAAACTACCCATTTTTAATTTCCTAATCCCAGTGTCATTTTGTTGGACATGTTTGAACAGGTGACACGTTTCACACAGAACATAACTGCATTTCAGAAATTATGACAAATTATTTGTTTGTTGTTTTAAAATGAAGTCATGAAACGTTTAAACACAAGCATGAAAGACAATATAAATGAAAGTCATCACCTCTCCTAGCTTAGCCTTTCCAAATAGATGTGCTGCTGGCAGATAGATCCATGAAACCTTTTAAAGGGGGTCTATTCTGAAAAGTATGCCTCTTGTTTTATTTTGTTAATTTACATTTTAATTCTGTAAAACTAGCACTCCAAGGTGGTGGGTTTTTTTCCCATTGGTGTCTTAAGACTAAACTTGTTCTTTATCAGAAAAATATAAATCAACAGATATGACTACTGTTTGTCAGCTGTGTCATTTGGGGTCAACTTGTGTCTGTGATTCATGCTTCTAACTCTCTGTGGGTACTTGCTTGTTCTGATACATGGGCTTTTACCTGCATCTTTCTGCCCCAGCTCCAAAAGCTTAATTTTTTTGTCCTTTTGATGAGATAGTCAGACTGCCATGCTGCTTACAGCCATGGTGCTGTTGCTGTTTCAGGGTGAGCTAGGGGATGTTTTCAGCACTACTTTAGATATATTTCTTCTTATCTCTGGAATATCAAAGTTCAGTCCTTAGTATTCTACTGCTTTAAACCATAACCTATCTATGTTTGATGCCTGTAAGAAAGAAATCTCTTGGATCATGTCTAAAAGAAGGAGGTGACAGTGTGAAACAACACTCAAAAGAAATGTATTTCCTTGCTTACGGGTAAATTTTATGCAAAGAAGTCTTTAGGCATGTGTTCTTACTAAAATCTTGCTTCTTTTGGAAAGATCTATCAATTTCCACTGGACCTATTGCCACCATCTCCAGGCTTCTTTTGAAGTTTACTCTCCACACGTGTTCTCCTCTCTCTCTTTTCACTGGGGACTTGAGCAGTTTGCTCTCTCTGGTCACATGTTTTTGTCCTGCGTGTACCCAGATGTTTCTCATTCAGGAGCCCTTCCTTGCTTCCTCTGGGTTTTTTATCATAATCTTTTATTTGTACCTTGTCTTTTTGGTAGTATTTTATTCTATTTGTTTCCAGCCAACTGTCTGCTTTAATTTAATTACTTGCAGTTGGGAGCAAAATTGAGTCAGAGCTTGAAGTGAGAGTGTTATTATGATCTCAGGAGGAGGTAGCGATAGCACCTATTCCTGGAGATAACACGGCAGAAGCCTAGAGGTGCTGATTCATACTTAGGCAAGGTATGACTGATAGTTGCTTCTGGCAGAGTGGCTCCCCGTTATTTTGTGTACCTGTGGATACAAATGGAGCAGGGTGCTGGACGTGATGAGGTTTAGGATTTCCCTGTTGGTAGTGAAAATAAATTCATAGTATCACATAGCCAGTGCAAGACAGCAGTTGTTCAATAAACCTTCTATCCAGGACCTGCAAAAACTCCAGCAAAGGAAGAGCTACTGCTTTTCTGGGAGCAGTAGATTTGCTATCACTTTCCTCGGTGTGAGGCAGCCGCTGCTGAGTGAGTGCCAGCTGGCATTCTGAGTACAGTTGTTTGCCTAAAACAGTGGTAATGTGATCATGTTCAGTGATAGAAAATGGCTGTGTGGCCTGACATCTCAGAGCGTTGAGGTAAGGTGCACAATGTGTTCATTGCAAAGAATGAATAATTCTCTTACTCATGCTAATGTTCCATACATTTGGCTCAGCATCTGAACATTCTTTCAGTGTACCAGACTGTAATAAAAATTCCCCAATTAAAACTTAACACTTCAGAATACAGGAAAATTAATGGTTTCTTTCCTCCCTCCCCCTAGGTGCTCATTAACAATGTTCTGCTATACCTGACATTCTTCTTCTTGTAGGCCTTTTCCAAGAACAATTCTGTAGCAGCCCATCTGTTGTATTTTGTTGATTCACAGCTGATGTATGCCATGATCAGCTAAAAAGGCAGAAGAGGAAGAAGATTGCTTGTTTTTGTTGCATTGCCCTTGATGCTGCAATTGGGGTCAGAGAGTCTCTTTATGAAAGAGCCACAGAGCACACTTACTTAGATTTCTAGATTTTAGGATAGGGCAGACAGAGAAAGGGGGGCAATCTTTACAGAAACTACAGTGTAAGTAGAGATTGGTAGCATCTTTTGAAAAACAAATGCTGAACAGAGTTCTCGGAAGCGATAAAGACTTTCCTTTGGGACCAGGTGAAAACAGTTGCAGCCCAGGAAATTGCCTCAACTTGCTGAGAACAAGATTCAAAGGAAATGATGTATTTTGTAAAGAGACAGTGAGAAAGGGGAGATGCTTATGAATACTGATTTTGTCTCATTTCGTTGTTGTAGTTTTCAGTATTTCAGAAGTTACCTTATCCTGGCTTTAGAAAACACCTAGCTCAAAAGTCTTTTGATAATGACCACTCTAAGAGGTGCAAACTAACCCCTGTTGAATTCTGTGTCCCATTCCAAGTACCCATTCTTTACCTCAAAATTTTTGAGCCCTTTGGTTGTTCAATAACTTGAAAATACCTATTTTAGAATAGAGGAGCAGAAATGAGTTGCCTGCAGCATAGACACTGTGGTTCACGTATGCAGTTGTGCTACAGTCTTTCTGTAGCTGATGACTTTCCTTTGCTCAAAACATTTTTACTGTAAAGCCTCTCTGTTACTGGGGTCTGTGGGTATATGGAATATTTTGAGGGGAAATCTCGCTAAAAAAAAGGAGGTATTTTACATTTACAAAGGCATTCACACAGTGCCTTTAATGGTGTTTGTTGGTATAGTCACGGCAGCATTGCTGCCATTTAATTCCTTATTGCTTTAATAATTCTCTCTTCAGATTCACACTTCTCTAATTAATGGACGGCCTAGTGCTGATGACCCTTCACGTGTATTACTAGAATTCACGTCTGCTCGCTTTATTCGCCTGAGATTTCAGAGAATACGGACACTAAATGCTGACTTAATGATGTTTGCACACAAAGATCCAAATGAAATTGATCCCATTGTTACAAGGAGGGTAAGTTATGGCAAGATAGTAGAAATGCATCTGTAGAAGTTCTCTTACACTTGTAGATGCTGTACCTGCCTTTGTTTGCCATAAGAAATTTTGGGAGATTATGAATACCTGTTGTTATCTGTCAAAATCCTGGTGTTAGAGAATTCCCTTTTCACAACAATTTGTTATCTTCTCTATAGCAGAAGTAACAGTTTTATCTTTTCTACTTAATTGTGTTATTAACATACATAACATGCTAATTAACATAAGAACACAGCTCCTTTCCCTGCAAACGTTTGGATGCGGGTAATTGGCAAGTGGCTGCTGTTAGATAATGTCCTCTCGCCTCTTCTGCTGCTCGATCCTTTGATACCTTTAACATTCCTTGAACACATCCTTGAAGTAGAATTTCTACTAGTTGTACTATAAGTAGTAGTAGGGCCTGAATACAATACTTTTAGCATTATTATATGATTGTTGCTAACAGTAAAAATTTTACATTGTGCTTTAGCTTAAAAGAATGGATGCAGCACTCAAACTCACACCATACCCCGGTCTTCTCCACTGTTCCTTGTGTGTGCATGTCCCTAGCTTTTCTTTCTGCAATCTGTACTTTCTTCCTATGCCACATCTCCCTGTTTCCTGCTGCTTAAATGTTGCATGTTATTCTATTTTTCCTCTGATATTTCTCCTAAGTGTTATTAAAAGCTGTTTGGGGGGCTGTATACCTTTTCATGTTTTTTCTTTCTGCTCAATTCCTCTTTCTCTTGGTTATCTTATTTTTCTTTTGGATAGTTCAGCGTACGCTGTAGTAAGTCCTGTTATGGAGGGCGAGTATTGTTATTCTTGGCTTTAGTTAATATCATTTATCAATGGTGGGTAAATGCAAAGAAAATTTGCTTCTTCTCTTCCCCATTTCTGGTTTCCATTTCTTCCTCTAAACACACAGAGTGCTGGCTATTCCTGGAAGTTTGGAATGTGCCATTCTGGTTTGTATTACAAACCCTGAAACCCTTCCAGTTGAGTGCAGTTATTGCAGCCTCACTAATCATGGAAACTGTGTTACATAAGAGTGCATATTTAATAATATGATTCTAAGTGAACAGAAACAAGAAAATTGAATTCACACTTTAAAAATCACTGCATACTCATGAAAAGCTAGTGCACGATGATCCACAGATTCTCAAACCAGCAAACAACAATAACTTCTGTATGGCATCTCTCCATGAGGCTGGCCTCAAAAGAACAAAGAGCAACTGAAACTTGCCATCCTTGTCTGGCTTCCCCTATAGAAGACATGAGACAAGCCACTATTCCACAAAACAGGCAAGAAAGAGTAGCTACAAACGATGTATTATCTGTGTGGTAGAAGGTTAACTGTGAGTTATATGAGTTCCCATTTTGTTCGATGTATATGTTAATGATCTGAAAAAGAGAACACAGAAACAGCAAAATTTGCAAATAGCATATGTTTGTTTTGATTAGCCAATGAGGCTAATTGAGGATGTTACAGGACCCTCACCAAAACAAATGAAAATGGACAAGACGACATGTGAGATTTACTTTTCGCAGATGTCATAATACACGATTATAAATATCTTTCCATCCTTCTTTCTGGTTAGGACTATTAATCCCCACCAAAGAAAAAATGTAAGTGGTCAAATGGCAGAGCAGCAGGTCAAAAGTTATTTAAATCTCAGTAACGAAGACTATTCCATAGTCATGCAAAAGTACAATAGTGAAAAATAGTTCTTCTTTCCACAGTCCAGTGAATGCCCAAGTAAAACCCAGCTAAGGTGAACAAAGGTATCTCTTAGTTTTTGTTCTAGCCTTTCTCTTCTCCCCATCATCATGCCTTTTCCTTTCCCTGTTTTCTGAAGGGAATAAATTCTATAGAATTTGACTTTTCATTATCCAGTGTGCATATAGCCTTTTCCTGTTCTCGTGCTTGGTGTATGCTGTGTATAAATTGACATGGCTCTTGTGACTTCAAACAAATAGAACTG
Source organism: Phaethon aethereus (assembly GCF_964289735.1). Classification (NCBI taxonomy): domain Eukaryota; kingdom Metazoa; phylum Chordata; class Aves; order Phaethontiformes; family Phaethontidae; genus Phaethon; species Phaethon aethereus. The sequence goes on from NC_138576.1 coordinate 62,490,589, forward strand.
TGCCAATTTATACCCTTTCTTTCACTAAGCCTGAATCTGTTGATCAGGACGCAGCTTGGATTACACTGTCTGCTATATTTGTAATAGATCAAAAAAGAAATAAAACAGGACCTGACAGTTTTGTCACCAGAAACTAATTCTGCAGTTTGGCACCTGCATTTTATAATCCACTTAGCAATACAATTTCTGTTTTGTCTTACAGTATTACTATTCTATAAAAGATATCTCTGTTGGAGGCATGTGTATATGTTCAGGCCATGCGAAGGCTTGTCCACTGGATCCAGTGACCAATGTATGTATTTTTCTTTTTTCTTTCTTTTTTTTAATGTGCCTTATTCATAGGGTGGAACATGAGAAAAATAATCTTGATATTCCTCAGAGTTCTGTGAATTTATGTATATTCTTCACCTAGAACAACAGTCAGAAGCAGTGCCAGGATGAAACAGTGCTGGCAACCAGGATAATAAACATTCATACAATGTCAGCAGAGGCTTTCTCTGAAATGAAAGAATAGGTTTCAGATAATTCAGTCCATATTGAAGGTTTCCTAGGAACAACAGAAATTTGGGTTATGTTGTGTAGCTGTAGAGGTGAGCACTAACAGTCTTTCTTTTCCTTGTTGATATTAATCAAGGTGTTTCCTAAATGACTGTCAAATCTTTAATAGATACTTGCAAACAAATGATGGCTCTAGAACGGTGCGTTTACTATGCAGGAAATATTAATTGAGTGATCAGTCAAACTAGTCTAGAAAATCATGAGCTGTTTATAAAATCTTCCAACTTGTAGCTTTCTTTCTGCGCCATTAATAAACACATAACCAATATAATTGAAATAAAGAAATATAATTTGTTACTGATGGTCCAAATCTATGTACACATTATCACTAATAGACAATTTCCAATCTACTAGTGTTACTAATGTGTCACAGTGTAGGATCTCTTCATATACTATTCACTTAAGTAGGAGCTTTGTAGGATTTAACAGAAAATCTTGTTCATATATGACATTAAGCCAATGTGTAGGAACTGATAAGAAAAAATAAAACTGCAAGAAATTGTACAGACAATGCATTTACAGTTCTAAGCAGTTTCCATGGATCCTTGTAAAAATTTTACAAATTCCTTGGTTTAATCCTTCTAAGCCTTTTCTGTGATGATATGTATAGCAAGTGTTGAACTATTGTTTCAGATGGCCTTAGTTATCAAACTGCAGCATTGTCTCGGTGCCATCTGTTAGAATTGGGCCTAACTCAGAAAATAAGTGCTGTTACTGCAATTAATACATACTTCAGATAGTTTGGCAGCTAGATAAAATAAAGGCATTTTGACAAGTGGGGCGTCTTGTTTTGCAGGATGACAAATACATATTTGTTGTCTGTCCCATATAAAAAATAGCATGAGAGAAACAACTCAAGCCATAAGAGATTTGGAGTATTTGTTTTAGCTCTCCAAGGATACTTTTTAGACCGAACCATACCAAAATAGGTGGGCTTTGGTTATAACCATCATGACTGTAGTTAGTAGCACAATGAAACTTTCCCCTAGCATTACAAAGAGTAAACTTGCTTGAACTTACTGCCTTGCTTTTCTGAAGCATTACTTAAGTTAACCTTGTTTTGCAAGATTTATGCTTTGTCCTGTAAGCCGTGGAATTTCTCAGGTTAGCTTGCTGCTTTGACCTTGAATGGCTTCACAAGGACCACAGAGAATCCCATCCACTGAATTACTATTGGGAAGGCAATTTTTGTTCTTCATTTCTCCAAACTACAGTTTCTTTTATCTTTTCCAAGCTGCTTCTCTGGCTCAGAGAATTTGGGTGTTCCCTGCAGCAATATGTTCGTGCTGGGACTAAGCTGCGACTACAGTGATCTGCTGAGAAACTGAAAAGCCAACAAAAGGGTGGTCCTGCTCTCATCTCCTGTCAGTTTAAAAACTTCTGCTATCCCTCACATAGAGCTAGTTATGCAGTTAGAAGGTTACATGATGAGTTGACTCATCCAGTAAAAAATTAATGCGAAAGTTAAAAGGCAATTTTTAATGCATCAGCCAACAAAATTGATCTCACTCTGCAGCTGCAGGATTGCTACACCCAAGGGAAAGGTGGAGGATGGCTGACTCCTTGCAGTGTAAGATAGGTGGCAGATCAGTTATCCTGTGATGTGTAGCTGTATCTGAGGTCTACCAGCACTTTGGCTTATTTGCTGTAATGGGGAACTTTCATATTCCCATCCTCCTTTCTTCACCCAGTTGGAATTGGATTCTCCTACATTCTTAGATTCTCTTTAGCTTCTCTGGCCAACTATTTTCCTTTGCACCATGGCTGTTTTCTAAAAATAGAACTATAGAAGTTAAACACACTCTTTTGTCTCTCACTTGGTGAATGCAGTGTACATAAATGAATAAAAATGAATAAACAGAGGAATTAGAGTTTAGCCATTCTAAATGTTTTCATAATTTGAACTGGAATGCAGATTATGTACATGGACAGATTCTTCAAATCATCACATTGTGTAAATATTTCTTTTTCTTTTAAATTAGAAATCCATCTGTCAGTGTGAGCACAACACATGCGGAGAGACATGTGATCGGTGTTGTCCTGGTTTCAATCAAAAGCCTTGGCACGCTGGCACTTTCCTGGTTAAGCATGAATGTGAACGTAAGTTGAAAGTGGTACGGAATAGAAAGTTTATTGCAACTGCTGGTGAAAACTGAAATCAGATCTTCCATGATTTTGCAATTAATTTTATTTCTAACCACATTTCATTATGAATCAGCTGTTCACTTACTTAGGCTGCCTCGAAAAAGTTAACGGAATGATTACATGTAGATCCATGGTTTTACTGAACTCAGAATATTTAGTGTAATGTGATGATATTGGTGAAATACTGCATAAAAAAAATAATTTTGACTTGTTTAATTTTTATAATTGTGGTGGTTTTATTTTGATAAAATAACAGGACTGTATCCTGAAAAGTAAAAAATCTTTTCCACAGATTTTTCATTATATTAAACTTTAATGGCACGATTTTTGTTTAAATGACACTTTTGTATATTATAATGTTCAGCCTTGCTGAAACAAAATATTTTTACATGATCAAAATGCAATTTGAGTTTCTGATTTTTTTAATGCAAAAATCAATGTATCTAGTTTTCCAAGATGGAATGAAAACATACCTTGAAATATCACCTTCCCACAGGGTGGGAATTTCATTTTCAGATTCACTGTACTAAGGATAGTTATAATTGAACTTTAACATCTTACTTCCAAAGGTCACATATCAGTTATATTTCTGAACATAATAAAATCTAGTGCTCCATTATGTGTAAATGTTTATTAAATTGCAGGATTGCAGCTATAGTTTTACCATGAGTGGTCAAAAATAAATAAAAAGAAATATATATCCCCATGTTAGAAGTAGTAATTGCTTATTTATGTCCCGTAAACTGGTCACAGAGGTCTTTGTTTCAGTAGGGACTGTGTCTGCACTGGGAATGCATTCTGGAAAGAAATCAGGGTACATTTATTCTCGTGTTTAATTTTTAAGACACACTTCTTATGCCCAGTTCAACCCTCAGTGAATTGTTGTGCTTTCATGGTGGAAATAGTTCCCTGGGATCTGGTTCAGATATGAGGAAAATGACTCCCTACAAAGCTTTATGAGCTTTGAATTTCTCTTTATGTGGAAATGAATGTTTTAATACCAGAGGGGAAGGGAGAGAGAGCGCTACCTCATTTTCACAGCAACAGATTATTAGCTTAGCTCTCCTGCATGTGGACCTGAAGCCTAAGAGATCAAATCTGAACTTCTGAAGAAGTTTTAAGATTGGGAATCTCTGTGTTGTGACCCTGTTCTTATATGCATATGTGCAAACCAAGTGTTTTTAGGATGTCTTTCAGCTTTCATGGAAATTATTTTAATTACTCATACCATTCTGCTGCTTTTCGTATAATTCCTCTTGTATTTTAAATTCACTGACTCTTTCATGAACCTTATGTGTGTTTAACCACCAAAAGGTTTCTGGACTATCGATTTAAACAGAAAAAAAAAACCTAAAACAAAACAGGAAGAACATAATTAGGCTGTCAACTTCCATATTCCCCCAGACAAAACGTAAAGAAAAAAATACAGTGTACAGAATTCCAGGCTGCGTTTGTGATGGGACCACTTTTCACAGCTGAAGTGGTAAATTAATGCTTGGATGTGCTGTCAGTTACAATGGATGCAGCACCAATGGTAAAATGTTGAACGACTCTTTTTAATATCTTGGTAAGAGCGTGGCATCTCCAGCCAGAAAGTATTTACTAAGACAGTTCCTTCTCTTTTAGCATGCAACTGTCATGGGAAGACTGAGGAGTGTTACTATGATCAGGATGTTGCAGACAGAAATCAGAGTTTGAATGTCCATGGAGAATATGTTGGGGGCGGAGTGTGTGTGAATTGTACAAGCCACACCGATGGCATAAACTGCGAGACCTGCGTCGACGGTTACTTCAGACCTAAAGGGGTAAATGCGTGTTCTGTTGTCACTTCACTGTAAAACTTGTCATTCAAACCATCAATTTGTCATGGGGAGTTAGGTTATTAAAAAGAGATTACGCAGTTTGGACTGCCTTTTTATGAAGGTTAACTTCTAATTCTGACAGTGTAGTAGTGGCTTTTCACAGCTGGAAATCTGTAAAGTTAACACTCACAGAAATATGAAAGTGAATTGTGTTGATATGAAGGAATGCACTTGAGGTCAGGGCCTCCAGCTTGTATTTCAATTTAATTTAAAGGACGATGTGGTTCTGTAAACAGAACTTTTGCCTCAGGAATGCATTTCAAGATTTGTTATCAAAGATCAAAGAAATATTGCTGTATTTTATATTGGAGAGTCTGTAATTTTTATTTTTAAAATGTAATGTAGAATTAATAATCACTGAAATGCTATAGTGTCCCATGGATGCCTTTCATTTTCAGTGCAGTGGGAATTGGTTTTTGTGTTTCATCATATAAGGCTGTATTTTCATCTAAGTTGAAGCTGTCAGAAGATGTATCTTATATTAGGTTGTATTGACAATATGGGCTGTGCCTGTGCTTTAGATAGCTACATTAATAGCGTGTGCTTAAATTCCTGATATTTTGCCTATATAGTTTCAGTTGGGTAAATCATGGCCTTTAGTCTGATTGGTTTTCAATCCTCAAACACAGAAAACATCAGCAAATAACAATAATTACACACTCCTTAATATACTGGTTTTAGCCTTAAAGCTTGGGAAAATGAGTACTGATGTCTTCAACAGCAGGGCACTTGATTTTTTCCTCTGAATCAGGTTATCATCCAAATAATAGGGATTTTATATATATGTGTGTGTGTATAGTGTATCTATAGTATGTGTATATACCTAGTTCATGCAGAACTTTAAGTTTATATTCCCAGTGTAATATTAGACTAAGGATATATTTGGTTGAGGTAACATTTTCAAGAACAAAAGGAAATTATTCCATTGTCTAATGTTCACTTCTCTTTACTTACCATTTTTGTTCAGTTACTAACTAACTTTAGTTAGTTTTTTGAATTATGTTGACTGGAACAACTGAACTATTTGTCAATATTACTTTAGGTAGTGAATGCTTAAAATCTACTTCATTACATTTATTACTTTCAATCATACAAGGGTCTGTTATTATGTCTACATCTGTTTTTTCAGATGAAAACATATTGGTATCTAAATCACTTACATATTTCTGAATAAAAATAAAAAATGTGTCTTTAATGCCTAGACTGCATGGGTTAAGTTTGGCAATTTTTGTGGAAGTGCAAGCTACATACACAGAAGTCATTCTCTCCTACTTTTTGTTTAAGAAGTAAATGAAAGTTTCCAATTCTAAAAGTTAAGATTTTGTTTTTTAATCTATTTGTTAAAGGTATTGCCAGATAGTCCAGATCCATGCCAGCCATGTTCCTGTGATCCAAATGGGTCTTTACATGATACCTGTGTCAAAGATGAAAAATACGCAGAAGGAGGTAAGATCCCTAAAAGATAGTGATGTTAAAGCTTAAGCTCAGCAATGATCAAAGAAAAGCTGAATCCCATTTGTGATAGCTCATAAAAAAACCCAACACCTGCATTTTTATGATACTTTTCCTTGGAAACTCAGCTTTTATATTCCCAATTTTGCCAAGGCTTCTTTCAGATTCCTGACTTGCAAACTTGGGTACGTTTGGAAGAGTATTCCCCATGGAACATATTGGCGAATTTTGGCTTTAAAGAGCTTTCTTCTTTTACAGAGGTTATAACTAGTACAACCATAATGTTTTAATCCGTTTTCCTCTCTGAGCATATTTGCATTTGAAAGATAGACAAAAATCTGTTTGACAGGTGTCATATTTATGTGCCATCTATATTATTAATGTAGGGTTTCAAGCTGTTTACCATAGCCATGTAAAAGCTATTTTCAATAATAAAATATTATATATAATATATATATTATATTATATTATAATAAAATAGAATAAACTGCTTCCCTGTGCTTTAGAAACAATGGATTGCCATATTTTTCTGGTTCTTATGTTGACAAACTTCTGAAAATACTGTAGGAAGATAATAACAAAACTCAAGGTCAGTTCTTAAGAGGCGTTTTAATTGGGCTAATTACAATCTATTGACAAGAGATGTTGTAGCAATCTTTTTTGAACTAGAGATCAATGGAACATAAAAGCAGCATAGCAGAGATGCAAATACAGGGCCCAGAGGTGTAAAATCTGCTGTAACAACCGTGTACTGATTACATCAGTTCAATAAAATGATACTGATTACTGTCGCAGTGGTATATATGGTGGGTTGACCCTGGCCGGCTACAACTGCCCCCCCAGCCGCTCTCTCACTGCCCTTCTCAGCAGCACAGGGGGAGAAAACAAGATGAAGCAGCTCACGGGTTGACGTAAGGACCAGGAGATTGCTTACCAGTTACTGTCATGAGCAAAACAGACCCAACGTGGAGAAAGTTAATTTAACTTATTGACAATTTAAATAGATTCAGATAGTGATGAACAAAAATATACCTCCCCACACATCGTGGGGTTTTGGGTTTTTTTTCAGGCTCAACCTCACTCCTTCATTCCCGGCTCCTCTGCCTCCTCCCCTTACCACAAGTGGTGCAGGGGGATAGGGAATGGGGGTTGCGGTCATAACAGTCATCTCTGATTCTCCTTTCTCCTCACACTTTTTCCCGGCTCCAGTGTGGGTCCTTCCCACGGGCTGCCATCCTTTAGGAAAAAAAACCTGCTCCACTATGGGTGTTCTTTCAGGAAATATCCACATGTTCCTTCACGGAGTTCTCCATGGTATGCAGTGCAGATATCTGCTCTGCCATGGTCTCTTCCAGGGGCTGCAGGGGAATCTCTGCTCCGGTGCCAGGAGCACCTCCTCCCCCTCCTTCTCCTCTGACCTCTCTGACCCATCTTGGCTGTGGGGCCCAGCTGTGCCCTGCAGTGAGTCCGTTGGAGCTGACTGGAACCGGCACGGGGCAGCCCCGTCCTCTCCTCACAGAGGCCGCCATGCAGCACCCCGCTGCCAAGGCCTGGGCATGGACGCCTGGTGCAGTGTGTCACACGGGCTGGGAGGAGAGGCAGCAGACACAGAAGAGAGGACGAACCCCACAGCTGGAAAAAACACGGCAGGACTGTGCGATGCCTGTACCACACCTGTGGGTGAAAGCGTACAGGTTACCGGTGAGAGACTTAATACAACAAAGAAACCCCTCATAGCATTAAACAGGACAACTTTTATTCAAACATTTGCCACTGCTGACATTCAGTGCTTTTGTAAAATACTGAGACTATGATTTTGAGATGGAAGACTGATGAACTCAAAGAAATGCAGTGTCCCACTTGCCTGTTGAGCAACTGCTTGGTCTCCCGGTGTATCTGCTCCAGTCTTTCTTTTCACACCTTCTCTGCTGGCCACTGGTGCGGGGTCATTCCCCCGGGGCCTGGCAGCTGAAAGGCAGTTAATAGGCTTCAGCGCTGCTCTCGTGGGAAGAGGGAAGCAAAAAGATAAAGACATTTTTCCATCTTGTTTGGTAGTCAGTTATAGTCTCATTATGAGCTCTCATAATGTCTTATTCTTGCCTCCTAGCATTCGACAGATCTAAACCGTCTCACCGTTGCTTTCTAAATCTGATTACACTTTCTGAATCTGACTGGGTGGTACTGTGCTTTAACACCTTGCTTCCTGTATCTCCTTCTGCCTTTTTAATCCTCTGATCTTCTTTCGGGTAAATTCTCGTGCCACTTTTCTGGACCTCTCTAGAAAGAGAATAAAGCTCCGTTTGGACCCCTCCTTTCCTTTCTTGCTTTTTCTCTGTTGTCTCCATCCATCTAATATGAAGGTCGTTAACTGTGTCTTTCTTATAAATCAAGAAATGTGTCATGCCGCCATCTTGATGATAACATATTCAAAATTCTATTATTTCTCTCCGTTTTGCCTCCTTTTACTTTTATGTGCAAGCTGCCAGTCCTGCATCAAGCCCCAGGCATTCAAACATGTTTTATACCTCAGCAGTTCCTCCAGTCCAGAGAACCAGAGTTCTTTTGTTCCCTTCAGAAAATCAAAACTCTCATCATTTTCTGTCTTGTCTGTAATCAGCTTCTCATGATCTTCCTGCAACTTAACTCATTCGGCTGCAATTGGTTAGAAGCCTGTTGCTTTCGAGCACTCTTCTTAATCTCTGTTGAATCTGCTATTCGTAACACATGAAGTAATCTTTTTCCTTTATTGCTTTTTAATCCCACTGATGTCTCCTCTTTCCAACTTATTTACTGTAGAGATTATTCTGTGTGTTTAAACTACTTCTCATATATGACAAGTGCAGCATTTGTTATGTAGGTAACAGCCATCATATATGGAATTCCCTCCCCAAAGTAGTTCACGTATTTGCTTCCTGAAAGCAGTTGTCTGTGTCCTTCCCAGTCCTGGGAAACCAGTGAGAATTAGACAGTTTGCACTATCTAGACAGTGGCCAGAGGAGAGTTCCAATATTTACCTCATTTTATTTACCTATTTTAAGACGGCAAGAACAAAAATAAATCAGCTCATACACATAACTGGGCTTTGTAGCCATTCTGCCTACAATGATCCTGTTCTTTGCTCCTTGTCCTTTCTGTTTATTTATGTTTCTTTAGTTCTTGTTGTACTATAAGGTTCCAACACATTAGGAAAACTGTGTACTTCTTGCACATTATGTTTGATTGTAGCGTTTGGACCAGTGGGACAGATTTGTGACTGTAACATCTTATTCAACAGAAAAGACACAATAATGCTAGTTGAAAGAAAAAACGTTTTTTTCTTTTAATGAAATATTTTAGTGGTAATGGAAGAGGTTGTGTTAGAATCAAGAACAGGCCTAGGAATAATTTTTAGCATAAAACTATCCTGAAAGCTGATCACTTTTTACCTTTTGGGTTTTTTTTTTTTCCACAAGTTTATATTCAATACCCTGATAAAATTCTTTTTACTGTACACTGCTCACCCTGGGAAGCAGTTGGGTTTGAAGCACTGGGGAACCTTCATAAAGGAAAGGCTGGAAAGCATGATCTGTCTGAAGGAATTTATCTATTCACCTGTGAGCCAGAATGAATACACACTGGGTAGTTGATTGTTTAAGGATAAATTGTTTGCTTGGTGTAAGATGGGAATATGTTTTTAAATATGTGTTCAGCAATTGAGTCAGGAAGATTAAAAACATTAAACTAAAATGGAAATATTATAATAAGGAAAATCACTGGGGATATAAAGTCACCTTGAACAGTTCTCAAGGAAAATAAAACTGGAGGCTGTACATTCTCCATGTGCTTGAATACTGTAGGTAAGCAACAATTAAAATGGAAAATTGTAGCAAATACTATAATAACTGGTACATTGATGAAGTGCAACAAGAGGATATAAATGGCTGCGTCTTGTATTCATCGTCAGGTTTCAGTAGATAAGAGAAGGGCATGAAGGAGTCACTTTATAATTGATCGGGCATTGTTTCAGGAGAAAAAGAAGCTGGAAAAAATTTGGAAACTGGAGGAGTTTTGTGACTCAGTCTTCACTGCATTCTATCATGCAGTAAAGTTTTTTTTCCCTGTTGCCTCTTTATGTACAATATAATCCCAATGACAGATGTTTATTTTTGCTGAAAAACTTTCTCAGACATTGTAGGATAAATATGGTCCAGACATCTCCATCTTTATTCAGGCTTCATAGTACTTTGCTCAGCAAGCAGTTGCACTGGCTTCCATGAGGTCATTTTTGGAATTTATACACTGTTGAACAGGAATGAAAATGGTGGAGGCCAGTCCTGGGATTGCAGGTTTTTTTCAAGCATTTTGCATGCATTTATTTTTGTGCAGTTTTGAAAGACTGGTAAGCTGGGAGAAAACTGACTAATAAAACTCATATTTCAAGATGACTCATCCTCTAGGATGAACTTGCAAAGCCTTGGTACACTCAGAGATAGGACACAAACTGATAATATTCAGGTAGAAAATAGGGAATAACAGGTTCAACAAATAAAGCCCCATTCAAACAAGGCTTAGGAAGTAATAGACCAAAAGAAAAGAAGTGCTTCTGCTGAAATGTTAGTTCATTACAACAACAACAAAAGACAAACCTGAAACATCTGCCCTAAGTCAAAATGTAATTAGGCTGTTGATGTAACATGCACTACATATGCACTACAGAAGCCTGGTCAAAGATATCCAGTGGGACACTGACAGGAATTTACCTACTGTGTAACACGATGAGAGCCTAGATCTTGCAAGTGCTGTAAATGAAATAAGGCATTGAGCCGAATAAAATACACAGACTAACTGTATCAACAAGCATAAGAGCTGGAAGAATATGACAATTAGTAGTATCTACACCTTTGTCTCTGTTGTGGAGTGTGAGGTCTCTTGACAGATGGTAGGCTGAAGGTTATCCACTGCTGTGTATGCTGCCTAAGAAAGGAGATTGCTGGGCTGGTGACAGCGGAGTTTCTAATCCCAGTCTCTCTTCCTTAACAGCAGAGAAAGGAAAGAGCAGGAGGAGGGAAGGTTCTTGATGGGGAACTAAAAAATGGACTGACTGGGCAGTGGAGGAGAGACTATAGATTATATGAGTATTTTGGTGTTGTTCCATACTGAGACATTTAACTGAATTTGTGTTTGCTGAGACTTAACTCATGAGACCTGAGAATGAGTTCTTGAAACATTCAAATAAGACTGGCTCACTTCTAAAGAGTGAGACTTGCCTGTGTCTTTTACTGCTGAACTCGGGTCTACAGCAGGGTATTTTCACCTGGAAGAAACAGAAGTTTCTCTCGTAAGACAAGGTTGTCTGGCTAGGATGCATTGACCCAGATTACAAAGGACCCCAAGGCCTGCTGGTGGCTAGTGCTATGGGGCCTTGCTGGTGGCTAGTTCAGAGGAGGGTAACTCAGAAATTTGAGAATCAGCTGGGACACAGGCATGAAAACCCATCAAGCATGTGATTTTGTGATAGTAAGTAACACAGAAATTTAATGCACTGAAATTCTGTATGTAATTACGACAGATCAAGAAGGTGACAGTCAATATGATCTGCTACAGGAGATCAAAGAGGCTGCAAGGTTAGAGAAGACAGTTTGAATTTTATCTTTGTATAGATTCACAGATAATATAATTTAAAACTCCTATAGGTGACTGCTGCTTCATACAGCTGGTTAGAGAAACCATAAAAAGAGAAGCATCTCTGGATTTATGCATGAGGAACTGGTTCAAAACTCTCTTGAAGGGCAGTCAAATTCAATATTCTTGTAGGAATGACAAGACTTCCCTAAAAAATAATGTAATCAAAACAAGGAAACCTTTAAAAAGAAAATCAAAATGAACAGTCCAAGATCTCTAATGGCAAGCATAGAGTTTACAGACTGCATATTAGACATTCAGAGAAGATGCATTCCTCTAGTTCAAAATGATTCAAGCAACACAATTAAGCTAGGAAAAAAATCTATTTAAACAATAACAAAGAATCTGTCTGAAAAAGCAGAAGTTGTATCAAATTGAGGATAATAGAAGAGGACGTAAATTGTGTCAGATTCTGGAAAGTCATACTTTTAATAACACATACACATGCTTTAAGGAATAATTTGCTAAATGCTTAAATGTTGCTAAGAAGGACTTCTTGAGATAAATGGGAATTAAAAAGACTGCTAGAGATTCAAATTCAGTAGGAGTTAAATATGGTGCAATCAAGTTATAACCGGAGATCTCCAGAAAGAAAAGGACACAGCAGAAAAGCTACATTAACTCTTTGTATCAGTGAATAGAAGAGCTCAGGGAATTTCCCACTTGGGAGTCTTTGTTCATGGGGACAAATCAGAAGAACTGTCTCAAACAGAAATGTCAGGTTTACGGTAAGCTGATTAATGAAGAATAAAAATTAATCAGGCATATATCATATTTATCCATGGCTTCTGCGTGTAGTTAAAAATTAGTTGATTGAAACATTAAACATAGTTTATAATACTTTATAATACTGAAATTAATATTACATAAATGGAAACTGTTTATCCAATTTGTAAAAGAAAGGCACAGGGTTACAGGTAAGTAAAATCAGGAGGTCTAGTTTTTGTACCAAGCAAATCAGTAGAACTACATTAAATTATTTATACCATTTCTGAACTGTTGCAAAATTGGGCAAAACTCAAGATCAGTTTTTTTGCAGAGGACAGTGTGCCTTATGAATCTCTTTGAAGGATTCAATTAACTTGTGAACAAAGGCTCATTTGATTAATATTGTATTTTGATTTTCAAAAAGTTTTGACAAGATCCTTCACCACAGACCATGAAAGAAAGTGCAATAGAATAAGAAGGAAATGTTCTTTCATGGATTAGTACTTGGTTAAAAGAATAAATGGACCATTTTCACAGTGATGACCAATATGAACTGTTGAAAATATTCATATTTAACCTGGGAAAGGGATGAGTAGGAAGGTGACAAAGTTAGCAAGTACAAAATCTTTCAGCATAGAAAAATGAAAGAACCATTAAATGTTCAGAAAGACCTCATGATAGTTAGTGGCTGGGTAGTAAGGTAACTGATGAATTTCTGTAGCAATTAAAGGAAAAGTAGAACTCAGAGAAAAGTAGTTCAGCTTGTACATTGATTAAAGCAATTTCTGAATTAGGCCCTACCAGTTGTGAAACAACTCTTAGAATTACCTTGGCCTGTGCCCTAGATGTATCAGCTCCGTGCTGGCTCAGCAGTAGTCAAAAAGGTCAACAGAGCTTTAGGAAATATTACTGGCGTTTAAAAAACAAAACTCAAAAAAATCATCAAACTATTTGTACTTCTACACTATGCCCTCCTTTCTCCTTAAATAATTTATTAGAAGTGGAAACAGTGCAGAGAAGGACAATAGAGATTTTCAGCCATACAAAGCAGTTTCTGTGTAAAGAGATATTAAACAGGCTTAGGAGTTTTTGGCATATGAAATAAAAATATCATGTAGGATATGATAGAGGTATATTGAAATCACAGATGACATGGAGAACACAGTGGACAAGGGAAGAGCTACAGATGTTGTCTGTCTGGACTTCTGTAAAACCTTTGCCGCAGTCCAGCACAACATCCTTCTCTCTAAATTGGAGAGATATGGATTTGATGGGTGGACTGTTTGGTGGATGAGGAATTGGTGGGATGGTTGTATCCAGAGGGGAGTGGTCAATGGCTCCATGTCCAGATGGAGGTTGGTGACAAGTGGTGTCCCTCAGGGATCAATATTGGGACCAGTACTGTTTAATGTCTTCATCAATGACATAGTGGAATTGAGTGGACCCTCAGTGAATTTGCAGATGACACCAAGCTGAGTGGTGTGGTTGACATGCCTGAGGGACGGGATGACATCCAGAGGGACCTGGACGCCATCCAGAGGGACCTGGACAAGCTTGAGGAATGGACCCATGTGAACCTCCTGCAGTTCAACAAGACCAAGTGCAAGGCCCAGCACCTGGATCGGGGCAACCCCCAGTATCAATACAGGCTGGGGGATGAAGGGATTGAGAACAGCCCTGCCAAGAAGGACCTGGGGGTACTGGTGGATGAAAAGCTGGACATGAGCCAGTAATGTGCACTCACAGCCCAGAAGGCCAACTGGATCCTGGGCTGCATCCAAAGAAGCGTGGCCAGCCAGTTGAAGGAGGTGATTCTGCCCCTCTACCCCACTCTGGTGAGACCCCAGCTGGAGTCCTGCATCCAGCTCTGGAGCCCTCAGCAGAGGAAAGACATGGACCTGTTGGGCGGGTCCAGAGGAAGGACACAAGAATGATCAGAGGGGTGGAACACCTCTCCGATGAAGACAGGCTGAGAGAGTTGGAGTTGTTCAGCCTGGAGAAGAGAAGGCTCCCAAGAGACCTCATTGCAACCTTTCAGTACTTAGAGGGGACTTATAAGAAATATGGGGATAGACTTTTCAGAAGGGCCTGTAGCGATAGGACAAGGGGTAATGGTTTTAAACTAAAAGAGGGCAGATTCAGACTAGATATGAGAAAGAAATTTTTCATAGTGAGGGTGGTGAAACACTGGCCCAGGTTGCCCAGAGAGGTGGTAGATGCCCCATCCCTGGAAACATTCCAGGTCAGGTTGGACGGGTCTTTGAGCAACCTGATCTAGTTGAAGATGTCCCTGCTCATTGCAGGAGGGTTGGACTAGATGGCCTTTAAAGGTCCCTTCCACCCCAAAGATTCTATGATTCTATGATTCTGTAATACACATGGCTAAATGTGGAACTTACTGCTAGGGAGTTTTATGAGTTCTGAAAGTAAAAGCATGTTCAAAGGCAATTAGGTGAATCAATTGAAGAGAAGTTTTTCAGGGATGTTAGATGCAAGGAAGTAGTGCAATGTTTCAGTTTAGAAGATCTCTAATATGTGGATTTCTGGAAGCTCAGAATTCAAATCATTATATGCTTGTTATGTTCTTACATGCTTTATTCTAGCCTCTCAGACAGGATACTGAGTTAAATAGGTGTATGGTCTGACCCACAGTAAATGTCCCTATGTTACCCCTACTAAAGGTATTGCTTTGAGCACTCTAACACACATTGATGATGATGATGATGATAATAATAATAATAAATGTATCATGTTTTCTCCCTTTTCTCATAGAAATGTTGCCTGGTTTCTGTCACTGCAAGACTGGCTATGCAGGAGAGAGCTGCAATAGATGCGCCTTGGGTTATATAGGATATCCTGAGTGCCTGCCCTGCAACTGCTCGCTGAAAGGCAGTGTGAATGTTGACCCTTGCATAGGTCCCTGCATCTGCAAGGTATGGATGTCAAATTCTTCTGAGCCATGGGAAGATACTAATGATATTGAAAGGTGCAGCTGATGGTCTTCTATCATACAGTAGCATAGGTTAGAATTAAATTACACTGTCCTATCTAGCTGTGTTAGTACCTGTTATTCACTTCTCACAGAACACTTGCTCTTGGTCCTGTAAAGTCTTAGATTGCCTTGTGTCATCTCAGTATTCACTGTAATTAACATATGTACCTACGAGCCTGCTGCCAGTCATTTCTAAGTCCTTAGAAATCTGTATTGAAGTGATAGTTAAGGAGCCTGTGAATCATTTGTTTCAAACTCGCATCCTTATCTACTCAGGAACTATAATTTTAAAGTATTGCGTCTAAAACTAACTATTGTGGGCTCTAAAACTAACTTGTAATATGACTTCAAAAGAGAAAATGAGGTGAACTGATGATGTATTAAAACAAACAAAAAAGTTGTCTTTTAGGAGTTGTCATTACGGATATAATCCTCTTTTCTTGCTAAGTTCCAAACTGAGAGCATTCTTTCCTGCCTTAAGATGGTTGTTTAGAAATCTCTAACATATTTAAAAAAAAGAATCCATCCTTTCTGTAGAATTAATTTCTTAATTTCTAGGAAGAAAATTTAAGAATTATTTTCACGGTGTGCCTTCATGTACGTCCAGCAAAGTATATATCGATACTATATTGAAAGAAAAAACTTCTAAAAACACACGCATCCACTTCTTACAAAGTACCCATTTACCAGAAATGCTGGTGCTATCTAAGAAAAAACTTCTAAAAACACACGCATCCACTTCTTATAAAGTACCCATTTACCAGAAATGCTGGTGCTATCTAAGTCACAGTTTAGTAAGTAACCATGATTAGGCAGAAGGGACAATTTACTGTACTGTGGGTCAGTTTCTCTGTGTTGTACTTGTGGGAGTTTCCTTCCAGAATTTCTTTAACAGAATTAGTCACAAATGTGAATTTAAAAATACTTACATTACATCCTCAAATGCAAGAATGTATAAAAAATACTTCAATCTATCTGCTCATGCTTCACACGCATGTAAAGCTCTGGTGTGACAGCTGAATAGCACTGAAATCTACTCAGAGAATTAACCTGATCCTCACTTTATGTAATAGTCACATGTTTTCTGTCAGAAATAAAATCTATCCATGTCACAGTTCTAATTCCTTAGCTACCAAGTCTAGAAGATCAGAAAAGGGGTGCTTTTGCTATATTCTGACTTGAAAGGGAGCTGTGATGAAGATATCATATGCCAAATACAAGATAACCACTGCTGAATTATTCTTCTTGTTAGGACATTATTTCTGTAATGTCAAACTGACCTGTTAGTACAATCAGACCAAAATGAACACATACGGAATAGAGATAATTGTTCCTATCCCAGAGAGTCTGCACTATATACACTTTTTCCTTGCTGTTCATCCTTTGTCTCCTTTCTGCTCCTCTAGCCCCTTTTTAAGTGCTTGTGGGAGAAAAATTATACCCTTTGCAGATTGCTGAGATACAGATACATACACATTTATTTTCACTAGCAATCTTGAAATTCAAATCAAAGCAGATTATGGTCAAAAGGACACTGAAATATCAGATTAGTTATGCTCCATATGAAGAATAAAGTGGGATGTCTGGACAAGTTAATAGCAGGTCTTAGGAAAAATGCTTCCCTTCTTTTAATCACATCTTTCAATTACATATGATGAGCTCTAAATTTACTAAAATAGTTTTCTTGTAAAGGAAATTGACTGCTGAAAAACAGTTCTAACTGTAAGCAGCAAAATACGACAAAGTGAGCATTAGATTATTATCTTTACTGCATTAGCCAAAGTAAACTAAAGCATAGAAAAGTAAGGGACAAGTATAAATGCCTGTTTTATCAGTAATTGTCTCAGAGAGCTTTCTAAATGTATATGGTCAAAGTCTCATTTTTGCATAATTTAAAACTGGACTCAACACAGTATTCAGAAATAAATGAGGCTGTGAAAACATTTCTTCATTGGCTGAAGCATAGGTTAGATCTCCTTTCTAAGTTTGTGTTTTATATATCTATTATCCACTGAATTTGCTGCCTACTCAGTAGAATTATACAGGTTTTACACACTGATGACATGCTTGTGACTGCAGAGTAGGACAACTTTTCATTTAAACACATAGTTTTGCTTTTGAAGCAAAATTCTTTGCTTCATTTTTTATTTTACCCTTCCCACTCTGCACATACTAAGTGCATCAGCAAGGTCTGAAACTTTTGGGACCAGCATTCATAATTCTAGTTAGTAGAATTGTGCGTGAGAGCATTTGGGTGCCTGTGAGTTCCCAAATGTTGCCCACATTATTTTTCACATGAAGCATGGGTAACTGCGTGATTTCAGCATACCTATGACAATAACATGCATTGATTAATCCTGAGATTGCTAGTGAAAATGTAAAAATATTATTCTTTAAATTAATGAGATGGGGAAGTTAAAAGTAATTGCCTGATAGCCTTGAGTTGTATTAAAGAGATTTTTGGTTTGTTATGATGTTGTTGAAGAGGAGTGTAGATACAGAACAGCAATAGAGGTAGAACAAAGGTATTTTGCTACACGTGTTGTTACTAATTACTGGTGAAAACCTATTTGTATTTTCATTTTATCTCCTTCTTTACCTGTCCTTACCCCTTCGCCCTCATTGTCCCTATTTTCTTAATCTGTGTGTGCTATCCTTTCTCCCCATACCTCCAACGTGCTTTGCCCTGCTTTTTCCATCTTTGCTAGATCTTAACCAGCAGGCTATCAAACGGCTTTCGGTGAACTTCCTTCAGAGGCATGTATTTCAAGCAATCATAGACTACACAGTGTGGGCAGGTTTTTTATAATGTGTTCATTCTCTGCTGATGTGGAGCCAACAATTTTATCTTGTGTGCATACCATAGAGCACTGTCCCTAGGATTAAAGAGGCTGTATATAACACTTTTGAAAGGGAAAGAATTTTCTGGGCTATCGGGAAAAATATTGAGTTACTAAGCCAGCACCATAGCATGAGCCTTTTGCAAATGTACGCCTTGCAGAAAAGCTAGCTTTATATTTGCCTATAGGACAAATTGATGTATTGTGTAAGCTAGCAGGACTTAATGCACCGCAGAAGCTTTCTCTGAAAAATGTAATTACCAAACACTACGTTTAGAATTCTTCATGTATGTTTAGTGCATGGCTTTCTGCAGGGGAAGAGTTTGCAGACCTGGCTGCATGGCTGGCAAACATATGTAGTTATGGAAAGAAGAAATGCAGTCTTTTTAACACTTGGATTTAGCCTGAATTCATCTATTAATGACAGACCACTGAAAAACTTATATGCTGAATGGTTGGTACAGGTAATACTATGTACCTGTAGTTCGCATCAATTGGGCACACACAGATTTTATCAGCCATACCTACAAACTACAGTTGTTGAGGCTGTAACATTGTGTCTCATACTTCTTTCCCCTCTGACACTCTTAAGTGTAAAGGAGATACATTAGATTATTCCCTGAAATCAAGTATGTCCATTCATGTAGAAGACAAATTAAAAATCATATAACATCCCGTTTCTGTGTCCTGTTATTTACATGCAGCCTTAATAACTTTTATTGTGTAGAGGATTTGCTACTAATAATCACAAATAAGAATAGTCTTCCCTATAAATGTCTTTATAGTCTTGCATTTATACTCTTCTGCAGAGTATAAAGCTGGTGATCTCATGTTCTAATCTATGACAACTGAAATAATATTCTAATGTGCATTTCCAGGAACATGTTGAAGGAGAAAACTGTGATCGTTGCAAACCAGGATTTTTCAATCTTCAGCAAAATAATCCCAAAGGCTGTGAGGAATGTTTCTGCTCTGGGAAAACTAACGTCTGCACACACTCTCACCTTACCTACAGAAGTGTAAGAAAGATCACACTGTATCCATACATGTCATTGGTTTTGTGTTACTGTGTGTCGTCACTGTCCATTGTCAACAGAGTTCGTCTTACTGTAAAATCATGCATGTTCTTTTATGGCCCATGTATTTTTCATTTATCCTAAAGAAAACACTTATAAGCTTTGTTTCTCTTCATTGTGAGAAAGCTCTGAAACAGTGCAGTTAAACAATGAAAAGTGCAAAAGAAGTTATAACAGTCAAAAATGAAGCCATGTGCATAAACACAGTCCTGGAATGTGTATACATAATCAATCCTGAGTTACATGCAACATATCCATAGGGAAACCTCTTTTCCAGGTTGCTGTTAAATTTCTAGACTTGAAATAATTAAGAATTTTGAAACATTAAATGTACAACACAGTTTATGTAAGAAAAAGATATCTCCTACAGGGGGCATTCTGAGTGAATTTCTTTTGCATACTGCATTCCTAGGAAAGAATGTGAAAGGGAGATGAATCTCCGGTTCTTATTTGTGCTGTAGAAAAATGTCTTTAGCCTGAAAATATACTCTAAACTTTAAATTAGTTCTCAAAGCTCAGGCACTGATTCCACTGTAATGGATGTATGCTACATATTCATGTCTGTAGATCGAGTTTGGGAAATGTGTTCCAGGTCTACTAGCTCCTGGTTTTGGCTGTATTTGCATGCTGGAAGTCTGAGAATAAAATCATATATGCCTAGTGTGCTCATTTACATGCCAGAATCTAGAAAATTTTCCATCCCACAGCTGAGCTATTTTATTGTTCCACTTGTATCTAGGCTCCAGAAGCCGTGCTTGTATGAACAGTGTGCTCTTCTCTGATGATTCATTTCTAGTTATGGGATTTCAAAAAGTCAAGTTCTGGTGCTTCACAGCTTTGCTTTGGCTTTCTAAAAAAGTATATTTGAACTTGTAAGTTGTAAAGCCTTAGAATTACAAATTATTTTAAATTATGCTGTCTATAATATGAGAAAATGTATACCCATTTGTCAGCTCATCTTCTGTACGCTCTGTGACTGATATTATTTATTGAAAACTTGTGTAATATTTGGAGATATTCTTGCACATATGTTTGTATGACAGAATTTCCTCCTCACTCTGGACCATATGAAGCAGAGAAAGCAAATACTTGCAGTTACTTCAAACTACTCAGAAGTTATACCTCCCTGTCACATACGATAAGAGAAATTTTTGCTGTTATTACTTCATTGTTTCCTTTGCTCCTAAATGTATATTAATCATATAAACCTAATTAGTTTTTTAAAAATGGAAGACTGAGAGGCTGTGACTGTTGAAATGACTGATGTCCTGATTCTCACTGTAAAGTGTTTTGATTTGCTTTTTGTGGTGGTTTTTTTTGTCATTATAGGTAGAAGATATGAATGGCTGGTATCTGACTGACTTACCAGGTATCATCAGAGTTACCCCCAAGCAAAAGAGATTTGATGGACATCAGCAGTTTAGCATCAGCAACGTGGCTGCACAAAAAGTACTGCCACAGACCTATTATTGGAGTGCACCCAGTTCTTACTTGGGCAACAAAGTAAGTGCAGACGGTACTTGCCTAAACGCTAATTTGATTTATTGAGAAAAGAATTAAGGCTTTGAAGGGGGGTGGAACTGAGAGAAGATTAAGTTGGATAGCTACTTGACCAGCAAAATTGCAACCAGAGAGGAATCAGGTGTATGGAGTATCCTTGTGAGGCAAAGAGTTAAGTAGGGAAAATTAACAAAGTGTCTTTGACCTTGAGCCCTCTTCAGGCTTCTGCTGTCAGATATTAGACAAGTCTATATAGTTTGCAGCATTGTTTTTTGAATGAATTAGCTGGTGTGTGGTTCAGCTTGTCCTGTTCTTTTCCCACCTTGTCCTTAGCTTTGAAAACCAGTTCCCTCCTCTGCTTTTCAGAGATGCAAGTTGTGTATCAGATGTTGTGGGGGTGTGTTACAAAACTTTGATGCTTGGCAAGAAACTTGTGTGTGGGGAGCTCTCTGCCCTAGAACTCAGCAAATGCTGTTGTGAGCTATGTGCCAATTCCAATGCATATATTTATCCAAGTTTGCATGTGTCCATGCGTGCATGTACACACATATTCATGCCCTGCAGGTTAATGCCAAATATTTGCTTTCTAAAGTCCTGGATGATTTAGTAGTCTGACTATCAGGCTTCTCACCATTAGACTTTCTGCTATCATACATGATACCTTCATGAAAATCTAATTTTTTTTCCAGAGAGTAGAACTGAGGACTGTGTCCTTAATATGAAGAAATCTAAACAGTTTCCATTTACCATAACCCTGATTATGCTAAAACTTACCTGAAATGCTAACACCAATACACTTGAGGACATTTTCCTCTGTAGTCTCTTCAGCCTAGTCAACCTCTTATTTATTTATTTTCTTCCTACTGGCTGAAAATCAACATGACAGAAGGTAAGTGAGCATGTGGAAGCTAAGTAGCATCATTCTGAAGAACTGGACGTCCTGTTCACGGCTATAAATGTTAGTCAGGCTCATTTAGCTGGGCAAGGGAGAGTTTCTTCTATGATCTTCCATGTCTTGTGAGCTTACCCTGAGAAATGAACTGATACTTTTCCAGACAGAACTTCATCCTGCTTCTATTCAGTGAGCAAAAAATGGTAAGAATGTGCACAAATTATTTGAATGTGTAAGATATTTTTTCAGTGTAATTTGGAGGTCCTTTGTGGTTACTGTCAGGCATCTCTGTATGAATGAAGCAATTTGCCTTAATAACTGAACCATATAAATTTTTGATACTACAATAACACTGAAAGCACTCACAAATTACCACAGTACATCTTAACTGTCATGTTGCATCACGTAAATTATAGTCATAATGACATGCTTAGGCCATATGATTTATGCTATGGAAAGGGAAATGGAAATATAATATTGAGAGTCCTTATTTGTAAACTCAATAAAACATTTCTCTAAATAGCTGAAACTGGATAAAACCAAATAGCTGTAACTAGATAAAAACATCCTCTCTTGACAGTGGTTGCTAGCTGTGTTACAGTAGAATAATTGGTATCGCAGAGCAGGCAAGCTTCTTCAAGAATTTTTTTCTTAGGAAATGTAGAGAATGATTTAAGAGATCTTATATCAAGAGATAAACCTTGTCTCACAAAAAACTGCCTTTCCTTTTTATTGTTAAAATTATTGCTCTTAAATACTATTCCCCAAAATAAAATTGGGTAACAAAAGGTAATAACCATCCTGCATTTCCCAGTTTTCAAATATAGCTCAAAAACCTTATTTAAAATAATTATTTTAATATAAAGTTGGCATGTTGTGCATATGCCTCCACAATGTTGATTGCCATATGTGTGCTATCTGCGTGTTTTACATCCATCTCCAAATGCTTCTTTTGAATGAAAAAAACGTTATAAATAGGATGGTCCTGTGTGTGCTTTTCTTTTTTTGTCTAGGGTGACTCTAGGCTATTCATACTGGTCTTTGACTGTGTCTATAAGGAGACATTATAAATAACAAGAGGCTATAGATGGTACAGGATTCTTGTTTATGTCAGAGTAGGACAAGAACATGAGCAAATTAGTTTAACGTCACCATATCCTTTTAGTCTTCTAAATATATATGCTACTACCAAAACTTAAACGTTGTTGTACAAATATAGATAATTTTTTTTAAAAAACAAGATATTTTACCTGTCTGACCATATAATACAAATTTGAACTGAAAAATTGAACGCTGGTTTTGATGCAAAATGTATTTGTTTTGCATCTGGAGGATGCAAAACTGGAGGAATTATTTTTCTGTAATCTGGAGGAATTAAATTTCTAGGAATAAAATAGCTAGTGGATAATTTGTGAGAACAGATTTAAAATGGCTAGTCTTAAGGGTTTAGTAGGCATCATAAAGCAGTTTATCTTCTTCCCTGTCTACTTTATACTGCTGAACTTCCCTGTTTGCCTGTCTACTTCTAGCTGCTGAACTAAGGATTGCAGCAATCATGAGGACTTGTGGTCTGTTAGGGCTTCTAGTTACCGAAAAATTATCTTACTCTATCAACTCGAATTACATTTTAGGTATTGGAAAACCCCATTTGTTTTTTGTTAGCAGAGTCTTATATTGTTTTGACAATGGATCTTGAGTTTATTTTAAACTTGTGTCCATGCTAAAATATTTTATAAATTTGTCTGAAAGGGTTATGAGTTACATTTTGTTAATGTTTGATCAGAGCACTTGTTGTGGTTTAGCCCCACTGGCAACTAAGCGCCACGAAGCCGCTTGCTCACCTCCCCCCAGGTGGGATGAGGGAGAGAATCAGGAAAAAAACCTCATGGGTTGAGGTAAAAACACTTTAATAGGACAGCAAAAGAGGAAAGGGATGCACAATGCAGCTCACTAAAAAAATTGCACAAAGTTGCTCACTACTCGGCGATCGATAGCCTGTCCCTGAGCAGCGATTCCCACACCCCGGCCAACTCCAGTTTATGTACTGAGCATGGCATTACATGGTAGGGAGTATCTCTTCGGCCAGTCTGGGTCAGGTCTCCTGGCTGTGCCCCCTCCCAACTTCTTGTGCACCTCCCCACTGGCAGAGCAGGGGAAGCTGAAATGTCCTCGACTTAGTATAAGCACTACAACTACTTAGCAACAACCAAAACCATCAGTGTTATCAACATTATTCTCATACCAAATCCAAAACACAGCACTATAGCAGCTATCAGGAACTAAAACCAACTCTATCCCAGCCGAAACCAGGACAGCACTGAGAGGAAAGTATAAAATTAATTAAAAACTACATACAAAACTCAGATGGAGGACATGAACCACTTGTTTCTTTAAAGTCAATATGGAAGGATTAGGTGTCTGCAATGTTTTAGAAGTCTGACATTATGTATATACTCTCCCTCTTTTCCTTTGACACCTCAGCAAAAAGCAATTTGATAATTTTTATGCTGAGTAGAAGCAATTTATGATTAGCCAAAAGAAAGCATAATATGGAGCATATCTAAATAAACATATCCCTCCCCCCCACTAGACACACACACACGAGGGGCAGGTGAGGCCATTTGAAATTCCACAAGGAAACATCCATCTTTGGTTAGAGAAAGTCGCTCTGCCTTATTTTCTCTCTGCTGCTGCAAATATTATGTTCCTTTCTCTTCTAAGGGTCAGCTTTAACCATGAAGGTGGAGATTTACCCTTCCTCTTTCAGGTGGTTAGGGCACTGCCCTTGGCCAGCAGTCACAGGTTAGTTCAGCCTTTAAGTGGAGGCCGTCCTAGAATCCACGTCTCTGAACATTGCCTCAACACCCAGCAGTACTACAGAAATTAGATAATGCATTAATGCTGACATTACTCAGACTGCAAACAACGTGACAGAAGCCCTAAAACAGCTCTATTCTAAAACACTATTTGCTTACTTGCAGATTTTACTCAGATTTAGAAGTTTCTTGTCTCAAATATTGCTTTACAGGAGCCATTTGAACGAGTTGTACAGCATGATCCCATTCAGTGTAAGTAAAGTAATATAATTTGGTCCTTCATGAAGTTGGAGTATGTTGAAAATTAGAGGAAAAGATGCTTGAATAAAAGGCTTTGTTACCTCTTGGAAAAATTCTAGCACATCGTTATTTGTCAACTCCATTGACTTAAGCAGCTGTGTGGTGGATACATTGTTCATTCTCTGACCTCTAGTGAAAACCAAGGCAACAGCTGAAAGTTTTGTGTACAGTCTGTGCATACAGAAAAGGAAGGAGACTTGTTTGACTTAACACTGTCACTTCATTTATTTTCTCTTTTATTATATAATTAGCTGTGTAACCTATTTGCTGACTTACAGAAGTCAGTGTTTCTTTGAGTCCAGAAATGAAGACAGTGGAATAAGCCTGTAGACAATACATACAAACTTTAAAAATCTATCATCCCTTTAAAAGTACTCTACTGTGGAAAGCTAAAGATTGGGATGGACTGAGCAGTTTGTTTTGTGACATAATATCTATCTGCCCAGAATACCTCATAGGATTAAATATTGAATTATAAAATAATCATAAGCTAGGTCCTTGTGGCTTTTATGTTTATTTCCTTCCATTTGTTTTCATTTCTTAGCCAATTCTGATGCAAAAGGCAGAATAATGCAAAGCAAATTGCAGTCTACAGCTCCCAGGGGAGGGCATCGAAACCCAAAACATAAAGAAGTGTAAAGAATAAAATAATCAGCTGTAACAGAAATGCCAGGATCAATTGTCCTAAATTATTAATGCATCTAAACCCAGAAAGCTTCATCTAGCATTGTCATGGTTTCAGATCTCAAGACTTTCTTGTCATAGAACATGATAGTTAGATAGATCCACAACTCCTTTTCTTGCTTTTATTGCCTGCCTCAAAAAGAAGAACAATCTAACTTAAGACCTTTTTGTATAAATGAATGAAATGCAAACTAAATTGTTGTTGGAAGCTACTTTTTTCTACCATCAGGTTGGTGTTTTTTTAATTCATTGGCCTCATGAAAAGCAGTGAGTGACCTAGCCTACATAATTCTAAGACAGCTGTGTCTTAAATGTAGCCAGCAGACTGATTTTTTTGAGTGTGTGTCTGTATTGCATTTATTGTCAGGGAAGTGAAGTAGTGAAACTTAGGTGGGCTGGTGTGATCTCCCTTTGTGAGGCTTTATAAGATATTTCTTTCTTTCAGGTGGTTATATGGACAATTGAGGCCCTCATGTAGAAGATTTGGTTCCCTAGTGCAGATCGGTTGTCCAAGTCTAAGCAGGCCACCATTTAGTAACATAATGGCAATGCTTGAAGTATCTGCTCTGTGAGGGATTTTTCTGCAGTAATGGGAAGTCCAGTACTTCATGAAGAATTTGCCTTTTTTATATCCTCTGCACACCAATGACTTTCAGACTCAGACTTGAATGCGTAACAACATTTCTAAGCTAGCAGAGGTAGAGTGGGGATGGAGTAGGGAATGTGATCCTCAAGTGTAAGGCATAACATATCAAAAACAATTTTATACAGACATTTGTTGATTGTTAATGTCTTGTAAATTTGAGTGGGATGAAATGTTATATGCATGTTACCCCTATTTGTAAAAGAAACAGTAATAGGGATCAGCAGCACATAGTAAGCAAGAAATCTCCAGTCAGTGTAACAGCCCTGAAGTTATTCACAGTTGCTGCAGATCCTCAATTTTTTTTAAAATAGTGTCAACAGCCAACACATGGAAGGAAATTAAAATTATTCATTTGAACCTAAAGAAAAATATCTTTTGTAAAGACGGCTACTTCAGTATCTTTTGGCTTTCATATTTGAATGCATTTTGCTGATAAAAAGCTGTTTTATTTTATTGATATGGTTTTATTTTTTAACAAGTAAACCCTAAGCTAATATAAATAGTGTAATGTTATTTTAAATCACAATCTAAATTGCCTTGACTGAAATTAAGTCACCATGTTAATCAGACACAGTCACCAGTATGAAGATGTCTTCAACTTATACCAAGTGTGCTGTTTATTTTATTAGCACTTCACTGTAGCTTCTAAGAATTGAGGTAATAGTCGAATTCAGATACTAAAAGGATGAAACAAACATAGACAGAATACAAGTGAAGAGCAAAACATGTTAAAGATCTGAATCACAGCTGACTGATGCTTCCTTTAAGTTTACTTAATTTGTATTACGTGATTTGGTTTAGATTCTTTATCTTTACTGAAATATTCTCCCAATATGCCACCACAAAATGAGACGGGGTAGGTCTCTGCATTCTTTCACAGCTGTGGTTAGCCAAATTTTGCTTGATGCCCAGTACAAATTGAAACAATACCAAGACTGTCCTATTTGGGGTTCAATCACCCATGACTGTAAAGAGCCATCAAGACATAAGTAAATTTTGCACACTTTGTTCCTCATTAATGCTTTTAATGATACTTGGATAGCCTGTTGGGAAGTTCAAGTACAGCCATTATTGTGATTACAAGGAAAACTAAGGATGCCCAGTAGGCTGTTATGGCCTCTTTGCACCTTGGAAATGAGTTGAAACAGGGCTTAAAATCTGGCTAGCTGAGCCCACTGACTGCAATATTTCATCTATCCCATGATACATTTAATTTCTTTGTGCTAAAATAATCTTATAGTACTGTAGAGAAAAGAGGAAATTTATTGTTGCTGAAATTATTTCATAAATCTCAAGTATCCTTTGCGTTACCTGCTTACCCAAGTCTGCCTTGAAGGCAAGGGTTTTAATCAATGGTGGCAGTTGAAAAATGGAGAAACAAGCAGGAAATAAAGTAGTTTCACAAAAGAAGGGATGTGAAAGCTCGAGAGAGAATACTGAAGGTTGTTAGGAAATAATGAAGAAGAAAGTAAATTGGGGAATATCCTTGTTAGATTGAAAAATCTTACTTTTCTAATCTCTGATCCCAAAATATTAAAATACAGAAGGATCAAACAAAGCAGAAGAAAAAGAAAAAAAGTATTTGACTTGGAAAGAATTAATATATCTGGCAATTTTGTACTGAGAGCCAATCAACATGCAAAGGAGCATGGTGATGGTGATTCATAAGATAGAGGTAGCTAAATTGAACAGTGCTTAGTTAAGACTGCAAAGGAAAACTGAAGTTTATGAAAGAGAGACTACATGGGGGTTTTGTTCCTCTTGTATGCCTTTGCATGCTAAGTACTTCTTCAGCAAATAAGTGTTTGCTTTGAAAATTATATTTAAAGTTCCTTGCTGATCACAGATTACCTGGAAGTAAAGGGTTTAATGGAATTTTACTCAACTTATCCACTTATATTAATCAGATAGAATTTATAGTTGTGCTGGTTTTGTCTGGGATAGAGTGAATTTTCTTCATAGTAGCTAGTATGGGGCTGTGTTTTGGATTTGTGCTGAAAATGGTGTTGTTAATACAGGGATGTTTTTTTATTGCTGAGCAGTGCTTACACAGAGTCAGGACCCTTTCTGCTTGTCACCCCACCCCACCAGCGAGTAGGCTGGGGGTGCAACAAGAAGCTGGGAGGGGACACAGCTGGGACAGCTGCCCGCAGCTGACCAAAGGGACATTCCATACCATATGACGTCATGCTCAGCATATAAAGCTGAGGGAAGAAGAAGGAAGTGGGGAATATTTGGAGTGGTAGCATTTGTCATCCCAAGTAACCGTTACATGTGATGCAGCCCTGCTTTCCTGGAGGTGGCTGAACACCTGCCTGCTGATGGGAAGTAGTGCACGAGTTCCTTGTTTCGCTTTGCTTGCATGCACGGCTTTTGCTTTACCTATTAAACTGTCTTTAACTCAACCCATGAGTTTTCTCACTTTTTCTCTTCTCATTCTCTCCCCTGTCCCAGCGTGGGACAAGTGAGCAAGCGGCTGCATGGTGCTTAGCTGCTGGCTAGGGTTAAACCATGGCAGTAGTCCAGACATTTAGTTGATAATGGTTACATAGGAGTGTGTTGAAGGAATCTATGCCCATCACCAAAAGACTACACATAAGAGCTACTGAAAGGTCATTCTCAAAATATCAGAGCCACAAAGACGTAGTGTTCATTTCAGTTTCCAGATTTCCCTTTATGAATAATTGAGTTGCTACTTCTGTTTGATTTACCTGCCTCGCCTCGATTTCCTTTAAATTTAAATGAATTACAAAAACTTGAAGTAGAATGTAATTGAAATTGTTGAGTTCATAACCCGTTAGTAAAACTGCATGATGCTACTGAGCTTTAGTTTTGTAATTTTGTTGTGCTCAACTTCTGCCTTCCACATCAAAAAGGCAGTATGCAGAACGAAGTACTCAGAACTTCTGATGGTGCGCAAGAGAAACAGCCTTTTCTGCAAACCATTTGTAGTACTTTCAATCTGTGCTATATTGTTTTTGAAGTCTGGCATGCTCAGTAGCATCTGACAATCTCAAAATGTTCATGATGTGCAGCTTCTCTACAAGATGTGTAAATTCCATTATTTCCATTATACATATAGGAATTAGCATTGCTTTTCTTCTCATCTGTCTTCAGAAACTAAGTTTTGCTGCCTAACCTTGATTGACTAACTTTATCTTGTGTCTTTGAAACGTTTTAAGACTAAACCAGTGTAGCACAGGTGCCCAAATGCAAGTACTAGTCACCTGTATACAGATGCAATTGACAGGTATATGTATGTGAGTTTTTGTAACACACATTTCACTGTATGGGTGTCGTGAATTTTTCATCAATTCATAGGTCTGAGAGACCTAATCCAACTAACTTTGTCAATGATATTTTACACCCATTATGATTAACAAAAAGGTTGTATATTTGTACAACTAAATATTGTACTATTGTCTATTTTAAAATTTTATTGAGTAATTAAAGGCAGGAGTAATTTTTAACACACAAAGCATCTTACTAACTAGAGTACAGAAGAAGAGTGGTTTATCAATGGTTGAAAAGGCTACAAATCCAATTAAGATATCATTAGCAAAAAACAACTCACACTGACACTCAAACTGTATACAAAGAACTAGATTTTATTTTATTTTATTTTATTTTATTTTATTTTATTTTATTTTATTTTATTTTATTTTATGTTTGTTTATGGGAGAAGTAACCAGCTCCAAAACTAATTACATTTAAAATTAAATGAGTAATTTTGTAAATTCTATATATTCTTGACTTTTTCATGAATGATTGTTGAGTGGTAGGGCCATAATGCTGTGAGTCCCTTACAAACTCTAATTTTTAGAGGGTGATATTCCATATTTACTAAATTTCCAGTCAGTCTTCCAAAAAGTATCAAAATTATCACTTTTGTATATTTCAGTTTAACAAGAAAAAGAGAAAAGCAGACCATCTTGCTCTTCAGATAGTTTGATACGAACATAGTATTTTTAACATCTATACTGGGTCTGGCTGGGCTGGAGTTAACTTTCTTCATAGTTGCATGTGTGTTGTAGTAGGTTGCTGTGTTTTGCATTTGTGGCTAACATAGTGTTGTTAACACATCAGTCTTTCGGCTCTTGCTGAACAGCGCTTGCACAGAATCAAGGCTTTCTCTCCAACCCTTCCCCCTGGTCCATTGAATCTTTTCACTTCCCTTCTCTTTTCTCCCTATCCCATGGGAGAGAGGAGTAAGTGGGAGGCAGGTGGGTGTTTGGCTGCTGGCCAGGGTCAACCCACCACACCACCATTGAAAGTGAGGAAGAGATAGAACCTTAAAGCCTTTGACAGTGCAGCAATTGCAAAGGAATTTTTCAGTATGGCTGCAATATACTGACATTGAAAAATGAAATGGTAACCGGAACTGACAGGAAAGTAACACAATAGTGATCAGAAGCTTGAATAATTGGTTTAGTTTTAACTTGTCTTTTCATAGAGTCATTATTCTAAACTTTGTAATATGCTTTGATCTAATATCTGCTTTATCATGCTTTGATCTAATATCTGAACAGAGTATGAAGCATCCTTTAAATCTTGTAGGTCCTGTGTCTCATGTACAGTATTGCCTCTGTCTCATCTACCCTATCATTATGTGGTTACTAAAGATTTCTGAATGGATCCATACTGCTTTGTTAAATCTCTAGAAGGCAAAAATTACTTAACGTTCTTATTAAGCTTACATGCTGTCAGATGATCTTTAGCAGGAGAGAATGATGGGGGCAAAGATTTTGTTTTCCAGAGAGAAACCCTAACTAACTACAACAAATTTCTTTAGGAAGCAAACCTCAGTGGAAATATTAAATACTCAGTAAGTTTCTAGAAGTAAGGGTTACCCTAACGACAGAGTGAATTTGCCCAAGAGACAAAAGGGTTAAGACCAGGTATCTGGCATATTGAAGGGATAATCATGTGCTAGAACCCCAATCTGAACTGTGATGAATTATTAAACAAGTGGTTTGTTGAGTGATTGAATATTACCTGCAAAGCACTGCTCATCTCCTTGAGGCACATCCAGAGCTAACTGAATTGAGCCAATTAGACTGACTGTCTCTTCAATGAGTTGTGACCTATCAATGGTTATAGCTTATTATGATGATAAATGAACCCATCTCTCAAATTGAAGCCTGAGTACACACTTCAGCAGTTTCCCTGAATCACAGGGCCATTACCTATCAACTTCAGATTGACAGGAGCAATAGCAATGAGAGCAGAAAGCATGCATGAGTAGACACAGATGATTGTTTTACCCAAATGAATATATTTGCACTTACTTTTGGTGAGGTTGTTCTGTGTTTTTGGGTTTTTTTTTAATGGGCCTGCCTGAACATTCCTATTTCGCTAGAAGTACCTCACATTTCTCACAATATGTGCAGTACCACCCCGTCTCCTGAGACAGCTGGATGAATTTCTGATTCATATCTATCTGCCTTTTCAGTCTCAGAGGCACTCTGTATTATGATACAGGTGAATCCTTTTTTCCTAATTGAAGAGTTTCTTTTATTTGTTTGGCCCTCTTAGCCCTATCAATTTATTTTCCAGAGGTAATTTCCTCAGGAAAATGAGCAAGATAGAGGAACTGTAACATTACCAATATTTTTCATTATTTTATTACAAACTTTTGAAATCTTTAAGTATCAAATATTATTACATACTGAGACACTTCTGGACCAGTTGCTTGGCTAGTTTAACTCTTTTTGGAGACAGGAAGATTTTTCAGAGTGAAGGCAGTTGTTTTAACAACTTTCTGTGTCAGTTTTGTTCTGGGTTGGTCACTCCTCCCCTCACTGTTGAGTATTTCAAGTGTATTTTATTATTTAAAAATAACAGCGCCAGAGATACATAACTTCAATTTACTGTCCTGCAAGATGATTTTAGTTATGAGTCGATTTTTAAAATAAAATTGCACAAGAGAAATGGCTTTATACATTCTTAACCACGTCTCGGTTGTCCATGAGATAGCTACAGTCTGCCCTGAAAGTGTGGCCTGGAGTCAGTACTCCCTTGAATCAAAGTCTTTAAGTTATGCAACTTGCCTGTCGGCACAGCAATCCTGTCTATATACCTGCCTCTCACACAGTATGCTTCCTACCAGCAGGTTTCCTGCAGCGTGTCCCAGTGAGCCGTGCCTCGCGGCAGTGCATACCTTACTGCGCACTTAATAAGGCAAAACTTTCAATTCCAA
This sequence comes from Phaethon aethereus, assembly GCF_964289735.1. Taxonomy (NCBI): domain Eukaryota; kingdom Metazoa; phylum Chordata; class Aves; order Phaethontiformes; family Phaethontidae; genus Phaethon; species Phaethon aethereus. The sequence continues at coordinate 62,522,920 of NC_138576.1, forward strand.
GTTCGCTTTGCCGTGAACTGGGTAGCACATTTGCAGCGATATTAATGGATATAAATACAGTGAATAGTAATCCATAGTTTTCCATCAATATTGTATCTTCCATGCTCCAGAAAACCATAGCACAGTATTACATTTACTTTGAAGTTTTTTTGAAGCTCAGATGATCAAAGTATGTCATATTATAGAGGAACTTTTTCTTCTTCTATATTTTAGATTAAATGCAACAATATAGGACTACACATACATCTAGCCGGTTTAAGTGTTTGCCAAGTGAAAAAAACAGATGGAAAACTAAACAAAAGTAAAATGAAAAAGAAAACTAATAGATCAGTATTCTGTCGTCATTAGCTATGGAAACAAGATTTCCTAACTCAACAAACCTAGGCAATTTAAACCAATAAAGCTGGTGGGCTGAAACTGCATTTATTTAGAAAGTAGATTTGTAACAACAGATGCCTTTAAAGCTAATCAAATAAACAGATACATTGTTTGGTCAGCTGTGTCTTATTACTTAAATGTGTGAGCTAATTCTGTTTTGTCTACTGTGATGAAGAGTCCTTCTGAGAAAGAACTTTCTACAGTTTTGTTGCTGAGATTCTTCTTATGTGATGTGCAGTCCAGTAAATTATTCCTTTCTTTCATAGACGATGTATTAGTTCAGTTTAGGTAGACACACAAAAATCCAATTTTGTCACTGTCCTGTGTCTTTTGTTTTATGTCAAATATATGATACATATATGTTTGAATACAAATAGCTTTATACATTTCTCTCATCTGTTGAACAAAAATATGAATGTATGACACAAAGGATGCAAGAGAATGAAACTAGCCACATGAGATTAAAAAAATTAGAAACTTAAATGTAAGAATGATCAAAACAACCTTTCTTAAACAAACCTCAAGCTTCTGTATTAAAGCAGGCTGACAGTTCATTAAAATACTGTTTCGGCTTTTTCCACCAACCATTTTCAGATTTTCTATTAGAAAAATTGCAGTAAGATACTTTGTTTCAGATTTTGGCCAGTGCATTACCAGGTCAAACCTGAGCCTGTCTGGCATTAATGGAGATTTTCTGAGATACTGTAGTGTGCCTTTGCGGATCTGCTGCTCCTATTCCCTTCCTTTGTTACTGAAAAGAAGCTAGCAGTAGTAGAAAAGGTTGAACATTTGGTATCAAGTCCAGCAACTCAAAGTCTCTTATTCCTACCATGAATATAATGAAGTAGATGACCATATCAGTAAATCATCAGATTCATTACCAACCCTTCCCAGAGCTCCATGAAACAAAACATCCCTCTGCCTGCAATGTTCAGGGAGACAAATGACAGCTGAAAGATTTGGGAGAGCCAAAAGTGCTCTCCAAATCTCATAGTATCTTCTAACTGTCCCTGAACTGAGTCTCAATTTGGAATTAAATAGAAGTGCATACACTGTTGAGTGGTGGTCTCACCAATGTGCGAAACCTATATAAAAATGTGTGGCAAAACACAGTTGTTAATATAATTTACAGAGTTGCAAATCTAATGTTTTTCTGAAAGATACAGACAAAAGAAAAATGAAATAAGAAAAAAATCTTCCAATTTTTCAATGCAATTTTTTTCAGAAAAAAATATTCTGATGAAGTTCACATGCTTTATTTAAAATAAAGATGATGAAAGCATCATCTTTCCCCTTAAGTTGTATATTTTATAAATATTTTTACTGACTCTAGTATACATTCAGTCTAATGTTTATATACTTGTCTCATAGCCATTGAGAGTGTTACTCTAGGCAAATATGTAAAACTTAGCCTTAGCTACTTTTCCTGTAAATCATTATTTAGCTTCTTTGTCTACTTTCTTTCCAATGCTGTGAAGTGTTTTCTGTAGTTGTGTTTTCTATAGTCACTTTTGATAAGTAAGATAATTCTAGGCTAACAGCTATAGGTGCATTGTACAGAGTATTAACTTTGCTCTGATCACATCTCGTGTGTTCCAAAAGGTAAGTGCTTTTCCTTCCTTCTCTCAAGATTTTTACATAATAGTTGTTTCAGGCTGTCTTTCAGTATTTTGGATGGCCAAATGCTGCAGGTTCTTTCTAGAAAATAGATCTATGAAATCTATTACCACAAGCAAATCTCATTTTTTTCATGGATGCAGCTAAAGTAAAAACTTATATTAAGTCTATAAAAAAGTATTTTTCTGTTTTCTTCCAAAGAGTCCTAGCACAGGAAAACTCACTTAATTTTTTATGTAGGTTTCCTGTATGTATTTTGCATGTTTTATTTTTTATGTCCACTGAGAATGGACACTTTCATGTCCATTTCTGCATAAAAGATATGCAGAACGTGTAGCTATGTTCTGCTCTTTAACAAAGCAAAAGACTGTATTTTCCAAATACAGAAATTTTGGGCAGTGTGAATATATCCAGGGCTTTTTGAGTTGAAGTTGCCAAATTATTTACTTAGTAACATCATGAAGTTTTTCTTACGTTTAGAGAGAGGACATTAGTCTAAACAGATTTTGATCTGACCTACTAAAGTCCTTCTGACATTTTTAGAGCACAAATTGAGTTTCATATTCAAATGCCAAATTCAGAGAGCTGAAAAGCCTTCTATTGGATTCTCTATTTAGGTACCTGAGATTGTTCTGTGATGCTCAGAGTGTAGAGGAGAACCACAGCAGAAATAAGTGTGAAGTGACTATAGTCAACCACGTCTTTGAAAATGATGTCCCAGAGTTTCTTGCACGTTAGAAGCGTGCTGTTTTCTAGTGTGGAAAGGCACAGTTTTTATAACTATTACAGCATGTATGCTACTGCTGCAGCATTTCATAAAGCACTGAAAACACTGATTTAATTAAATGTTTTCACTTTTCCTAAAGAATATGGTGAATTTAAGCTTCTGTTACAAAGCAGGATTTATTTTGCTTTAGGCAGGTAGTGACTACCACTTTAAAATAAGTGGGTGTTAATTAATCCTTAAATACAGCAGATACTATATTGGCTAATGTGGATACAAATCCACATTATTAATGAAAAGATCCATCATAATGAGTATATTACCTTCTATGCTGAATTATGATGAAATTCTTATGGAAGGATAAATTACATCCATTGTAAAACCTAATGGATATCATTATGGTCAGTGTTAAAACAATGAATAACGAATGAATGAGTAATAAGAGGGACACTAAAACTAAATTTTATTCATCAGCTGTGTTGGTAAAAATGTGTAATCAGTATCACAGATTTAAATACATATCCTAGTTGTCTGTGCATGTGCTTTGGGCAATTTGGGACCATCAGGAAAACTTGAACATTGCAGGAAAAAATTCTTAACCATTGCACTAGAAATACATACATACATTTTATGTAAAATATTGAAAATTCAAAGAAAATAGTCTGAATATTGCCCAAAAGGCCTTAAATCTTTTTTGTTTTCTTTTGTATACAAAGCAGCTTAAATATAAACACCAGCAATACGACAATGGAAATTAAGCAAACATTTTGTAATTGGTATGCTTTATTACCCTGACTGCATGAACTGAACAAAAGCACGAATAGCTAGCGATGGGAGCTGCCTTAGTAAGTACATCTGCTTGGGACAGCATTCAGCATCCCGTTAAGAGCAAAGATAAAAGCACCCCATAAGGTAGCTCCAACTATGAGTACATGCTGTGTTCAGTGAACTTCTCAAACTTCCCAAGGTTCTTAGTGTTGTCCCTAGGGCTTATTTGTCATTGTAAGCTTTATGAGGGCTTCTAATAGGCTTTATTTATTTTTATTTATTTATTTATTTATTTATTTATTTATTTATTGCTTGTTAGTTTTTGTGCCAACTCCCCAAGCTTCAGAAACAATAATGCTGTTAACAACTGATCTAAAAATACCACTGATCCCACCTCTTTTTAGGGAGGAGAAAAGGAAAAAGTGGAGATCATGAGGGGATTGTGTCTAGGAAGAGTGTGGATGCATGCTTTCATGTGGTCTAATTCTCATCTGGATGGCTAGGAAGAAAATGAAGTATAATTCTGCAGAAGTATGGGCTATTTTTAGGGGGAACTTTTTGTATGTTAAAATAACCAAGGCAAAAATTATCCCATTTGGTCTCCATCTGTATTGGGTATACTATCATATATTAGGTATTCTATTATAGATCTTTGATCTGGATCTATATTAGGTGTTCTGTTCTGTGGATCTGTATCAGGTATTCTACAGTGTCCCTGAGGAAGAACTTTCGCCTGCAATACGGAGAGAAATGGGAGCACAATGTGTAATAAATCAGTAAACTGCAAATAAGATTCACACTGCAGATCTGAGAAGAGGAATTTGTCCTGAGAGCGACATCATAGATTCAGGTTTAGAACTACTATTGCCAAGTAGATTTATTTGGTTCTTCAGGGAAAAAAATAGAGAGATGTGGTAATATATTACCTTCTGAGTATGTTGCTATTTTTACGTTCATAAGGCACTGAAAGAAAGGTTTATACTTCCAGTTTTTGGCATAGACTCATAAACCTTTAGTATCTTTCTGAGGAAAAGACAAAGTTTGAGAATATAACAATATCTGTACTGCAATAGAGGAAAGTCCATCCAGCCCAGTAGTCTGTTTAATCACAGCGGTCAACAGCAAATGCCAAGGGGAGAGTATAAGAAGAAGGCAAGGGTACAGTGATACTTCATCACATACTTCATAACCTCAACCAACCTGTAGCCTGGGTACCTTTGAACTGATGGAGGTGTCTTTGTATTTAATGGTCTTTATTCGTCCTAACCGCACAGTAAAACCTTTATCACATGAAGATCTAGCAATAAATGAGGGTCGTGTTTGGGACAGCAAGTCCGGTTCTGTGGCAGCCCACTCTGTGTCCTGCTCTCTACCATTTTTATATGACTTTGAATTGTCCGTGAAAAATTCACTTGTATGGGAAAATCCAGGAGATCAAAATGTTTTCTGTCTAGCCTCAGTTGCACTACTAAATGTTCTTTTTTTTAAAGCAAAATCATAGTGTTTTTATAATAGGTCCTAGTGCTGCTTTACTCTGTCCACTTAAGCTGGCAAGTCAGGTAAGTGATCTGGAGGCAAAATTACCTGTACTGGGTTTGTGTGGCAAGGTTTTGGTAGTGGGAAGGCTGCAGGGTTGGCTTCTGTGAGAAGCTGCTAGAAGCTTCCCCTGTGTACAATATAGCCAGTGCGAGCTGGCTCCAAGATGGACCCACCACTGGCCAAGGCCGAGCCCATCAGTGACGGTGGTAGCGCCTCTGTGTTAACATAGTTAGCAAGGGGGAAGAAAATGGCACACAGCAATTGCAGCCAGAGAGAGGAGTGAGAATATGTGAGAGGAACAGCTCTGCAGGCACCAAGGTCAGTGAAGAAGCAGGGGCAGGAGGTGCTCCAGGTGCCAGAGCAGAGATTCCCCTGCAGCCCATGGTGAAGACCATGGTGAGGCAGGCTGTGCTCCTGCAGCCCATGGAGCTCCGTGGTGGAGCAGATCTCCACCTGCAGCCCAGGGAGGATCCCATGCCAGAGCAGGGGGATGCCCAAAGGAGGTTGTGACACCATGGGAAGCCCACACTGGAGCAGGGTCCTGGCAGGACCTGCGGCCCCATGGAGAGAGGAACCCAGGCTGGAGCAGGTTTGCTGGCAGGACTTGTGACCTCATGGGGGACCCAGGCTGGAGCAGTTCGGTTCTTGAATGACAGCACCCCAGGGAAGGGACCCAGGCTGAAGCAGCTTGCAAAGAACTGCAGCCCATGGGAAGGACTCACGTTGGAGAAGTTCGTGGAGAACTGTCTCCCATGGGAGGGACCCCAGGCTGGAGCAGGGGAAGAGTGTGAGGCGTCCTCACCCTGAGGAGGAAGGGGTGGCAGAAACAAGGTGTGATGAGCTGACCACAACCCCCATTCCCTGCCCCCCTGAGCCGCTTGGGAGGAGGAGGGAGAGAAAATTGGGAGTGGAGTTGAGCGCGGGAAGAAGGGAATCTTCTTCAGGGATGAGTTATTTCTGTCTTCGCATTATAATCTTCTGCTAATTAGTTAAAACAATTATGTTAGCAGTGATTAGAATCTGTATGTCCTTGGTGTTAATGCATTCTATGATTTTGCTTCTATAAAGACTTGAAGAATTTTTAAAGCTCACTTTGATTCAGGTTATTATAAAAGTAAATGAAGGAACTACATATTGTTATTACTCTTCTAATTTATGTGATTGTATCACACACTACATTTTTGTACTGGAGCACATAAAAAGCAGTGAGCCTTGGAAAGTGATCTGAGCAAATACTAAAATAGCTAAATAAGGTTGAAGAAGGGGAAGCAATAAATCAGATCAAGTAGAATTATAGGAGGATACGGAAAAGAAGAATTAGACTAACCACTTTTGAAGGCATATTCTGGCTTTTCTTAAGTGGGCCCATGCAAGAGAAGTAGTAGTTAAAAAATATCTTCCCAGCTCATGTTGTCTCACTTCTATTGCAGAAATGAGGTCAATACTGCATTCTCCAAAACTTGCTTTGCTGACCAAGAACTTGAGTTTTGTGGGACAGTTAATTGTACAAAAGTATGTATGATCATTCCCTCATCCTTTTTACTTATCGGCTCCTCAGCTGTGGTAGTGCTCTCTGTACTCTTTACAATTTATGATATTTTGCACGCTATCATCATAGGTTATGAGGCAGAGAAGATGTTCTTCATTTCTTAATGTCCTGTCTTAAACCTTAAACATCTTTCTGGAGGCCATAAGGATGAAGATGTGTGTCCTCAAAGTGGAATTGAGATTTTTGTTCTTCATTGTATACTAGTTCAGTAGCTACTCTGCATCAGTACTGTTGTCCCTCTTCTTGTAGACACCACAAATTGCAGATGGACAGTTTTCAGTCGATGAACATAGTTCCACTGAGGCTACTTTTGCTGTTTCTTTTATAGCAGGACCCAGGCTGAAGCATATGAATGTCTAACCATTAATGTAATGTTGAAATGTTGTTAGTCATATCTTGTTTCACATTTCTGTTCATTGATTAAGCTTTTTAGATGTTAAAACACCATGAACTTGAAAACAAACCCCTCCATAGTAGAAATTACTGCTAGACCACTGTGACTAGATAAAAAGTCCTTACAAAAATGTACAAAGGGATTTGGGGACTTCAAGCACTTTGTGTTATGACCTTCAGAAGCAAGTAAGCAAATAATCGCGCGAAAATACGTGACATAGGCACTATAGCAAGTTAATCACTTCAGAGTTCTTCCTCCTTCCCAAAAGTGAGCTGCATTAGGAGATTAGAGCTATAAAAACAATCTGACCTGAGAGATTCTCGTGCTGTAGGGACTGAGGATTAGGTACAGCTCCAACAGTCAATTCACTTAATAACTTCTCACATCTGAAGTTACATTATCCACTTTTCTATCTTTTATAGAATCCAGCTAAGCTAGATCAATATCCTGAGGAAATGTGGCTTTCTATTTTAGGATGACATTTTCCTACTTGGCAGGATATTATCTTCATACAACATGTGTACAATATGGTACTAATTTATGTCTGTATGTTAGTCTGGGAAAAGTTGCCTTGAGCAGTGTATTAGGACTTACAACTATTACTTAGACATTTTTAAATGCTCTTAAAATATCATACACTTCCTCATTTTACTGTAAAATGATACTGTATTGAGCGGAGTCTAGAGTTGTAAAGGTACTGAAATGAAAGCCTAATAATTTAATAACAATTTCATCATTAACTTCTCATTCCACTAGGCTGAAACTGGGGTAATAAAATGGTGCTTGGGCAAAAACTCAACACACAAACTTCTGTATTCACCATAAGATGGCACTTGGATGGAATGAGTTTTAAATACACAGATTACCAAAAATGAAAACAAAAGTTTTCAAAGCAGTTTTTGAGCTACACTGTCAGAAGTATTGTTCAGATGGGTACTTAAAGGACACATCTATATTAATAAACTAAGGATTGCCAGGACCTATTCTCTAGTTTTGAGGCCACTGGTATGGGCATACGGTTGAAACACTATGCTGTTGAATTAGTAGCAACTATTTAAAGAGGAAACAGTATAGTGTAGCTAATAACATTAGTACATTACTTTATATAAATCTCTCACCCTCCATAAGAGAATTGTCCCATCCAAACTATAAATTGGCTGCTAGCCCATACTGTCTCCCAGACTATTCCTGGGCGGATTTAGGAGAGACTCCTTTTGTTATTATTTTCTCTTCCCTCTGTGCTAATATTTTGAACTTCTCCAGAATTAAGCAGAACTACATATATCTAATTGAGCGTAGAAAAACTTCAAACCACGTTAATTGTTTGGCAAGATGAAAATCACTAGAGAAAATAGTTTTAAGCAGTTTAAACAGTTGTGATTTGGTGCGTCACCATGCAGTTTATCAAATGAACTTCCTAAATGGGAAATGCAGAAACCTTGCCAAATAATTATTTCTATTCTGGTGTATTAAGTTCACAAGCCAGTCTTGATGGCTCCCTCTGTAACTGGAGGAGAGAGACAAGTTTCCCCAAAGGGCAGTTCATAGCACTAATTTATGCTCTACATGAACTTAGGGATACCCTCCTCTTCTCCACAGACAGTGGAGGGAGAGTAGGAATATCATCTCTAAAACTAAATAAGGCATCTAATATTATCTGGGATTGGGGCCCCTGAAGTTCCTACTTTAACTTGAAAGTATTCTGTTTGGAAAAATATTTAAAAATGCTGACAAAAGGTAGATAAAAGGGACCAAAGCACTGTCCCATTCATGAGAGGTACTTTAGTTTGTAATTTCTGTTGAAAATTTCTTTGACAGTCTGCACTGGATACTTTACCTATAAAGTAAGCTTAAATGCTTAAATATAGAAAGTCTCATTGTGCCATTGGTATTAGATTTGTGACAGATACCTGTACAGACAAGTCATATAACCTGTTTAATAACACCCAGATCTCCCAATCAGATGAGACATTTCACAAAAATAATCACTTGTCTTTTTTTTCCAATTTACGTATGAAACTAAGATACAACGCCCTTTCTGTAACACAGCTATAAGGGAACTACAATGTAATTTGTAAATAATGGTTTATATTACAGAAAAGTTTATATGTACACTACTGAAATGTTTGTGTGTGGCAGATTATAAAACATCAGCTTTCTAAACTATAATCTTCAAAGCAAAACACAAAATGTGTATACATTGCTAGAATCATCTCATGATTGCAAAGGTCATTTCTCCATCCAGTCATGGCTACATATTGTCCCAGTGGCAAATGTAATTAATGCCTGTATGGAAAAAGTACTATTAATAAATACTGATGTATTTGAGCTTGCTGCGTAAGATGAAGCAACTGGAAACCAGTCAACAGCACATCACCAGTCAGTTGTTTGCAGATCCTCAGTGGTCTAAAGTGGTATTTATTAAATAATTGCCCTAGCTATATGGCTATCAGGAGGGTGGTACAAATGTTCTGAACTAACTTTAAACGATGTAGGTTAGGTATTAATAACTGAATTCCCAATCTCTGTAGTATAGACTGCTTCCAGTCCTCAGGTCAACGCAAGCACCTATACATGCACTAATCCATTAATTTTTGTACAATTTTGCACCAACTTGATGTCATACATCAATAAAAAAGTTCTGACTAAAGTATTTTATGTAACAGACAAAAGCAACAATAGAGAGTCAGTGTATCTAAATAGGGAGATAACTCAAAGGAGAAAGTGAGTTGAGAGGTGGTTTTAATTGCATGGAGACGCATGAGAAGAACCCTGAGTAAAAACAAGGTCATCCTGTGCCTAGATAGATTTCCAGGAAAACATAGTTACTTAACTTCTGTGGGAATGAATTTAAATTAAATGTGCTGGAAGCTGCATAAATATTTGTGCCACCCAAGAGAGTGAGAATGTAACAGCAGTTCCTGTCCTGATGGATAGTGAATGCTTTCATACCCTGCTTTGAACTTTACCAGAAACTCCACAATGTCCTGAGGGCCTGCCCTTACTGAGCAGGAACTCCTGTTTTCTTAGAAAACAGCAAATAATACTGCACCCTGGAGACACCTGTGGTTTATTGTAAGTAGCCAAACTAACAGTCAATTGTAGACACACTTAAATTATCTAGCTCAAGTAGATGTTCCACACTTTGATGTTCTCACAGTCTCTTCTTCCCTGAAACAGCTAGGTTTTTAATCTGAAAAAGCATAGTCATAATTCGTACTGCAAATAATTCATGTGCACTGGAATTAGGCAGCATTAATTTTAAGGATGAGGAGATATAACCATGAAAGGAGATCAGGGATTCTAGTAATATGGGAATCATTCTCAAGTGTGTCTCAGTGAATAATCCATCTTTTATTGTGCCATGAAATAAAAAGGTTGAGGCAAATGGTAGTGGGAATTTGTTTGGATCAACGCATGATAAAAACTTTTTTTTTGCCAAGCTACAATGAAAAACTGAAGGATTTCTTTTTTCTCCCAGCTAAAATGGGAAACTGAAGGATTTCATTACCGGTCAAAGGTTTCATTTGACCTGGAGCAGATTTTTTGGGGGTCACAGGCATTATTAAAATGAAGAGTATTAATGGCACAGCTGTGGAAGACTGGTAAATTCTGTTTTGTCAGTTTAGCTTCTGAAATATTTTTCAGATGAAACTGTCAGGCAAACTTCCTCAGATTTTCTGAGTAGTTCCAGGACAAACAAAATAGCATTTTAAAAGTGACATTACTTCATTATTAAATGTAACAAAACTCCACAGATCAACTTAACTCTTATTCCAAGTAATTTCATGGTATCAGTGTTACATTCTTTTTGTGCTCCATCTCCTTCCTTCTTTTGAGGAATAATGGAGACAATAGGGAATTTTTTAAAAACTTCATTTAATCACCTAATGATATTGGCATCTTTTTCTCTTCTCTTTTACATTGCCAGAAAAAGAAGTTCGAAGTTTTTTGCTACTGCAGAGGACTCTCAGCTGTTCAAGAGCAGTGTGGTCAGAATGGTGTATTAGAAGACTGTGTCTAGCCCTTACATATTAGCAGTCTGACGACTCCTTTCCAGACAAGGCTAAGCCCAATTAGATACATATCTCAATTAAAAGAAATGTTCGTCTAAAGTTTTGTTTGGATTTAGGGGTTGGACTAGATGATCACCAGAGGTACCTGCCAACCTCAACCATTTTATGATTCTGTTGTTCTATGATTAGGTACAGACCTACAAGCAGTTAAGTACTAGTAATTACTTTGTGATTAAAATTATTAAAATAATTGAAATTAAAATTATAGAAATTATAAGTTTTTACAGCTTACTGTGTATCACAGAGGTACAGTTGACTCTTTAGAAATCACTGTATTGTAAATTGTTTTTTAATCTCAGACATTGCTGTTACTCTCTGGTGAAGTACAGTACCATGACCTATTCCAGTGGTTAAGAATCATACTAGAAATGCTAAATGCCAGCAAGTCTTATCAATGCCTGAGTTCACAGTAGTTAAATGGCAGTAGAGAGATCCACAGGGACTAAAATACAATGGGAAATAGTCTGTGTCACATTTCACATATAGACTTTGGTGAAGCTATTTTTTCTTTGAAGAAAGAGTTGAGTGGCTGATACATGAGAAGTTAAGAGTTCTTTTAGTTGCAGTACCTTAAATTTACTGTTCATTTTAATTGATTCTGTCAGTAGGTAAATAAACTGAGATTTATCTAACTGGTTAGATGTAAAACAATGTGTTAATATGCGTAAACTCTTTTAAATACTTTAATTGGCTGCAACTTAAAGTCTTTGCAGACCCTGAGTCTGATCATGCCATATTGTTTTACAGTAAAAGCAAAATATTGCATTGAAAACTGTTGAACAAAGAATGTCACATAGAATTAACCATTTGCTCTTCACCACATTGAGAGATCAATCCTCCAGAATACTCACCTATGTGTTTGAGTCTTTATTTCTACTTAATATTTTATGATGTAGTATATTTTGGCCTTTTCTAATTATATTTTTTGTAATACATCTGTGAAGTGCTAGGCAACCTTAGACACCGTAGCTTCAGTTCAGATTATTGAAATTTGGGGCCCTGCATTGACTTCAGTGAGATCTTAGATTTCTTGAATTTTGAAAGGATTCTATTCCTTGCCTTCAGGTATTTCTCAGACAATTCTTGTAAAAAGACCCAGTGTTTTCCAGGCTGTAACTAAAAATATCATTGAAACATTTTCTTCAGTTTCTAGTAAGCATATCTTGATGTTTGCAAACTTTACATGATAATCTTAAATCAACTGTTCCAGAATTAAAATAGAGAGTATGGTGGGTTAACCTTGGCTAAGGGCCAAACTCCCACCCAGCCTCTCTCTCACTCCACCTTCTCAGCGGAACAGGGGGGAGAAAATAGGATGAGAAAGCTCATGGGTTGAGAATAAGACAGAGAGATTGCTTACCAATTACTGTTGTGTGCAAAACCGATTCAACTTGGGGAAAATTAATTTAATTTATTGCCAATTAAAATATATTTGGGCAGTGAGAAACAAAGACAAAAATTTTAAAAATACTTTTCCTTTGTCCTTTCCTCGGCTCAACTTCACTCTTTCACTCCTGATTTGTTCCTCTCTCTTCCTCTCTGCCACTCTTTCCCTCTCACACTTTTCCCCCTGCCCTGGCATGGGCTGCAGTCCTCAGGAAAAATCCACTCCAGTGTGGGCTCTCCATGGGCTGCAGTTCCCATCAGGATAATCTGCTCCATCATCTCCATCCCATATTTTTTTCCCCTTTCTTAAATATATTTCCACAGAGGCACCACCAACTTGGCTGATGGGCTTATGGGCCTGTGGTGGGTCCACTGCAGTGCCAGTTGGACCATGCTGTGCCTGGTACAGGGCAGCCTCTGACCACTTCCCAGAGGGATCAGTCCTACAGTCCCCCTGCTACCAAAATCTCACCACTTATACCCAACATACTAAAACACACTGCATTACAGAAAACATTGAGGAATAAATCTTTAAGTCAAAAGTCAGGCACAAATCCCTATGATAATTTTTTGAGTACATGAGGATTGAATTAGGCCTTGAGGACTTCCTCCAAAGATGCAGCTGACTTATTATATGCCTTTCATGCATACCAGGAAAATGCTTTCTTATGACCGTATTATGTTAAATTCTTAGTTGCAGAAATTAAATAGATTTTGTGTCTTGAGTGTTCCTGGCTTTGTGTGTTGCTTTTGGTTCCATGACTTCCCACCAAATAAGTGGCAGCAATGATTTGGATGTGAAAGGTATTATGGGATATCACTGTTAGTCATATGATAACCTCGTATTTTGTTGCTTTTCAGCACAATAATCCTAAAATAACTGATGCTACATTTAATACCATTTATCCTGAAGCATATTTAGAGGGAAGTATAAACAGGAAATTGTTTGACCTTCAGTTTAAATACATTTCAAATTCTCTACAGAAAGATCTGAAAAGTATGCATAACTGAGGCTTGTGGTGATTCAGGTTGCAGTTCAAGTAAACTAAAAGTTTTTTGAAGATCACTTCAAAATGGTGGCTGGAATGCTGAAGGAATTAGTGGATCTGAAATTTTTATTACAAACTAAATGCAGATTTTAAAAAACTTTGCCATTTACAATATTACTGTTTCACTGAAGACAGAATTAGACCAACCCTGCTCACATCTGAATAATTCAAAATAGAATACCTACATACAGCAAATGACAGGTGCTGATACTTCTTTCTGAGCAGCATTATTCATACAGATGGCTATGCACCTGATGTTACACTTCATTATGGAGAAGTATTTTGAAAAAAAAAAACTTCTTCATCTAAGGTAAAATCTTTTAGAATCATGTTCAGAATGCAATGGAATTCCGCATACATCGTGCAGAACTGTAAAATTTGAATATTCCCAAATATGTATAAATATATATTTTTCCTTTTAATAACTTTATTAATGGCATACAAGTAGGTGCACAAAGTTTTAAGTGCAAAGTTTCTAATAAAACCATGACAGTGACAAAGACAATGAAATAGGCAGATGTGTGAGTACACAGGTTGTCAGTTACGTATGTCACACAGGGGCTGCATGCTTTTCTAAGTTTGTCTCCCAAGCACAACACGCTTAGGTTTTCAAAACAAAACCTGATGGCCTGCATGTATGGATTTGTGCAGGTTTAGTACATAGCAATTTGCTCCCTGTTATTTCCAGTATTTCTTTTAGCTAATATTCTTATATTTGTGTTTAATGTTATTTATGTTTTATATGTTTGAAAGTTTTGTTCTGAACTTCAGCTACCTGCTTTCTGTTCTACATTCAGACATTAATTAAAGATATTTACTACAAAATTCTTAACAGGCTTAAGTGGATACAGCGCAGTACACATCTGTGAAAATTAGTGGAAAGAGCCATTCTTTCAAGTGTTAAGTAATAGTAATTCTTGCTAGCTGGCCTTGGACACTCATTCACTCCCCAGAGATTGTTACCATAACCTTTAGCTCTTCAGGAGTGAGATATCAACTCCCTAGTTGGCACTTGGTGCTACATTAAAAGACATCCCCTGTTTGCAGAAATTTTCAGAAATCAGTTAAGTTTACGGAGCTACAGCAGTTTCTGTCAGCAGGAGAACAGTTCTGAAACATCTATGAAAAAGTAAGAGCAGCTGCAGTTAGTCAGAGGAAAGGTCTATTTAGCCTAGAAGTGGTCTCCAGCAGTGACCAATACTGCATGCGTATGGAATAGTATAAGCAGGCAAGCACCCATCAATGCTGTCTTGCACACCAACCAAGGATACAGCAATTTTCACACATTTCCTGAGCTAGAGAATAGCTCAGGAATCCTCAGCCTGAGGTAAGAGAATGAAATACTGAATGCATTAGAAAATACACAGCATTAGCCAAAAAGTGATTTACTTAAATTCTTAAACTGTATTGGGTAGTTAATGCAAGAGTGTCGTGGTTTAGCCCCAGCCAGCAATTAAGCACCACGCAGCTGCTCACTCACTCCCCCTCTCTCCCCTAGTGGGATGGGGGAGAGAATCAGGAAAAACTGATGGGTTGAGATAAAAACAGTTTAATAGGACAGCAAGAGAGAAGGAAACAATGACAATGATGATGATGATGATAATAATCATAAATACCAACAAAGGAATGTACAAGAACAAGTGATGCCCAATACAGCGATTGCTCACCACCTGGTGATCGATAGCCCGTCCCTGAGCAGCGATTTCCGCCCCCCGGCCAACTCCAGTTTATGTACTGGGCATGACGTTACATGGTAGGGAGTATCTCTTTGGCCAGTCTGGGTCAGCTGTCCTGGCTGTGCCCCTTCCCAACTTCTTGTGCACCTCCCCACTGGCAGAGCATGAGAATCTGAAAAGTCCTTGACTTAGTATAAGCACTACGACTACTTACCCACAACTAAAACTTCAGTGCGTTGTCAACATCATTCTCATACCAACTCCAGAGCACAGCACTATACCAGCTATCAGGAAGAAAAAAACCACAACTCCATCCCAGCGGAAACCAGGACAAAGAGATTATGAAATAACAACAAATGGACCAGTACAACTAGGGGGAGGTTGGGAAGAGACAGATGAAGAAACAGAATTTGAACATTAATAATGGATATCATGCCAGTGGAGGACTGAAAGTGTTAGATCTAATCTATGTCTGTTCTAAATTTCAAATAACTGTAGCTCTAAGAAATTTTACTGTCAATAGTGGGGAGGGGAATTTGTCCTACTAAAAAGTGCAGAGGGTCTGGAACACACCACTGAGTAAAAACAATGACTTGCAACCTGTAGATAGATGCTGTGGGAAAAAAAATAACCCACAAAGACTCCCTGGTTATGTGTGATTAACTTAATACATGAGTATTATTTAAATATAGATTAGCATTTGTAAAAGAGTTTATGGTGTGTTCTGACTGCCTGGAAACTTGCATAACTGTGTAGGTCACAGTCATCTAACATATATTTTAAACAGCACTAAGTTAAGCTCAACTTTTTTAATCATTTTTTCTCCTAATACTATTGCAGAGTAAAGGCTCTTTTATCCACATTTTAACTTCCAGCTATAAAGTTAATCGTTGCTTCAAACTACACCATTTGCATTAAATCTAAGGCGGCATGAAACCCTGCTAAATATTAAAGAGTTTGAGACTGAAGCAGAAAATTTACATTGTTAGTCAAAACTTGTTTTGTTAGGACATAGCAGCCTGGCTTACATTAGAACTGAGCAGAAAATATACATTGCCAACAGAAACAAGGAAGGAAGGAAGACATTCAATTAAAGGAAATTTATGTAGGTATATAAATCACATTAATCACACTCAGAAGACCTTGTATTTATATATTATATATGAAGTACATACAAGGATGTTGATTCTTTCTGAGGTTTATAGCTATTTGTTACACCAAGAATTCAAAAGATACTGAAGGGAAGTTAAAAGTTGGTATCCTAGCTAAAATTTAAAATTAAGTTGAGTTTTCCAACCTATCTGTTGAAATTCAGAATAACTTGCTGGATTCATGGAAATTCAGAAATAACAGTGAAATAACTTTCGCGGCTCATCTTGAGGGTGCTCACAGGGCATATGCAGGACAACCAAGGGATCAGGCCCAGCGAGCACGGGTTCATGAAAGGCAGGTCCTGCTTGACCAACCTGATCTCATTCTATGACCAGGTGACCTGCCTGGTGGATGAGGGAAACGTTGTCTACCTGGACTTTAGTAAAGCCTTTGACACCATCTCCCACAGCATTCTCCTACACAAGCTGGCAGCTCATGGCTTAGACAGCTGTACTCTTCACTGGGTAAAGAACTGGCTGGATGGCCAGTTGTGGTGAATGGCGTTAAATCCAGCTGGTGGCTGGTCACAATCGGTGTTCCCCAGGGCTCGGTTCTGGGGCCGGTCTTGTTTAATATCTTTATCGATGATCTGGATGAGGGGATCGAGTGCTCCCTCAATAAGTTTGCAGATGACACCAAGCTGGGTGGGAGTGTTGATCTGCTGGAGGGTAGGAGAGCTCTGCAGAGGGATCTGGACAGGCTGGATCGATGGGCTGAGGTCAACTGTATGAGGTTTAATAAGGCCAAGTGCCGGGTCCTGCACTTGGGTCACAGCAACCCCATGCAACGCTACAGGCTTGGGGAGGAGTGGCTAGAGAGCTGCCCGTCAGAAAGGGACCTGGGGGTGCTGGTTGACAGCTGGCTGAACATGAGCTGGCAGTGTGCCCAGGTGGCCAAGAAGGCCAACAGCATCCTGGCCTGTATCAGAACTAGTGTGGCCAGCAGGAGTAGGGAAGTGATCATGCCCCTGTACTTGGCCCTGGTGAGGCCGCAGCTTGAATCCTGTGTTCAGTTTTGGGCCCCTCACTACAAGAAGGATGTTGAGGTGCTGGACTGTGTCCAGAGAAGGGCAATGAAACTGCTGAGGAATCTGGAGCACAAGTCTTATGAGGAGCGGCTGAGGGAACTGGGGTTGTTTAGTCTGGAGAAGAGGAGGCTGAGGGAAGACCTTATCGCTCTCTACAACTACTTGAAAGGGGGTTGTGGCGACGAGGGTGTTGGTCTCTTCTCCCAAGTAACTAGTGATAGGATGAGAGGAAATGTCCTCAAGTTGCACCAGGGGAGATTTAGACTGGATATTAGGAAAAATTTCTTTACTGAGTGGTCAAACATTGGAACAGGCTGCCCAGGGAAGTGGTAGAGTCACCATCCCCGGAAGTGTTCAAAACACCTGTGGACGTGGCATTTCAGGACATGATTTAGTGGGCATGGTGATGTTGGGTTGATGGTTGTACTTGATGATCTTAAAGGTCTTTTCCAACCTTAATGATTCTGTGATTCTGAGAATATTGGATGCAAGTATTGATTAGGCCTAAATGTAATAGTAAGGCTGAGGGAAACTTTTTTACTAAGAACAGCTTTTAATTTGTACTTGAACAGTTGCTCTTGGTTTATAGTCCTGCATTTTTGTTTTTAATAGTTCTTGCATGCTGGGATTTTGTTGTCATAGAAATATGTGCATTTTCAGTTTTGCAAAATTATGAAAATTCTTTTCCTTCTTAAAATATTCATGAAGGAGTACAACCAGAAATGGGAGGGTAAGGGTCTGTTCTTGTTCTTAATGGAATTGAACATTGACATAAATGTTCTAGTTAGGATTTCATTCTAATATTACAGGAAGGCATTTATTGATATGTCTACTGTAATTATGGTTTGTCCCTTTGGAACCAAAGACCATGGAACTGGGAGATGAACATTTAATGAGTAAAATTAAGAATTACTTCCAGTTATGAGGTTGTTGACAGCTACAAGACCAGCAGTAAAGTTTTTATTTAGAAATGTTTGATGAGGATATGTTATTTAGAAACATGTCTCAGAGTTGATGCTCAAACACTGAGTTTGATTTCAATATTGCTAGTAGTCTGAAACATTTTCACAGTTAAAGAAAAAGGGGTATTTTTTATCCAGACTAACACCCTTCAGCCACTCTGGCCCTGCTAAATTGGTATTTGTAAAGATCAGAGCACCTGTTGCAAAAAAACTAGTCAGCAGCTGGTGAGTTTGTATTTGCTGGTTTTTTTGTCTCTGCAGTTTAACTGTATTCAGTCAAGGAAGAATGTCTGCAATTTTGATGACACACAAGGTTATTTCTTTTAAACATCTCTCTATGACAAGTGCCTGACATACTATGCTCAGTCACAGCTTCTGGCATATTTTTGCCAGACTGGGAGACTTCCAAAGACTGAGATTTACTTGCCACCACAGTAGTAGGCATGGGCAGTAACTGTACATCAATTACAGTTACCACATCAGTACTGGAAGATATACCCTCCTTTATGTTTTTGAATCCTTGATCTAGTTGGGGAACAGTGGTTGGGAAGGCAGAGTCACAGAAGGACTTTGATCATATGGAAAGCAAAGGAGGAGGAAGTTAGTAACCATGTTAAGGTTATGTGCTATGGTTACTGTGGTTAAGTAACTGTAACAAAGTAATCATGTATTCTAAATTTTGTAGAGGCTTATCCTTAGACTTCAGGAATGGTTGGCCAAGCAGTTCTGTTTCTCTTCTCCAGTGAGAGGAAATGACAGCTGGGAATGATGGTAGAGATTTGAGAATTTGTAGAGTAAATGTCTATATTCATAAGCAGATATCAGGAAACAGCATATAATTTTATTGTGCAAATTTTTTATTCAGTCACTGGTTTCATTAATTTTTTCAGTGCTAAGTTCAGAAAGAGCAACTACTTAACATATGCAGGAGTGGCAGCACAGGGCTTACAGAAGAACTGATGTCCTTCCATTCCCATCTTCCTTAGGAACTGAAATTTATTCAATTTTTCCTTTTAGAGTTAACATGATATCATTGAACGTTTCAATATTATGTATTAAACACAATGAATTGTCACATTTTACTTAGGCATCTAATTTTTCTTTGCTTACAAATAATGCAGTCTGGTTCATCCAAGGAGGAAGAGAATGGGGATTATGAAATGGTAATGTTAATACATGTCTCCGTAACACTGAGACTGGGCTGAGTTCATGGGTATAAATTATAAAATCCACAAATAACAAGCTTCTTATTGAATTCCTTAATATTTTCTATTTAAATGTTTCTTATTACAGCAGATACATTGAATTAAAAGTATTGTGTGAGATTTTAATTGGTCTGCATTACATGTGACAAGCTATTCAAAATATGAGGG
Organism: Phaethon aethereus; assembly: GCF_964289735.1. Lineage (NCBI taxonomy): Eukaryota > Metazoa > Chordata > Aves > Phaethontiformes > Phaethontidae > Phaethon > Phaethon aethereus. The sequence goes on from NC_138576.1 coordinate 62,542,590, forward strand.
CCTGGGAATAAGCATCATATTGTCATGCTCTGGATGGCAAGAGTTATCAACCATTTTACAAAAAGTTTATGCCTTGCTTCTCCTAGAGCAAGAAGGAAGAGGCAGCAGGACCAAAAATCAAAAAGCGTTAGATTGTCTGATTACACTTGATTTATTGGTATTCTAGAAAAAACAAGGGATCCTTGCAAGGGATGATTAAGGAGATACTAGAATATAACACCTTCTCCTTTTGATGTTCTTTCTTCACTCATGTTTCCGTTGTGTTTGAATCTGAATACATGATATTTCTCTGATAGGTGCCAGGGTATTCTTTCTACTGCCTAGTGATCAGATGCAGTGTACAGGGAGACTTTGCTATAGCTGAGACTAGTATGTGTTCTGGAAGGGATCCCAATAGCTGAAATATTGATATAAAATATATGAAAGACACATGGTCAAGGTACATATGAAGTACAATTTGGCAGCATTTTGGTTGCTACTTATCAGTTGTGCTTGCTCTGTGGACAGGTGTTACTTGTCTCTTAATCAGAAAACTTTCACTTAGGGGAAGTAATTAAAACCACAGATTTGATGGTTCTTTTCAGTGCTGGGAAACTTTAAAATATTCAGATTCATGGTGGCTACGTTGTTCCATTAACCAATGTACAGAGGAAGAAGGTCTTGCACAATGAGTTTTTAAGGATTTCTTTGAGTTTTCTATAAAGGTCATTCGAGGTAGAGCAAATAAATGTTTTCTCACTGGTATGCTTTGTATCTTGCTCTTTGATTTCTTAGAGTGTATCTTAGACATTGGAGAACATTTTGTGATCAAATGAATGCCTACATTGAATAAAACTCCCTTATCTTTGACTCAACTCTGCCTTTACATAGGATCAGCAGAAGAAATACTAAAAATTAAAGAGGCTATATCATAACATGGTCTTTAAGATTCCGGAAAACAATGACTTGGAAGTCTTCTGATAGTGTGACTTGGTTATCGGAGTGGTCTGTTTCAAGAACTGGGAGATCACAGTGCATGGTTTGAAATTCTCAGTTTTCCCTTTGAATGGTTCAGTGTTGTAGAAGAACACTCACAGAAAGCAACTGAACTGAGCAATATGACAGTCAGGCTACTTTAGATCAGCTTATTCCCTCCTTGTTCCATTAAATTCTCTGGAGCAGTATTCTGAGTAAGTGAATTTAAATAGAATGTAGCATCAATTTATACAATTTATATAGAAGAATTTTGAGTGTACTTAAGCAGGGAAACTGCAGGATACTAAACTGGCTGGGATAGAGTTGGGGGAACTCTAGGTGGTAGAGAGTTGGGCGAAAGAGCCCATTATTTCAGGGGAAAAATTTAACTCCCCTATGAAGAAAATTCTGGCATTTTTTTAAAGCTAGCCAGAACTATACTGTCATTCAAATGGAACATGATTATTCTGTGCCCTGCTTTATCTGAAATATTACTATAATGCTTCAGAAGAGCTCTTATATTCTATCTAAATTCAAGTTGGTCTAAGAGAGGAGAGTCTGTTTAATCTCTAATTGGATCTTTAGTAGAACTAAAACATGCAATCTTTACTAAGAGCTATTACTAAATGAATAAAAGTTGGATATTTTCTTGGTGATGGTTCTATTGGAATTCTTTTCTAGTCCCTGCCTTCCCTCACTCTGTGACCAGCAGGAAGACTGGATCAGCAAAAATACCATAAATTTACAGCTGGTACTTTTTCGTAAAGAAGATAATAATCCAGATGAGAGATGCATTAACAATGGAATATTTCCTTAAATAGAAGTAAATTAAGTTAAGAAAAGCAGACATTTGTTCATTCCCTTCTGCGTTGAGTGGGCTGGTGGGAAGAACACATATACACTCAGCCATTGGTTAAGATGCTATATTGTCTGTTCAGCACCTTGTCAAATCATATCACAACTTGCATAGATGCCAATCAATTATGGACTAAATTAGTCACAATGAATAAACTGGGAACAATCTTTTTTTTTTTAAAGAATTTATTTCACATAGTTAGTGCTGATGTTTTGGTGGCAGATATCTCTACATTTGCTGAAATCCGTGTCATAAAATAAATGTGTACCTAGAGAGTTTGTGAAGGTGAAAGAGTCCAAATAAATTTCAACATTTTATTGCAGCTCTATTTCATGGAAATTCAAGAAGGCTAGCAGGGAATGTTAAAATAATATAATATTATTTCATTACCTTTAAGCACTGTATGTAGTGGTAAATATTGCCACCAGGAATATGACAGAGCCACTGAAAGACTGAGTGAGCATCTGTGTAATTTCTCATAATCATGACAGCAAGTAAAAGAATGTTCACAGGCATATGAGGAAACAAATAGGTTTTTTGTTTGGTTTGGGGATGTCTTCTGGAATAAGAGAACATTATTGTCTCTTAGAACCTTGAGTTACTATCAGCAGCTTGCTGTGAGACTCCTCCTTCGTTCTATATTCAGCAGTATGTATATTGGCTTTCTCCACTGAAATGTTCTGCCTGTCCATGTTTGTGGGCTTTTTTTTTTCTTTTTCTGATAGCATTTGTTTGCTTGGTATAGTTTTAATTGTATGTCTATGTATACAATAATGTAATAGCAAGCAGGGTTCATGTTTCCAAAAGCATGTCACTTTTCTATAGCGTATTGTAGCTACGCTGGTCTAATAAAAATATTAATTACAATGATAAAATATTAATTAAAATTATATAAAATACTTTATATTATTTATTTATACTTTAAAATAAAAATAATATCTCTGTAATGCTTGTCCCTCTAACAGAACGTGTCAGTGACTATATTTCTGCTAGAACCACTAGCAGTGGAGAGGGAAAAGATTGTTCGACTTCCTGATATTTGTAGATGTCTCATACTTTTAAGAGTATTGGTCTAAATCTAGTTTAATGCAGTAATATATTTTTGCTTTGGAAGGTCGCATGTTCTGTTGGATTAGGCCTGAGATCAAAGCCTGCCTGAGCTAAATTCATTCTGATATAGGTTTTACTACTGAACATAGGAGCAAGCTGCATGTGTTTTATTTCAATAATACATTTACTGTGTAATAGTTTACTAATTTATGAAATATATTTTATGTCTTCTAAGTTATTTTTAAAATATAAATACAAAGTGAAGTGATTTGAAAGTCGTCCATTGGTGGGGAAACCATAGACCAGCCACTTTGTAGATACCTTTGACTATACAAAGGACTTATTTCAGTTGCTTACATGTAGCCACATAGTGCAATATCAGATGCCCCAGTTTCTTCCATCTGGCTTCTGCTCAAGAGGGTCATGGCCACCTAATTCACAAATGGACCACTGTATTTAGGTGCTTTAATCACAAACTGGTTCTCTTCCTAGCTGACAGAAGAGCATTTTACTGCTTAATGAAATAAGAGATTGTAAACAGCAACCTGTTTAGTGGAGGTAGCTCCTGATCTTCTGAAGCTACATTTGGCAGATGTTGTTCAGAAGAAATGAGGAAGCCTCTAATGTAGCGGGGTAAGTGCTACAACTTTACAGGCAGAGTTACATGAGACATTGGAGGGGAAAAGTGTGAATCACCAAATGATTCAAGAATAAGATGGGTTTTGAAAGCTGTATAAGAAAGAAGTACTCTCCAATGACATTAGCAAGAGAGGTCCTGACAGCTTGCATCAGAAGAGCATTGACAGCAGACTAAGTGGAGGAAGAGAAATTTTAGAATTTGATTTCCATATAAAGAGATGCAAACTTTCCTTATCTATGGCTTTGCAAGTATTTGTACTTGTCTGCTCTCTGATGTCCTTTAAGAACATGTAACGTAATAATAGAAGTACAGTTAACCATGAACAACCAAAAAATTTAACTATCTACCAGAAACTTGATGGGTTAGGATTAAGATAGCTGTAATTTCTCTCTCCTATACTTGTAGTTCTTCGTGAGTCTGTGACTTTTCTTGAACATGTAGATTCTGCCTTCTGACCTGGGAAGAAATATTTTATGTATTAGTCTAAGAACAGGTGGGAGAGATAAAGGAAATTCTGTGGAACTTCCTTGAGGTTTTTAGTCAGCTATTCTTCTCTCAACAGTACATGCCTTTGTCACCAGCAAGGCAAACTTTTATGCTCTGTTCTCTTTGATGTTGATACGGCCTTGGATGACAATCCTTGAGGCAGAACTCTGAATCTTCAGGTGATACAAAGAACAATATCAAAATGAAGGGATCTCACAGCTGCCCAACTTCTGTATCACGCTTGTATTCAAAATTCAGTGAAGAGGTTTTTTTGCACTAGTTGAGACATAATTGTTCGTGCAGCACATGGACTGACCTCTGAATTCTTTTGCCTGTGAGTGAACTTGTACTTTAAATATACAGAGGAAGGAAATTACCATTTATAAACAATGGCAGAAGGAAGAAGGAAGTCGTACTTTCTGTTTCATATAAGTTTGGGGTTTTTTCTAATCTACATTGGTATTATACAGCACACAAGGTAAATATATATTCTGAATTATCAGATACTCTCTCCGATAAGTGCCATTTTGGGACCTTGACTTCAATGTGTGATCCTGTTTGTGATATGCAAATCTTGCAAGTTGCAGCTGAGAAACTCAGAGTGCTGTGGCTAGCAGAGACCTCAGGAGACTTCTTAGTCATAGTCCAACTCTTAGGCATCATACCTAGAGTATCTCTGATGTGTTTGAACTGCTGTTAAATGTTTAATGAAGGAATTCAATAGCATCTTCAAGTAGCTTGATACTGTTTTGACCATCCTTACAGTCAGAAGGCTTTCTGTATACTCAGGCTGGATCTTCATGCCTTCCCTGCAGTTGCCACAGGAAAACAAAAATGGCCATTTCATTTTTGCAGTCTTTTATGTTTTGGTAAACTTATTTTCCTATTCCCTCTTAGCATTCTCTTTTTTGGACTAGTCAAACCCACCCCTTTCCTCTAGTGTTTCCTGTTGTTTATATTTTAGAAGTTCCTAATCCATTCTGGCTGCTTTCTCTAAACTATTATCTGTTTATCTACTCCTTTCTAACAGATTTTTTGGTCGACGTTTGCATTGTTGACTGCTTTTCTATCTGCATTGATTTCAAATTAAAACCTTTCCTTTTTTTCCCTGTATGACATATCAATTCCCTGTGTCAGATTTTCATTTAAAGGTTATGTGGTTGGGAAAACATAAAACCTGTCTTGGTACATATTTTTTATAGGTTTCCTGAAACCACACAGTCTTTGCTTTCCTCTTATTTTCACTTTCTTGAATCCTTGTAGTTAGTCCAAACTTGAAAGAGAAATTATAAAATTCTGCAAAAGTTACTCTTTTAAAATGTTTGTCTAAAGCTGAAAGCAATGCTGGATTTGTTCAGCTTGGAGAAGGCTGAGGGGTGACCTCATCGCAGTCGACAACCTCCTCATAGGAGGCAGCAGAGGAGGAGGTGCTGATCTCTGGTGACCAGCGATAGGACACAAGGAAATGGAATGAAGCTGCATCAGGGGAAGATTAGGTTGGACATTAGGAAAAGGTTCTTCACTGAGAGAGTGGTCAGTCACTGAAACAGGCTCCCCAGGGACATGGTATTGGCACCAAGCCTGTCAGAGTTCAAGGAGAGTCTGGACGATGCTCTTATTCATATGGTTTAGGTTTAGGTAGTCCTGTGAGGAGCAGGGAGTTGGATTCAATGATCCTTATGGGTCCCTTCCAACTTGAGATCTTCTATGATTCTATGATCCAGGCTTTGGATTATGAATCAGAATTAATTTTCTGGCTTTAACCTAGCAATTAGCTGTACAGCCTCAGATGCTGTTTATGGATTTTGATACCTTTGTGGACAACTCAAAATCAGTTGATTTCCATGCCTTAAATATTGGAACTTTTTTCTCCCTTTAAATTAGATGCATCATATAATAATGAAGTTGATGATTTTCACTGCTTTCTGTTACTGTGTGCAAAATCATCTAGTATGATGAACATATTGCACATTATGTCCTTGAGAATAACCAGATTATTCTCTTTGTAGAAGACTCATGAGTTTGCACTGGAAGGGCGGAAGGATCCCTGTGATTTTAGTAGTCTCTGAGAGGAGGCTCACGTTACAATGAAATATGAAGTAGAGGAATTTAAAAACCAAAATGTAGTTCTTGCAACCTCTGATTTACTTATGCTACTTCCAAACAATTAACAAAAAGCACTGGTTTTGTACTGAACTCTGTCATTCAAATCTGCAGCTTTTGATTTGCGTCCTAAAACTGATCTACTTTTTCAATTTTTTCATGGAAAAGCTAGTGTCAGTGCCATGGTTTTGGTGGCTTTAAAAGAGCACAGAAAAAAAACCCAGCATGACACGAGAGCCTGGTTATTGACTTTTCACATTGAAGGTTGAGTCCAACTGAGAGAAAGGGCTGGAGCATTCTTTTAAAGTAAATTTATTTGACTCCATGAGGGAAAATTCTTATTTTATTTTAGGTTACAGTTCATTCTAAGAAGAACATCACTGGGCTTTTTTCTTCTTTGGTAGTTTGCTCCATCAACAAAACTGAAGTTACTGAATCTTCTAAAGGTTGCTAAGGCTGTTGATGTAGAGGCCCAGTCTAAACAAGGACCATATAACTGAAATACACTGAAAACCTGATGTCAGTATCAAATGGAAATTTGCACAGATTTCAGGTCTGTTTCTGATTACTTTGTTAGTCCATGTGTTTAAGGAATTGGCAGCCTTCGATGGGCATACAAGAAAAATGACTAAGCTTGATTTCTAGGTGGTTGAGCAAGAAGGAAATACCGTCCACAGAACTGTATTCCCCAGGTACCTGCATATGGTTTTGCAGCACTAGAAGTCTATGGGAAATACTGACACTGGAGAAAACTGCCCCCAAATGGTTAAGGCATATTTTGTTTCATTTAATTGCATTTTTTCTGTCTTTTTTCTCCCCAGGTAGCAGCTGCTGGAGGACTTCTGAAATTTACAGTCTCCTATGATTTCACAGAAGAAGAGACAGTTCGATTGATGGTTCAATCTGATGTCATCATAGAGGTAAAGTGATTGCATTTTCAGCCACCAAAAAAAAAAGAAGGAAAATTGCCTACTTCTTCAGATGTTCTTCGTGAAGCCTGGTGGTTGAGGACACAAAACAGCGGGGTGCATGTGCTTTCAGCTAATTTATAGTATCAGAAATGGACACATTTTAGAGAACTAAGATCTTCAGTATCTCAAGGATCTTCTGCGATATTGCAGTAGCTTACAAAACTATATTCTTCCTGTTCATCAGGAAGAATAAAGAAATAAAATAATTGGTAACACTTTCACATACTTTCAGCAGACCAGTTTTTGTGCAGCTCAGCATTGTATGAATTTGCTTTTGCCCATGCAAAGACATGACGCTAGGTTTTAGCTGGATAACCTAAACTTTCTTTTGCACTGACTTTCAACTTCATCAGGCAAGCCCACTTCAGGGTTATGAAAGGTGAATGCTATTCCTGATATTTAATATTTTTGTAAAATATATTATTCAATAAATCCTGTACCTCAACTAGCTGCAGAGAGAGATTTTTCCTGACTTTTTTAATGTTTAAATGTCTCTGTCATGGTTTTATCTAGGGAGGTGACTTGAGAATCAGCACTCCAAAACGGGGGATTCACCTGCAGCCTTCTGAAGAGCACACTGAAGAAATTGTGCTGAAACCAGAATCTTTCTCTGTGCATGGCACTGATGTTCCAGTCAGCAGGAGGGAGTTCATGACTATCCTTGCAAATGTAAAGAGGATCCTCATAAGAGCCACATACAGCTATGGGATGAATGCCATCTACAGGTGAATGTGGGAAACGTGTCCGTTTGCTACAGGCAGCTCCTCCAAATACTTGTTTTCTCCCTTCAGAGAACTAAGCTGATGTAATTTATTATAATGAAATCCGTAACATTCATTTACAGTTTCAAACCGTTGTTAGTATTTTTTTCATTTTGGGTAGGCAGGAGGAGGAGAGGCAACAGAAAGAAGTAGACTTGTAAGAAAATGAAATCACATGGACTGTTAAGGCATGAATGACAGTTCTATAAATGTTTATTTTGTGAACACTGTAATTCCTATGTATATGATAAATCATGGACTGCAGTAATAACATGTTGAAGTAAGAGATGATCTATTTCTTATATATTGTTTTCCCCATTTAATGAGCACACAGGGCCACATTAACAGTGGACCAGAGAATAATATCCTAAGTCTCTAAGCTGGAAAAGTGGCTCAAGGGGAGTTTTCTGTGTTTTTAATCAGTACCACACATAGAACTGACGAATCCCAAAGCCATTCCCTTGATTTATGTCAGGTTGCTGCCTGGACTACTGAAAACCACTGATTTCATGTGAACTCTTCTGAGTCTTCTGATAAAATGAAAGACATGTTACATGAGATAACATACTTGTTCTACCTCAGTGGCTGCAGCATAGTTGAACTTGTAAAGCTCATCTTGCATTTAAAATTCTCTTAAGTGCATGAGCAAATAGTCCAGGTGGGCTAGAAGACAGCCCCTTTCCTGATACTATGTGATTGCACACTGTCTATACGTTAGTATTTAGGTTGCATAAATAATATTTTTAAATGTGCGATGGAATTGATTGCATAGTAGCTTTCTAGTCAGAAGGCATGAAACCTGAAATGTTCTCTAACCTACACATCACTCGATTTGGCAGCATAAGCCAATTTGGAACGGAGGGAGCTTGATAGCACGTTAGTGATTATTTGCTGAGAGCATAGATAGAGTTTTTACTACTGTGAAATTTATTAAGCAATCCAACCATCATTTGAATCTTTAGGTAATTAAAATGCATCCTAAATTGAAAGGCAGGTTGTGTCAACAGCATGCAGTTTTCTGATTTGAGCTTTTGTAGTGTGCATTTGTTCCCTGCAAAAAGAATTCATGTTTCTTCACTCTCTTTCTCTTTTTGTTGTTAATTATTATGTATTACCTCTCTGTAAATAAGTTTGTACACCATAACCAGCTTGAGTTTGAGCCAAACTGTTTCCTAATCTGCTCATTTGGTCATCAGTCTTGCATTACCTTGCATCCAGTTTGAAAACTTTTCATGGCCCATCACCTTCCCACCCTGTGTTAGAAGAGAGTCAAACCACCAGGCCAGAGCTCATCTCTTAAGCACTATGAGCAGACCATGAGAAGCTGTTAATCCACAAGCTTACAGCTGAGACTAGTGAGAGCTCAGCGAGTGCTGTTCCTCCACTCCATTCTCATTTAAATAAAATTAAAAAACCCATTAGACAGAATTTTCCAAACTAAAGGAGTGCAGGAATGATTTTCAAGTGAACAACAGGGGCTTTTATGCTATGCTGTTTTAAAGGAGATATGTATGATTGACTTCGTTTGGGCTAAAGGTCTTATGAAGTATTATGGGAAATGCAAACTTCTGCTATCAGTGGTTTATATACTGTGTAGATATTTGGTACTGACATTTGCACTAGAATTAGAAGGGGACCTTTTCTACAAAAAATACTTTGGCTAGGCAGTTAAAATCTGTGAAGGAAGTACATTGCTGGACATATACCGGCTCCGTCTTGCTAACACACGTAGAACTGGCACAGTCTATAGTTCGTGCCTTGTAAGTAAGAAGTGGCAGACCTGTCAGTGGCTCATTTGGAAGACTATGTATTGCTGCCTGCATCCCAGATTACTGCTTTAGCCATTTGGCCATGTGTGGTGCTTCACTGTTTTGTAGTCTTGTTCATATTCAGCCTTTAGAAGATTTTAGTCATGTGTTACAGATAACTTTCCAAAAACACATCTTGGAAATATTCTTCAAGAAGAGCTCCGGGAAAAACATGTAATTTATGCTTTGCAGGTTAGTAGTCACCATCTTCTAGATGTACTGACATTTCAGTTAGGAAGTTTGGTCCCTTAAAGACAATGATTTCGGAGGGGGTTAGGGGAAGGGACTCAATCAATTTTGAAGAGTACCTTTTTTGATAGAAATGATTTTATATTACTGGTACAACTTGCTGTCCCTATGATGTCTCTCAACAAAGAAGAATAAAATGGCCACTGTGCTACTGTGATTACCATCAACATTTCTAGACGTTTTTGAAAACAGTTTGCTCTCAAGTAGACACATTTTATTGAGTGCTGTTAGGATGCTCATTCCAGTTTAGTGTGACAGAAGAGAGGGTGTGAAATTCCAATCACAATTAAATGAATTAGATTTTTCATCTTTAATTTAACTGGAAGAACTGTAGTTTCACCCATCAGGATGGGATTTACTGGATGGAGTTAAATCTTCTCAGAACAGTGCATGCTTCCAGTCACATGATGTAGCAGCAACAGCACCTACTGTCATCCAGTCCAGCTTATGACCTGTTGTTGTAGGCATGTTGCTGATTTTCAGCGTATGCCTCAGTTCTAACTTTTTATATTTTCTTTGACTTTCACTCATGCTAAAACATACTAGGTGCAAAGCTGTGCTCACAAATGTAAGGTCATGCAAAACAACTCTCTTCTCTGTATTCTACCCCTTTAGTACGGCAGGGAAAATGTCCAGAGCCAATGAAGAGGACATTCTTTGTAATATCTTGTGCTGATTAAGGACTACTGTTGATGGGCTCAAAAGGAAGACGTTTTTGCCAAAGAAATAGCGTAGAGCTAAGCCTTAGTAGATAAGTAGATATGAAATAAAATTTTTTAATTGTCTTTTAAACAGGTATGTGTGGTGGACAGATGGATATTCCTCTGAGAGAGTGAAGAGGGTCTGGCAGAGAGACAGAGATATTACAGGGTTATTAGATCCTTCACGAATGACAATTTCTGCCTCAAAGCATCAGCAGAATTATGCAACATACTAATTAGGGATTGCTATATTAAGCAACCTGTTCATTTAAATACTGAAAGTTTTCAAAATGGATAATGACACCACATGTGTAAGGATTTCCAAGGGTGCTATTATAATCTGTGCTTGAGAAGAGGCCAGAATGGAGACATTGTAAGATTAAGCAGCTTTCTTGCAGTCATGTAGAAAGAGACTTAAAAATTCAATTGAGTTGTCTCCAGTTAGCAAGAGCTTTAACTTAAAAATTATATTTTGACCCTTGTTTAATTTAACCTACTAGAAACATTAGTTAATCAGTAGCACTTTCAAGTAGATACTAAACAATATTAATGCAGTAATGGTGCAACGTTTTTTAGGTCATTTTAAGCTTAGGTGTTCTTACTGCTCCATGGCATAATTAGGAAGCTTCCTCAAATGAATGGGTTTTCATTTAGATGATCAAGTAGGATAAAAAATGAGAACACAGAAATGCAGCAATCAATCTGAAAGTGGTTACAGCTTCTGGGTTTATATTGAGATCCTGTTCTAACTTGACAGATCTTCCAAACTGTTACAGTTAAGTCCATCTATGGTAGAAGCAACAGGTCAGGAAAAGACAACTCTTTCTTATAATTTTCTCTAATCTAATTTTGTTAGCTTGTGCTTCAAAGAAAGTTTAGTAGCACTGTTTCTTCAGTTTTAATATTCAGAGTGGACACCAATGGTAAATGTTGTAGGCACTCAGATGGTCATTGGAAATTGTGGTGCTAAAGATAATGGATTGCTTGCAACCACATACAAAATCAATGCTAGGCTCAAGGAGAAAGAGGGAAGGAAAGGCCGAGGGTTTTCTTCCATATGCAGAATTGGCTTCAAGACAAATGAGCAATGATTGGGTCAGTACTTCATGTGCCTTACGTAGCTGATGTGATTCAGATGCCTGGCATAGCAGACAGTAAACTATGCTGATACTGCCTGAAATGTCCCCTTCCTTTTTAATCTTGTTTGTTTTTAGAAGTCAACAGTTGCATGCTGACAGTAACAGTCAGCTTAAATATTTGGTCTCGATGTTGAATCTCAAATTGTTCATGCATCTCCAGGATCCAGTGCCCCATTACTGCCAGCATTATGTATTTTAATGAATGCAGAATGGCATCGAGGAATCAAAACTGCAACATCAAAATGGGAGAAAAAAAAATCATTGCAGCTTCCTTCACTGAGTAACTGTTAATGCTAAAAACTGTTAAACACATTAAAATCCCATTTAGCAAATAGCAGAATGTAATGAAAATTGGAACAATTCAGTGAATACAAATGTGGGATAATACCAGGCAGATTGTTGCTGTGTGTAAGTGCTTCTCTTTGTTCCAAGATCTGTGCTGAGAGGGAGCTAGCTATAGTTCAAAGGATAAGTAAATCTTGGCTTTTTACTAGTAATATGTTTCTTCATGTACAGATTTTTCTCCTTAAACTGTTAGATATTTTACTGTTAAAAGTCATCACCATTTGATATCTAATATCCTAGGGATTGGTTACCTTATTGTAAGGAAAATCAAAAGGATGATTCCAAAATAAGCATGCAGCAATGGAACAAAGGGGAAATATTGAAAAGTAAGAGAGATCTCACTGAAGATCTGGATAGGAACTTGCATCCTGCTCTTAAAATACTTTCAAGAACCTTTTACAGAGGTTCTAGTACCACCAAATTAGATTCAAGTTTCTAACTGCATAACCCACAACGGTGGTCCTTCCAAAGTCCAGTCACATCCCCAGTGATGGTATAATTTCTGTTTTTCTGAAGCTCCCATTCTAATTTCAGAAAGCTTCCTTTTTTCCCTCTTACCTTCCATGTCTTTCTTATTGACAATAGTCACAGAATCGAGTGGGAAAATATCCTGTCTTAACCTTTCCTCCAACCATTGCAGTAACAACAAAATATTTTTCTTGGATGTGTTCTTATTCAAGGTCATTCGAATAATTTTCAGGATTTTTTGGCAGTCAAAACATAAATGGCTTAGTATTGAGGAGAAAAAATTTGGTTTACATTTTCAAAAAAAAATTGATTATTTTTTAACAAAACGCATGTCATGATAGAAGGGTATTTTCTGCTGAAAAAGACTTCAGAAGAAGTAGCTATAGTAATCAAACACTCTGTTAAGATTGCTGGGTTAAAACAGAAGTCATTGAGCCTCTATAATGCCTTAATGTTTCTTCTGAATTCTCCTGAGAATTAAAACCCCAAATCCCAATTTGTTTCCCCAAATGGATACTGTTGAGGTAAACTATATCTGTTTTGCATATTAGCTGTAAAATTATCAAAATAGTTTTGTTGTTTCTCTCGTCATACTTCCACTTTTTTTTTTTTAAATAAAAATCATGTTCGGTGTTTCACTTAAACAGCCATTGTCTAGTATTTATTTTTTAAGGGCGGTTGTGCACGGAACAGAAAATTCTCCAACTCTGTCTTCTCTGTCATTGGGGAAACTAACGTATGAGGTAGAAGACTTCCTTTTCCTTTCATGTACATACCTTTTTCTTTCATGTACATAATGCTTAGATCCTCCTTGACAGAGCTGCATTCTTTTTCAGAGGTCAAATCTCCAGAATAAAAATACTCTATAACCAAAACTTAGTAATGTAATGATTTAGAAAGCTGGAATAGTGGTTTATACATTTTAAAGATGCTGATTAGTGTCAAATTTGTTATATATACAGCTGCAATGGAAGTTAGCGCTTGTGGCTTGCAGGCCAGGAGTAGCCTTCCATCTACTGATACAGTGCTGTGAGATTTTTTTAAATCTATTTTTATCAATATGTGCCTGACCATAGTCTCCCTCACATGATGGACAAAAGTAGTAACAAGCCTATAGACATGTAGTTTAGGAAGAAATAGATTAATACGAAAACCTTCTTACTTTTAAACAGGAAAACATAAACAAGCCACTGAATGTCACTATATACTGTTTGTTGCATCTGACTGCACATATGCTCCCATCTAATTTGCTACGTTAACTGTTTCATTTCTGTTACATCCAGGCTAAGAAGCGTTAACATTGAAGCTGCTGACCACACTTCAACTGGGAGAAAGGTGGCATCTGCAGTGGAGTTATGTGACTGTCCCCCGGGGTATGATGGTACCTCGTGTGAGGTGAGTATCATGATGCAGTCTAAATCAATTGTGCTAACACTGTCATAGTTGTAAACAACCAGTGTTGCCCTGTGTTGATAGAACATCATAAGAGAGCTGTCCATTCCTGTTAGGAATTTGGTATAGCTTGTCTAGTTACCTTTATTTCTAAGTGGTGGTTCATTATATCTGATAATATTTCAAATCGGAAGTTTTACACCTCTGTGGTGATTTCTAAGTTCTGAAAAGACATTTCTCTTAACAAAAAGAAAATGAAAGCAGTATTTGTACTCTTCAGCCAACTGATATTACAAATGCATGAAACTATCATAATTAGAAGGAAAATGGCAGTTATCTGACCTGGGCACAACAAAACTAGATTAAATTATCTACCTGAGTTAATGTGGTTGAGTTTCCTCTTTTGTTTTCCCATGACTTTGCCATTTGCCGTAGAGTCTTTGAGGACTGAGTGCGTGTTCTTGTGAGGATCGTTTCACTTTAGTTTGGTCCTGTTACAGATAATAACATACACACATGTGAAGAAAATACACACTTTCCTAACAAATTCATTAGTTCACACAGAATGTGTTCATACAAGTATGCGTATGATTAACTAGCTCACATGGGCGTAACTTGGGGTAAATAGAAGCCAAAATAAATTCTTCAAAAGCTTTGCCTTTAAGGAAATAGTTTCAAACACCAAGATGCTCTGCTTCACAAAACTACAAACAGTATGCCATTTACACAGGCACTCTAGGCATTTGCTTGTCAACTCCCTTTTTCTTTAAAATCTTCCATGCTTATATGTGATATTTAGGGCTTAGAGTCTAGTTTCATGCCAAATGTGGTTGCTTGTTGCTAGGGCTAGATAAACTAATGCAGAAAGAAGGCCTGAAGGAACTAATGGATATTCCTATCACTTCCAAAATGATGTAGACAGAAAAAAAAACTGTAGAAGAATATTGCCTACCTTGGCTGAGAAATAATATTGGAGTATGACCGTTGTCTCTGCTCAACTATTTGAAGAAAAAAGCTGGATGAAGCGTCATTATGCTTGACGCTTTTTTTTTTACTTGTCCATTTTTCCTCTCAATTCAGATTTAGGTGTGATTTCCTAGAAAGCAGTTGGAAAGGCCCTGATTGCAGATGTTTCAATATCTACTTTTGCTGTAGAAGCTGAAGGACTTGGGTAGAATTCCTGCCTTGGTGTTGCTGAAATTCTCTGTCCTATGTTGTGTCCCTCAATGCTAAACCTTCTCTCCAATTCAAAACAGTCCCTGAAATTTGATATATACTTAAGATCATATTCCACAATAGAAAGTACATATATACATAGCTGCAAATTTAAAGACTCTATGCACACTAATGGGCATGGACATTCTTTGTTTCCTGCCCTGGCAGAGTGCTAACCGCAGACCTATTGAACCAAACCGTATTGTATTCGCTACCTGCATGTCGTTTTTCCTCCCAAGACAGAAGACCAAGAAGATATGATAGACTTCTGCATGAGCACACTTTTCCTGTGTCCCCTCACTGAATTTCAGAGCATTTTGGACAGCTCAGAAATGCCATTTGACCAAGTTGGACTATGTTATGATAACAATGATACAGTTAAAAGGTGTCATTTCCATGCCTTTATTCGCTGAATTAATTTCTCGTGAGTCTTTTGTAGCAGAGGTTCAACATATGATATGCATTGAACAGCCGTGCTTGATAGAAAAAAATGGGGAAATATTTGTGGTCTGAGTAGATGGTTGTGCTTTTTATAACAAGGACAAGCAAGAAAAAAAAAGTGAAGTTTTAGGTTTCCAGGCAAACTAGCAGTTGAGAAAGTATGGAAAGATAAATTGAAAATGTGGATTTCTTTAGAATACCATATTTGTTTCTTCTGAATACTTTTGGCCTTGTCCAACACTCTGCTGCTTCTAGTTTCAACCTAGCAGAGATTCCTTTTCATTGATTTTGTGCAGGTTTTCAGTTTCATTTTTTATTCTTCATTTAATTTAAGGTATGTGTTTGTTTCCTGCATAATGATGTTTTGGTACCTGGCATAAATACTGCAGTACTAAAACAACCATTATTTACTTATTTTCTTGCCATGAATGCTTTGTCACGATCAGACTTAAGAAGACAACCAATCCCATTTAAAATATTCGGTCTCTTATGAGATCGTTCCATTACACAAATTTGGAATCAATTTTCTACAAGATTTTATCAAAGAAAATTGTTATTTTTTTGCTAGTATATCTGAGAAATGAACACTGAGTTGCGTGAGCATAGATAAAGCAGTTCAAATTTTAAATTTCAAATACCAATTAGACTCATTTGTGATAGTTACTTTGTTTCACTGATGTGAATCTTCTGGCCTTTATTTGTCAATATCTTCACACCTAATTGCTCCTCTCCACCAGATTTGTTCCCTTTCTGTCTACTCTTTTACTTCCATTGTGGAAGAAGTTGTATTTAACTTGTATCGCTATGATGGTCAATAACTTCCCTGATTTTTGAATGTTACATCTTTTCTTAAGATTGCAATCTGTAATCTTTTATTTTAGTTCTGTTCTAAACCTTGCTGTGGATATCCCATGTCTAAGCCCTTAGAATTAGTGATGTTTGGAGCCTTATCTTGTGCAATATCACGTATATCTGTGCACGAGATCATTCTTTTCAGAATTACTGAAAGAGGAAAAAGATTTATAGATTTATACAGAAATACCTTAGGCAGTTGCATTTCATGCCACAGAAAAAAAAAAAGGGGGCAATGTCTTCTACCCTGTTTTTCTTTTCTAGATTTTATAACACTGAATTTTGTTTTTTAGTACTTATGGGTTTTGTTAGAATGAAAAAAAGGAAAAATAAGGATAATGTCTTAGGTTTTGGAATGTTTTTTTAAAAGAATCATCTCAATTAATCTTCAAATTACTTTCACGTTTTGCAGAATAAGACAAAAAGAGACATTGTCTTTTTATTGAGGAGAATCTTGTTATGTTTTTGGAGAGTGTATGTGAAGGGGAAGAGATTTCCTTTATTAAATGATACTTTTAGTATTCTGTCACTACAAAACTTTCTCTTTGCATTAGCCAGGTGCTTTTGAAGGTCAACGCTCTGTCATGCACTTTTTTATATTATGCAAAATCCTTGGATCATATGATCAGTCTTATTGAGGAGAGATAGTTTGCAAAAACTATAAAGCCATTTATGAGATATATAGTAAGAAAAACTGTCAAATAAAACATCTTATTCTGAAGAAATGGAATAGCTGAATTTTTGCTGCTGAATCACAGTAGTAGGATGTCGCCTTTCCTAAGAAAAAACTGGCCATGCATTTAATATTGATCTGATCTAAAAATATAAAAATCAGAGCACCTTCTTAAAGGGAAATGACTATACTTTGTATTTAAGAAGCACAATTTGTAAATAAAAGGATGGCTTTGTTTTCAGCCTGTGCTTTATTTCACTGTAGCCTTTTCTTAGACTCCAAACAAGAAAGACTAAATGGTATTTTAATTGGTCTTTGCAGCTGAACTTCTCAGAAAAGTTGTTTGTTGTCTTGGGTTTTTCTTCCCTTCTTCTCTCTCCTTCAGTATTTTGCCTTCTGGCTATTTTTCAATCTGTACCTCTTGCTTTGATGCTGTCATATTTCCATTCTTCATTTCTCTGCTTTATTTTACCATTTCAGAAGAATGACCAAGTTAAGGCTTCCTCTAATCTCACACCTGCCAACAAGGCTAAGGTCAGAGCAAAGCCATAGCACCAGGAAGAACAACTTTCTAGAGAAAAGTATTTTTATAAATATGACAAGTATGGTTTTGTGTGTGCAAGTATCAAATTCAACAATATTTTAAAAATCCCATTCCTTTCCCTGTTCAACCAAGAGTTTAACTTTTTATCTAATTTGTGTTTCAGTCTTGCTGGCCTCGACACAGGCGTGTGAATGGCACAATTTTTGGTGGAGTCTGTGCACCATGTACATGCTTTGGTCATGCAGAATTGTGTGATGATATCACGGGAGAATGCCTGGTAAGTGTCACTACAGGAAGGTCGATGAATATGGTCAACGTCAATTCAATATACCTGCGCAATTGAATTAAAAACCTCTGAGACCTGAAATATTCAAGGAGCAAAAAAACCCCGCTATTAACAGAAGAGATCTTTATGTTGAACTGTTGCTGAAGTTAAAGGATCCCCTCACACCAAGATATGGTAACTTCTACAGTTAAACAAAACGAATTTCTTATTCAAAGGTTTTATGCTTTGAAATAGAAGCAACAGTATAAGGTATGGCATGCAGAAAGCAGCAAATATATCAGTATTCTTCCATTTAAGATTTAGCTCCCCCTCCCATCTGTCTCCTGCAGTGTATTTAATTTATAGTATGTAACAGGTAACTTTGTTAATTCTGTTCTAGTATGACAAGAAGATATTGTTAAATGCCTGCCTTCATCTAAATTCATACTAAACCTTGAAGAAACACTTGATAAATTGTACTTTAAAAAATAATAAAAGCATATGATTTTGGCTAAATCAACTTTTTTTCATATAGGCTATGGAGATTTTATGTAGTTACCTACTAATTCAGCAATTAAATATGTGAGATTATCCATAGCAAGCCTACCAGGACACCACTATTTCTAGCCCATTCAGTAGCCTTTTGGAATGGGTGAATTATGCTGAATAGACTGCTCTGATTAACTCAAGGGCATTTTTAGTTTTATATTGTCTGACATGGCATGAAGCTTGAAACAACATTTCTCATTTCATTAGTCTTGCAGAAACACAGTTTGAGCCAGTGCCAGTTTAGTGGGATATCATACTCTTATTTCCCTGCAGAATTTCAAGCAGACTCTGTATTGTGCATGTTTCTAAATGTTCCCTTTTATTTCCTTAAGAAAAAGCTGCTGGGAAAAACCCAAAATGAAAATTCAGGCTTTTTTCAACGTAATTTGGCACTTAGAATTATCAGTGGTCTTCCTGTTTTGCCCATACAAGATGTTTAATTGCATTGCAGTGCAAAACAAGATATCCTTAATGTGTGGATCAGTGAATTTTTCAAATTGCTTTTTCATGAATAGAAGCTAAAAATTATTCTCAATTTAATTATACTGTATGCCATAAAGAAGTACCTAGGATGAAAAAATATGTCTGACATGACAGTCGTGTTTTGAATCTTTCATTTATATGCAATGAAAATATTTATCACTAGGGTAGTACGGATTTGTGTTTCTTGACAAAGATAAAATTTATTGCATTAATGACTGTAGCCTCCAGCTATGATGTCTAAAACATCAGAGTGGGATAAAATCAATTAACAGAAAAGAAGGGGAAGGGAGAATCCTGTTCAAGGTACATCATTACTATTGATTATTTTGCTTAGGGGTGCATAGCCAGATGAGACTTCTGAGGTTGCTTGCTTCTGTGTCTTCAAGTTTTAGCCCTTGCACAAGTTCCATCTTTATTTTTGTTTATAGCACTGGCCTGGATGTGAGAGAAGGCTGTATAGCTGGATCCTGTAGCGCTTTTGCAGTTTTCAGCTGATGTGAACAATTGACTGAGACAGCCCCTAGAGCTCCCCCTTCTGATGTTTCAAGGGTGCTGGTGTAAAGATAACAGCACTGACAAGGAAGTGGAAAACAACCAGTTGAAAATGTATTTTATATGCATTATCAAGCATTCTGTATTTTATACGTTCTGAGCTTATACTGGATCATCCTATAAAGAAGAGTCACACAGGGAGCTTAAAATCAGTTCGGGATTTTCGTGCAGCTTACTTTGAAAACACTGTAAGTGAAGTTAGATTGGTTAGTATCCATGCAGGCTATTAAATGCTGCTATTCAATTTGGATCATAAGCCTTTTGAAGTGAAAGAGAGAGAAGTCTGAATGCTGAAAAAGAGAAATGTTTCACATCAAAGGCATTCTTTCTACTGAGGTTTACACAGCCTTTTGGCCTCCTCATTATTATTCATGGTGTTTTTTCAGTAATACAACAGACAATTTAGGCACCTAATTTACTGATATGATACTTCTTTTTGCTCTTCCTTAGCTTTGAAATGTAGTTGAAAAGCAGATGAAATATGTTTTTGACTCATGATAAAAGCTTATACCATCTACTTCAACATAGGCATGTATAAAAAGCTCATTTTAACGCATATCTTGCAGTAACCTGCAAAGCCCTTTAATCTCCACAGCAACCATACAGAGTGCATGATACATCATTCTCGTTACCATTGTGATACACACAACTACTTTGGTACATAGGGCAAGTTCTAACATTCAGAAATACTCAGAAATGTAGTGTTTAACGCACACATTTACGGTAGCTTTAGGAGGTTGGTTAAACCTAGGCCTTGTGAAAAGCAAACACATTTCAAGGTGTTTCATTCATTGCAGGCTACTATGTTCCCATTAGTAAGCCCAGAGAAAGCAGACCTTTCTCCCCTAAGATTTGCTCAAATTGCTAAGTGGGCAGTCCCCCGTGGTATCCATTTTGCATTTTGTTCCTTTGTGTGTCAATGGCATATACCATGTAGATTGAGGCCAGCGTCAGAGCTAGTGGACATGTGCTTTAGACAGTGTTCATCACAGGAGTGAGGATGTCTTCACCCATCTTCATAGATACAGAAACAAAATGATACATCTTAAGCTAAATGCAGGATAGGCTATTATGTAAAGCCTCTGCAACATCCTGATTGCATCTGTAACACCAAGAAAGGGAATTGTCCATGTAATCTTGATGTTATAGTAGTTTGAAAATGCCAGAAGAGCATATTCATCCTTCCAAAGGCGTAATACCATTGCCTGGTCTAGATGCCCAGGGAATATTCTAAAATAGGCACCCAGGCTTACCCTTTTGCTTTCTTTATCTAGCTTAAACTAGCAGCTTCACTGGTTGTCTCTTGTGACAGATATCCTGAGGAAGGGCTGCACTGTGCCAAAGGCACTACCTTGGACTCGGTCATGCTCCCTGATTAAAGTTTTGTTTTCGTCAGTAGCCTTCTATTCAGACTGTCTCTATCCATAGTCATATACACTCAGCTGCATATACAGCTAAGCAGGAGTGGTTTTCAGTGTGAATTTAGGACTCCCTGATACTGCGCATAAAGATGTTCATTTGGTGTCTTCCAAGGGAGGAGAGCTGGGTCGGTAGGAAATAGTGGAAAACACACTCCAGGACATCAGCAAGAAAGTCTCTGGGCAACAAGATTTGAGTCATACATAAAATTTTGGACAAGAATAAATGTCACAGTCTTTCTTGCTCAGAGGATGTCTAGGTGAAACTTAATGGTGTTTGGAGATAAAAGAGGTCCAGAAAACTGATGTAATCAAAATACTTTGAGATCCAGTACATGGAATTTGAAAGCATAAAGATTTGGGCATAAAATTGTACCTGGCAATAATGTCATAGATCTATGGAACAAGGCACTGATTTTACCAAAACCACTAGATCAATGTGTTGGAACAAGCTATATTTCCAAGGGAATAGATCAATGTGTTGGAACAAACTGTATTTGCAAGGGAATAAAAAGAAAGCATATATAACGTATCTAGCAGGTTAGGCACAGTTGATCATGATCTTCTTTATACCCAGACTTGTGACATAAAAAAATTAATTAAATGTTCCTACAAACATGAAATTAAGACTTCTCATGCTTAAGTGTATTTTAAGGAAATAATCTCAGTGTGATTAGACAGTGCTTAAATTAGATGATACGCAAAACCATTGCTGTACGTTTGGCAAGTTTCAAAGTGAGATTCATCCAATTGATATGAAGAAAATATGAATTTTTCATGAGTATTGATAATATCTTTAGAAGGGCTAATAACTCATCTATTTCAGTACTTAAAGCGATCAATAAATTTGGCCAATTAGTATAAAGTTTAATGCATCACTGAAGAGAACAGGCATATTACATCACATCTGCGTACCGCATAATCCTTGTTCTCTGTCCTGCAAAATCCACACTGGCTCAGGCAGAAAAGTATAGGACCAGACAAGATTGTTATTTCTCAGCTAAACTCTAACATATATACAGTGCAACATATGGTCAAATTTTGGTACTATGTATGTGGGGTTCTTTTTTGGTTTTAAATTTATTGATTCGTGGTGAGGAAGTAAGCCAATACAGAAATATGGATTGAGGAGAATTATACACAGTACATGGAAATGACTGACATTAGAGTTTCAGAAAATAATTCATCAAAGAGAAGAAGGTCAGCTCTTTGCAACATGAATTGTTTTCCTACAAAATGGAAGGTTTCAGATTTTTTACTTAAAAAAAGCAGAAGCTGCAAATACAAGTCTGTAAGAGATGCGTAGTTTTAAAATAGTGTGTTAGCTCTTCTCACTTTAATAATATCCTTGACATATAAGCCATTCATATTCTTCAAAAACATTAAGATATGTCTGAGGATATTTAAAGCTTAACACAAAAGAAGAATCCGTTATTTTTCAGAAAAAGTACAAATAATTTGACACGGTGCCTTTAAAAAGTTGAATTGCAAAGGATTTTTCTTTTGAAACACTTACATTATTTTTGTCACATTGTCCTTTAAAAGCATATCTTAATGATCCCATCTACTATTTCAGTATGGTCGGTAGATTCATTTTGAATGACAGCACTTAAAGTAACAAACAAAAGGACTTAAATGACCTGATGAAGTAGAATTTAACCCAGCTGATGGTTCTAAAGCCATAGTTTGGTTTGACTAAGAGTTTCAATAGTTGGTATTAGTTCACAATCTAGCAAATATGTGAAAATGTAATATTGTGACTGATGCTTTCATTTCAAAGATATACTGATTGTAGCACAAGAAATAAGAATGCACTCTTTAAAACATCAAACAGCATTTTTGGAGGCAGGTGCTTCTGACTCCAGTGTGCTTATGACTGAAAAGGGTATTGTGCTTTTTCAGCTGCCCAAATGCATACTACTGGCTACGCAGAGCACAATGCAAAAAAACTTCATACAAATCATTGCAGTCCTGCAAAGTCCTGAAGAAGAAATCAGCGTTCCTTAGAATAATACCATTTTCTTAATCCTTTATTGAGGATACATTATGTCTTTCAGACAGTAATGCTGTTAAATATCAGTCAGTACCATATGCATGACATTGCAAATGAGAAAACAATTTTAAAGTGTTCTTAAAAATATTTTAAATTAAATCATAAGTTTGCAAATACCTACAACTTTTTTAAAAAAAATCAAGAGTTCATAAGCAGCAGCTTGGGTGAAACAGATTCTAGATTTGTTCTGGCCCATTGTCTAAATCAGATCAGAACACAGCCCATTAAATAAAATCTCTCTGATGGCTTTCGTTTTGGCCTTATCAAGTTGCCATATGCTTTTTCAGTCTATTCTCAAGCACATCAGGATGGCATTTAAGAGCCAAAAACATTTCTCCTGCTTTCTGTTTTTACACTGTGAAAGGGCTACGCTTGGGTGTCTTGTGGCAAATATCAGTGAAAGGAATAGTGTGGTGTGCTAAAAATGTTGCAAAAAAAAAGGAAAGAGTTTAAGCCAGATAACGAAGTTGCTGAGCTATCATGGATCCTGTCAAATTATTTAGAATTTCTAAATCCTATATGGTGAGGGGAAAGAAGAGTAGAAGAAGTAATTACTCTTTAAAATTTGGTTTTTACAAGTCGTTATGGGAAGCCTAGTCCCATTTTGCCAAAAGATCATTTAATTTGAGATCAGGCCAAAAATTATATACAAAAATGCAGATCTAGTGCTGTCATTTTTATGTCATACATTGGATGTTTCATAGGCTCAGATAAACTGTCTCTTGTATTATGGAAGCCAGTCACACACAGGAACACAAACTGTTGGATACGCCCCTATATACAGTATACCCACCCTTGTTTCTATTCATCATATGTAGTCTGGATCCTATTCTAGTGAACAAGTATTAATTAAACAATTCACGCTTTACTACTGTTCACAAATATATTTAGTATACTGCTAGCCATATACCTTGTGAAAAGAGCTAATGCACTTAGACATGTAATAATTCATTTTTATAAATTATATAGTCTGGGCTGTATTTCTGCAATTAACATCTGAAACCAGTTTGTCAGAAAACAGTCTCTTGCAACACTAAGCCTATTTTGTGCTGCTCTGAACACTGGTTTTCTTTAACAAGTGACAAGAGAGAAGAGGAGGCTGAGGGGAGACCTTACCGCTCTCTACAACTACCTGAAAGGGGGTTGTGGTGAGGTGGGTGTTGGTCTCTTCTCCCAAGTAACCAGCGACAGGACGAGAGGAAATGGCCTCAAGTTGCGCCAGGAGAGGTTTAGATTGGATATTAGGAAAAATTTCTTCACTGAGAGGGTGGTCAGGCATTGGGACAGGCTGCCCAGGGAGGTGGTGGAGTCACCATCTCTGGAAGTGTTCAAAAAACATGTGGATGTGGCACTTCAAGACATGGTTTAGGGAACATGGTGGCACTGGATTAATGGTTGGACTTGATGATCTTGAAGGTCCTTTCCAACCTTAGTGATTCTGTAACAATCATGCAGCCATTGTACGGTGGAAAGACAAAGGTCTGCAGTTAAATGTTCTTTATAGAGAAATAATTATCCAAAAGTGCACAAACACCTGACTTGTGAAGCAGTAATTGTCACAGCTAACCTCTAGAACTGGCTCTCAGCTAGCAGCAGAAAATTAGAATATACATTACAGACCTCTTATGAGGATGGGCTAAGTGAATGACCTTCGAGGACTTTCCATATGTAAATTCTCTAATTGTGAATTTGTACTTCTCTTTGTATCCTCTATTTGTATCTTCTGTTTAGGACTGCAAACACAACACAGGTGGTTCATATTGTGATAGATGTCTTCCTGGCTTCTACGGTGATCCTACTAAAGGGACAGCTGAAGACTGTCAGCTGTGTGCTTGCCCCCTAAATATACCTTCTAACAAGTAAGATGTATATTTATTGCATTTTATGCTTTTTCACTTAGTAAATTGTGTAACTTTTTAATTTATTCTTTTGTATGTGTACTTGAGATTCTTTGTGTTTTAATCAAATAATACATTCTGCAATATGAACTTATATTCTCTTTTAACAGTTGTAGAGTGCTTAGCTTTGCTGAGAGGCAAAGATCAAGACAAAAGCTGGATGAGACTAGGTTAGAAAGCACAACCTAGAGTCTGGATGACTGCTGTTTTCTTTGAATCAATAACTAGCATTTGCTTTTCTGTTCTTTTTAGGAGTAGCTGTTTCTAGTTTTAAAGTTGAAGTTACAAATTTGGCATGTTTGGGGTTTTTAATAATTGAATTTAAAATCAAAATTTGTTGATCACATAAAATAGTGATTTCTTCTGCTTTTAATTTTCCTTTTTTTCCAGTCAACATTCAGTGATAATGTTGATTTGTTTGGAGTCTGAATTCAGCCTTAGATCTTGCAAGTTAAAATATTTTGTCATAGCTCAGATAAATCACTATTCATTTGTTTTGTTAAATAAAAATAATAATGAAAAGTTAATAAAATGTTTCCTTTATTACAAAAGGTTGTCTGTGCTACTTGCTACCTACAATTTAATAGACCAAGTAGCTTGGATTTTTTTAATTGGTGTTGTCACACTTGGTACCTGGAAAATAACTCTTAAATCATTTGATGCAATATAGTTGAAGAAAGCTGTTCTGGATCTTGTCTGGTCAGCTTTTCTTGTGCATATAAAAAATTTGAAATTATGTCTATCAGTTTTAATTAACACATCTGGCTTATGCCGTTCAGTATGGCTTCAGAGGAAAAGAGCCCTGGTGCAAGTAGCACGTGTCCGGATTACACAGAAGAGATCAGGAACTGTTGAGTACGTGTCAGACATGCTTGCAGTGGTAACCAATACTTGCCCAAATTCCAATCACAAATTGCATGTGGCTCCATTCTGAAAAGAATCACTGTTAGTCCACATAAGCATTTCAGGAGGATTGTAGAATTGTACTGGAAGATTGTAAACTAAGCACAGAGGCTGCCCCATCCCAAGCTCTTCATACAGCTTAAAAGTTTTAAGTGGTTATAGGAACTGATAAATCCACTGGGGTACTTTTTTTTTTTTTCTCTCTCCCTTCAGCCCTGCATCTTCTATTTCACCCCATTTTCCCCAAAAGAGAAGTCAGATTCTGTCAATGAAATGCACTTTATTATTTATGAGTACAAAGAGTATTTCTGAAGGTTTATAGGGCAAAATCCATGGCTACCACCTGCACAGAGAGGGAGCTTTGTAAGGTGCAAGTAAAGAGGACAACATAATCTGAGTGGCAGTCTGCCAACATAAGGTACAGATGAACTAGATTTTGCTCTTAAGTAGTTCAGGCTAACTCTGTTGCTTACAGTGGCATTGTGTCCTATTAAAATTGCACTGATCGAGGCAGGAATAATCTAACCATTTATCAGCAGAAATTCCAGGGGATTGTAGCATGGGAGCCTGCCTTCCTGTTACCACAGCTTTTTTATTGCTTTTACTAGATATACATGGGATTATTATGTCTGCTGCTCAGACATGGTAGCTCTGACATCCTCATTGCTTTCACATACTTAGTATTTCCTTGCGTAGTTAATTAATTCTCTTTCTCTTGTTTGAGAACATTGTACTGGCAAAGCAGGAAAAATGCTATCACATTTATATCTTGTGGAGATGTGCAACAGACCAAGTCCAATAGATTGAATTTAGGTTTTTATTGGCAAAATGCCTGGAGACCTCTGTTAAGTTTTCATCAGAGTTCTGACTGCTTCACTTTCCTCTTTTGAAATTATACGAGTCCCCTTTCTAATATTTAGTTTTCTTGAAAAACATAGTCACAAAACAAACACAGAATATAAATGTTCTTGAACTGTGAAACTGTGGGAGTCCTGAACCCTACAAAGTTTAGCCCCACACTAGAATTGTGCAATAGCTTCTGATTTCTAAAATGGACAAAAGCAAAACTGTGACCAACATCCTCAAGCTTTGTAGAACTCATTGTAAGGTTCAAGCTTTTATGAATTTACAGTTCCAAACCAATTATTAAATTTATGAGGGAAAAAAAAGAGGTTGTTAAAGATTTAATGAAGGCTGTTAAAATACTAATTTTTCTTTCTTACTTAGTTGTCAGTGAGTTTGGTATGCCAGAGATAATATATGTAGACAATTCAGATTCTTTCATATGAAAAATAAAGAAATTTCTACTAAGCTCATGTCATTGTACGGATGTAGAGTATGTCCTGTTATTTCTGAACAACCTAACAAGTGATTAACTTATGTACTAAATGATTATAAAGAGCTGTCTATAGATTTTAGTTCCCATAGTATTTACTTCCTAGCATGGCATGACAAGCCATCTGTACATCTCTAAAGCTTTGTCTTTTATAGCAGTGTCTTATTTCTTTATGATGTTTATAATGGTTCCCATCACGGTTTTCACAGCACCTGAGTCTTTTTCTTTGCAATGCCCCATAAAGTCGAGGAGAACTGTTCTATCCATTTTAGAAACATGGTGGTGATGGAGCTGTTCTATAGTTATTTTAAGCTGATTTAACTGCTTCTCATTCCTTCTCCTGTTTCCTAATGGCAGCAGTTTCCATATGCAATCACTGAAGCCAATCATAAAACTGCCTTCTGAAGCACAACAGTGATAAGTGACTTGCCATATGTCAAAAAGAATGCTTGGCCAAATCGGGAAATTAAGTTGTCTAAGCTTTTTTCTAGGTCCTGGGCTCTATTTTCCTCTTTTTGCATATATCTCCATATTTGTACTTATATGATGCAGGTGAGATCAATACCCATATTATAAATGGCATATCTAATGCACACTTGACTACTTCGTCTTACCTCTTCCCATTAATGCATCACTCTTACAAACCGTTCTAACATTCTTCATCTTTAAGGAGTTTCAAATATACTGATTTTTTTTCCATAGAAATTATCAGGAATACTACTATATAATTCTTTCTACCAAATGTAGATGTCTGGGATAATTACTGCTTTTCTCTTGAAGTGGTGATTAATTTAATACAGGTAAAGAAGACCCTGAGAGGAATATAATAACATTGGAAATAGGACATAGAAGATATCTCACTCAGCCTGGGAAGGTCACAAGTAAACTCATAGGATGTGAACTTGGAATTCTGGTTGGTCTCAGAATGTTAATATTTTGCTGGAGAATTTAATAAAATCTGAATCTCATTCCCAAGAGGTGTTTTCTATAAGATACTTGTAAGCCTTTAAGAAGCTCTGACTCCCAACATAGACCTATCATAGATAGATAGATAGGTATAGTGTATTCATTTGTTCCATGTCCTGGCTGGTCCTAATATTGTTACCTTATTTAAAAATTGAAAAGAGTGATGATGAATCAAGAGGGACAAAGATTTTTTCGAAGCTTGTTTTGAGAGATCAATACACACTGTTCATTAGTATTTATCACTAGTGAGTAATGAGATTCTAAATAAACAAGATGATTCTTTTCTCACCCTGCTATCACGTATTTCCTTTATATGGGATTATATATATGGGAATATATATGGAATATACAGATGGGAATTTCCCAATATATTAATGTTTAGTGTTGAGATGTAGACTTATTAAGTCACATAAAGAATCAAAGGATGCTAGGTCTGAGCATAACCCTTAAAACATGGAAATTCTGCTATTAATTATTATTGCTTAGTAATAATAAGTTTTCATTATTGTTATCTTTAAAATTTATGCAGTTAAATTCAGAGCTCTTGATGGAACTGTGGTACAGTCAATCTTGCGCAACTTTATAATGAGCTGTGATCGCAATCTCCACAAAGTTTCCCCTGTAACTCTTAAAAAGTCTAAGGTTGGGACTGACAAGCAGGATCTTATTTCAAATAAGTCAGGTGCTGCTGATTAGATTCAGTCATAATATGAGCCTCAGTTGAAAATTGCTTTCATTGCTGTTTAAAAATAGAATTAATAATTAGTATTTCTTCAACTGGCTCCTCATACATTTGTGAATCTATTCTTAATTGAATGCCATTTCAAAATAACACAAACATAATCCTCACAGGAAAGAGGAAAATCCCAGTATCTGTCTGTTTACTGGACCTGAGGTTCCTACGTTTTTCTTACTGATCTCTTCTATGTCTGTGGGATAACTTGCCCTATGACAGACAGGGTATTTATAAATGGAACTAATCTATAACAGAAACAGAATAAAGAGTAACTGAGGTCAGATCATAGGATGGATGACTCTTGAGAAGTGGGGTTCAGTCACCAGCAGGTAATCAGGTTACATGTTCCTAATTAAGATTTTCTGTCTTCCCTGTGCCTATTATTTTCCAGAAACTTTCATCATATATCCTGCTTTAACTTATCGAAGGTCAGATTATGGTTATTTGTTTATTATTGTAGTATGATCTTTTAACTTGACTATACCTTCCTTCTGATGTCTTTGTTAGAGCAATTATATTCCCTCTCAACTTCCTTCTGATGTCTTTGTTAGAGCAATTATATTCCCTCTGAACTTCTATTTTACTAGCTTACTTTTCAGATATGTGCTTTCGTTTCCTGTTCGGAATAGTCACTCCACTATGCATCTGCTCCTGGGTTTTTTGTTTTTGTTTTTGTTTTTTTTTTTCTATTTGGTTGATGAGAATTGATTACCATTATTTAGATGAGGTCCTATAAAGGTGCTCATATGTGTCTGTCTCTAATAATAATTCCAGAATGACAGAAGAACAGGTGCCTCTTCTGTCTTTTAGAGTGTCAGGAGGTTTCCTCACAAAAGTGTGTTCAAGGAGAAAGATTACAGAAAGCAAAATGCTAAAAAGCGAGGGAGCATAGTTCAGAGTTAAAGACAGAGGGTGGAGCTTGCAAGTATCCCTATTTATTAAAAAAAGAGCTAAAAATAAATAGAGCATAGCAAAGAGGTAAAGCTTTCTACTCTGCAAGCTATTCTTAAACTTCAGCGTGCCTGTCTGGCCTGTTGCTTGAGGTTGTTGGCACTCCACTTACTCAAATGTATTCTCTGGGAAGCTGCACCAGATTATTTCCCTTTTTGCCTCTCCCCTTTCTTGTTCACTGGGTTCCTTTCACAGCCAGTTACACACAAAGTTACCTGAGCTTTCAAATCAGTTGTCCTTCAGAAAGACTTATACAGGGACCACATTATGGCATAGAGTGTTTTGCCAGGCCCTCGGGGGCACAAACAAACAGCTGTACATTCCTGCCTTTTTAATGGTATCCAGACCACTCGGTGGCAGGCTCAAGTCCCGTAATAACAGGCTATTGGGATGCTGCCATCCGTTACTCTATATTCAGTGTCACAGAAATAGCAAAGTCATTCCAAATTCAATTTGCTGGAGTCAAACTTAAGCCCCATGTCCTAGACCAGAATCGCTTTTCCTGTGCACTGTTTTGCAAATTAATGATCTCTGAAGTGAGAAGACAGCTATGCTGCTAACAGTCTTTTCTTTATGTTTCTTCCTTGTCCCTCTTCTTACGCAATACCAACAACACAGCTTTAGCCCGATATGCCATTTTGACCGAAGTCGTGGATTAATATGCGATGAATGCCCGGCTGGGTACGTGGGACCACGCTGTGAAAGGTAAGCAAGCACCGTGCTTTTAACCATATGAGAACTGAAACAAAAGTATAGATCACATGGAGCTGTTCTACCGTTTTTTTACTTCCCCTTCTCGCCCTCATTCCTGTGTTCTGAAACTCACTGAAGAAATTCCTGTGCATCTTCCTCTGATATTGTGTCCATGCATTTGCATATTTCTAGGGCTTTTTTCTTTTTTTTTAATCTTGTTTTATTTATTACCATTACTTTATGGTAAAGTGCAAAGCTTCCAAGAAGCATTTGCTGAGAAGTAAAAGTTTTTTTTTTTTTTAAAATGATTCTTCTAACTTTTCTGACACTCTTTTGAGATTTTTATAATTATTTTGTCTCTTTTGTCATTTGAATGTTTAGAGCATGGTGAATCAAGTATTCAATAAATTACTGATGCCTCATTTTGAAAAGTTAATATGCAACAAAAATGCAGTTCTTTTAATAAGTTATTTGTTGATTTTAATTATTTTTAAATAACATTTTACATTTTTGTTGCTTCTAGTTTCCAGTTGCAGTCTTTATTTAGCAAATAGAACAAGCTAAGTTTTAATGACAAAAAAAGATAATTCCTCTTTGTCATGTACATAGAAAAGCTCAATATATATTTTCTACACTTCGCTACTACCTGTACAAAAGACAAATAAAAAAAATATGTCTAGTCTGTCTTTGACTATGACAGGTCTACGTGACATCTCTAGAACTGAGCGAGAAAGTTCTCTCCCCTTCTAATATCCCATTATTCTGGAAGGATCACATGGAGAATTTAAATGAAATTGAAGGCTAGTGTGAGCGCTGGTGCTAAGCTCCCAGGAACCCCCTTCCACAGGAGGTGAGACCGCATAGACAAGGGATATCATCAGTGTCTGCACGCCTTTCTGTCCCTTGGGATTGCACATGGATGGAACAGCTTTCAAGAGCAGTTAGTGTGCCAAGGGACCTCTGCTAGTTGTTTGGAGGGTCATGATGAATCAGCATTGGCTTTGGCTCCATGATCCCAGTCCCTTGTGACTCTGCAAATGACACCTTTTTTAAGAGGGGTTGGAGGAGCCAGATAACTATCTAGACAGGTGTTAGATAGTTACAGGGCTTGAAAATATGGCATTTCAATAGTCTTGTGCCATTTGGTACTTCCATGAGCTGCTTGCAGCGTTTTCCAATGTAAACCCTAAAAAAAGAAGTAAGGCCTCTGAATGAAGACTTACAATACTTAGGCTGGAATGAGGACTGAACCAAGAGGAAGAGCCAACCAAGAAAGCAGGAACCTGACCATACACTGTGAATCACCCTTTAGTCCTGTCTTTCCAATTTACATTTACAACTATTTCCTTTTAAATCCCCTGTTGTGCTATATCTGTCCTCAAGTGAGAGTGCAGGCTGTCACCTGTTTCCACCCATCATCACTGGATCTGGTCCTGCTGTGTGCTACTTCTGCCTGTCTTTTCCTGTCTGTCTTGGAAGTCATCACTTTCTTTCAGCTAGTGGGCTGTGAAGTTAATGATGGCAGGAATAAATCGCATCAAGAGCACTTTGGTGGCAGTTTGTCAATGCAGGGTCATTGACAGCTTCCATTAGCAACAAGTGCTATTTCTGAGTGGAGCACAGGCTGTAGATGCAGTAGGACAGAATCTGAATAAGTGGCAGGCTTGGATTTTTAGCCTGATTTCCTAAGGAAATGAAGCTAGTGTGATCTTTTTGTGCATGTCTGTCTGGCTGCCCGCAAAGACATTTGAACTTGTAGGTCAATTCCAACCAAATTTGACAGAAGAGCAGGAGGTCTCAAAGATGATAATTGCTCCTGAAGGTTTCGTGAAAAGAAGTGGCTGAATAGAGGTTAATAAATCTGAACATGTCATAGCTAAGGCAGAGAATACTGTGTGAACTCATACCTGATTAAACAGCAGAGAATACATGAGAGTGAGAGAGAACGAGAGAGATTATTAAATGTTCTGCCCATAAGAAAACTTTCACAGGGCAAGGAAAAAGCACTGCTGTAGCCTGAGGGGTTACTTCCTGCTGAACAGCAACATCCTGCAGCAAATAATCAGCCCATAGCCTTGTAACCATGAGACATAAATCCATTGGAAATTAGGCCATTAATTCCAATGCTCATAGAACTATTTGCTTTTAATTGTAACAAGTTACTTGGAAATACCCACAGCTGCCAATAATAACGAACAGGAGAATGCATGTTGCCTTCTGCTATTAATAGTGATTGTATAATTGCTAAAAGAGTTTACATGAAATTCTCTTTCATTTTAGCAACTGCAAAGTGACAAGTGATCTAAGCCACATGATTCATTAACTGAACAGTCCTAAATTGTCATGACATACTAAGTATCATGAAGTGAGCATACACAATACTGTACTTATTTGGCCACCAAAATCGTCATCTGCCCCCTAGGGAGAAAAGATCTTTTATATTTTATATATATATACACATATACACATCTGCATTGTAAAATATCAAAAAAAAAATGCTACTTCTCTCACTTGAACTCTTCAGGAAAATGTTGTCAAAATTGCTCAATGTTCTGAGGGGTCTGGCTCCTGACATCATCAAAATAATTGCAGTTATAAACTTTGGGAGTTACCAACATATAATTGTAGAGAAAATCCAGCTTCCCCATTTAATCCTTTTTCCAAGGAACTAGACTTACATTTTTCCTTTGCTCACTGCTCACTTTCCCAGGGGATATGAGGTAAGACAGACCCTAACTCCATAGAAAGGGTGTATGAGAATGTAAAAAAGCTGGCCTTTGAGCCCAACACATTTACAGGATGATGACATGCCTTTTCCAACTACACAGTCTTGATATAGACAAGAGCACGCAGTTTTAGGGGAAAGAAGCAAAATGGGTGAGAGTCTTAACTACTCCTGTAGCACCCCTCCTTTTATTAATATGGTCCCAGTGACTTTTTCCTCCTAGAAGGAGAGATGTGAGCTCAGTGTGACTTAAGTGGAAGGAAAAGAGTGAGCTCGGTCATGTCCTTCCTTTTCCCTCCACTCTTTTTCAGGTCTAGCATGGAGTGCCCCCAGCCACAGTCCCTTGTAAGTCCCTTGGCTTCAACTTGCTGCTCCTTCTAGCTAATGTAATTCTTCCACTAGTGCCAGAAGTAAGAGGAACAGGCTGCCCAGGGAGGTGGTGGAGTCACCATCACTGGAAGTGTTCAAAAACGTGTAAATGTGGCACTTCAGGACATGGTTTAGTGGGCACAGTGGTGTGGGGTTGACGGTTGGACTTGATGATCTTAAAGGTCTTTTCCCACCTTAATGGTTCTACGATTCTATGATTCTAAGTACAAGTCTGTATTGCAGTGCTGATGGGAAAAGGGTCACACAATCAGGAGGTTTGATACAACAAATGTGTTATATGCAGGATTATTTACAGCTCGCAAAGGTGTGCACTCTGATGTTAGAAAAGGTGAGATTTATAGTTGGTCATACAACAGCAACATCTGTGTTGTGCACCTGAGGTAAGATTTTTGACTGTGTTAAAAGCTGTTTCTCCACAGGGCTTTTGCCCAATTTTGTACACAGGTTGAATGCACATATTTAAAGCAACTGTAAAAATAGTATTTCCAGACTTTAAAGTGTTTGGATTTGCAGCCTAAATTAGCTCTGTCTCAAGGATTGTGGGGTTTTTTTTCCTAGTAAATATAAAAAAATGTATAAAATAGGCCTGTGTTTGTGTGTATATATGTGTATACACACAGCACCACACAGGCTGCTATGAAGAAAATTAACTCCATCCCAGCCAGATCCTGTACATATACATACACATATATTTATATAGTAGACCTGTATTTGGCACTAGTTATGCCAAATAAGGACAGAGAGTGCCAGTCACAGACACACCTGCATTTGAGGGTAAAGGTAAGCGTAGAGGAGGAAAGAAAAATATGGAAACCATCTTTCTTCACTGCTTATACTCCTATTTTTGTTTATTTTTTCATCTCAGAGGTGTTCCGTTGTACTTAGCAGTCATTTATTTAGATATGCATTTTGTGTAATACATAAATGTAATTTTACATGCCACATGCGTTACTGTTTGGTTTTTTTTTTAATATGAACCTTGTCAAACCTGTAATACTTTGAGTCTGAGAAGAGTAGCTGAAGTAGAAATGTCTTCAAGGGAATAAAGATGGAATTAGTGAAAGTAGATTTTTTTAATCTTCACCTGCAACTTCAGAAGTGGGAGAAAAAGTGGAAGAATTTACACATAGGTATAGGCACACAGTTTTCTTTTAAGCCAAACTGGTTTACCCATCCTTTCAGGATCATCTTGAATCTGGATTTGAGATTATGTATGTATGTAAGTAGAGCATAGCTATGTGATTATAGTGGGGTTTGCTAATTGTAATTAGCAAAGTCTAAACTGATGAGAATATGAAGAGTTATCAAGGTCTCCTGCTATTAATAGAAGGAAATGATTAGCAGTGCATATCTCACAAATCCCTGGAGTACTTTTTCTGTGAACTGCTTGGTAAGTTTCTGTGAATGCTATCAGATACAGAACTAACCCCTAAGTGAAAGTGAAAGAAGAAAATGAATACATATTAAGTGAAGTCAAATAGATTCGTAGTATCAAAAGATACAAATTTATGACAAATACACCAGTAATAAGTGAGAAAGATCTCAGCGTGGGTGAACTTCATACATCATCTGTTTTAGGTAAAAAACTACTTAAATTATCCAGTTATTCTTTGTCTTTGATAAAATATGGATATCAATTGTTACATGTATTAAGAGACATTCCTGGCCTTTGTAACTGAGATATCATTGCTGAAAAAAATTTGTTTTGGCCAAAGTAAGCTGTCAGTCTTTTGTGGTTGCTGAGATATCCTCCATCCAAGGAAAAGATATCCATTTCTTTGCAAGGAATACAAGGAGGTACAATACATGGCTACATTCATGACAGGTTCTGAAAATATAATGCCTGAATTATTCTAATGGCAAGATTTTGATGTATTGTTGCAGTGAGGAGGTAATTGTTAGAGATGGCTATGCAAAAGGAGTAAAGCACAATTGGCTAGATTGTGAGAATTTTCACACATGTTCTTGAGTGCTTACATGCACCCAAACCACTGGACTGTTTATACATAGTATTCATCTGTGGTCTGCATTGTGGGTATTTTTAGAGAATGGAAAAAATAAGTCCTACTTTGTGTAATAACTTACTGCAAAAAAATGTTCAGTTAGATCCAGCTATAATTTCCTCTGTAGTCTCAGTTATCCATTTTTATAATCTTTTCTATGATATTGAATAATAATTTGAAAAATATTTAGACAGCTTTGTTTAGGATACAGTTGGAAGCTTCTTGAGATATTCTGTATGCAAGGAAAAGGATGGACTTCATGAGCATAAAGGCATAAGAGTGAAAGCATAGTGGAGCTCTGCATTCCTGTCTTAGGATGGTACCCAAAATCCTTGCTTAACCATTAGAGCTGCATTCAAACCCACTTTAAAATACTAGGGCGCATTATTTTATGCAATGTGTTTCATGTACTTTCTGTTTTCTTTACACTAATTGGAGTTCATCTGAGATGCACATGAATAACTTCATTAGCTGGAACTGGGCATTTTTTGTTATTTTTCTTCACTACCTGCAAGTTGCTCTTACTGTGAAGTGTGAGCAAATGTAATGGAAAGGGAAAGCTAACCAGAATATAAATCGGAAATAGGCTGTGAGATGAGTAGAAATTTGCTTTAAATACACATTCATGTTAAGTCAGATTTGCTAACCTGTTTTACATGGTACTCACAGGAAATTGCTGGTGGGCAAGGTAGAAGAGAAGGTGATATTTTTAAACACCTCTGTTAAAATATGAAAGGTATAGTACACACCAGCATAGTTCCTGTGATAATGAGCAATCTTCTTGTTACCTGCCTACACACAGATTAGCAATCCGTTAACTAGACAAATCTGGCCATGCAGTAGATCAGGGGAAGGCTAAATCAGGGGAGGATCTTGTTAGGTAAACAAATTTATGACTGTATTACTTTCTAAACCTGTTTTTGTAAACTAAATGAGTTTGTAAGGTATAGGGAAAAAATTATCAAGCTTGCTGATAAATGAGTACAGAACATCTAGACATGATGTGCTGAAATACAAAGCCTATGTAACACGGACCTGAATTCCTCTAGTGTGCCAACAGATGGATTTCTTATTATGCTTTCTGTCGTCTTCAGTGCTAGTGACAAGATTTTTGTCCCACTGAAACCTAATTACTAGCAGACCTGGCAGGAGTTCAGCTGGTACCGTATCTACAGTGTTGTTAAAAAGGAGAAGGGAGAGAGAAAAAAGACTCTTAAGAAGATCAAATCATTTTTGGTGATTAGTGAGGCAATAAAATTAAATATTTCTAATAAGACGATTATTTAAGGGTCCTAACTGGTGATGTCTTTTACGTTAGGTGTGCAGAAGGCTATTTTGGACAACCTCTAATACCAGGGGGATCATGCCAGCCATGCCCGTGTAATGACAACCTTGACTTCTCCATTCCTGGCAGCTGTGACAGCTTGTCTGGTGCTTGCCTGATATGTAAGCCAGGTACAACAGGCCAATATTGTGAGAGGTGTGCTGATGGATATTTCGGTGATGCTCTTCATGCAAGGAACTGTCAACGTAAGTCATGAACTTCTACTGCTCCTGACAGTATTGATCTATCCTATATCTGTTTTCCTGAGAGGAAGACTGTGCCTCTGTATGTGTGATCAGGAGAATGACACGGTGTACTTACACCTCTAATAATGATAGTGTTTTACTTGCATCTGCATCTGGAGAGGGAGACTTCAAAGTAAATAGAAAGAAGAACCTATTAAAAAACTTCCTGCTGTAGTTAAAGCAGTAATGAAGCAGACATGGAAAAAACCTGGGACAGCGGAGCATTGAATGGATGCAAAAGGTTATAATAAAAGTCAGATCTACAAAAATAAATACAAATACATGAAAATGATTCACTAAAAACATTATAAGCCATATAGGGAAATCCCATTAACTAGTAAGATTGGTGCTGAAAGGAGGGAGTGATATTTCAGTTACTGTAGGGTCCAAATTTGGCAGCACTTGTGACCTGCTTCCCACCTACATGACCTTGGTAAGAGTTGGGAGCTACTGCCTCTTACAGGGCAAGATTCTCCCACCTCCTGCAAAGCAGAAGCTAAAATCTCCTGACAAATTTTCTAAGGTGCTCTGGAGGAAGATACCTGGCACTGCAGCAAGCTACCACTTCTCAGCTGAGTGGTGCCATGTTTAAGTATGAGCCCCAGTTCATACTTCCCCATAGTGACTGCAAGAAATTGAGGGTAGGTGGAAGATTTGGTAGGAGCAGGAGCTTTTGCGTCTGTCAGAGGCAGGGGCTCTCTCTGAGCCATTGCTGGCACAATGCAGAGCATGGCTATTAGGCAGAACAAGTGCTTTCAATTTAAAAACATTCTCCACATACCCTTCCACCCCATTCTGAGGAATGGGATACAACAGGTTATAAACTGTCCTGAAAAAGCGGAGTATTTTATTTCACAGTCACAAGGATTTAATCCTTTTCTTTCATTGGAATAAACTCAGAGCAAGTCCAATGAATACAAAGGTGTTATATCAGGATAAAATTATGCAAGTAAAAGAGCTGAACCATTGTCTTACTGCTCTGTATGTAGGAACACAGGGGCCACTTCTGAAGTATGTGTTGCAGGCACAGATGTCTGAGCCACTGGCATCCATCCATTTCCAGGATTTGCTTTTAGTGGCTTGTGGTTTGACAGTGAGAATACTAAGTTCTCTTGGACCACCTAAGACTGCATGGGAGCCAGTGAGATGCAGAACATCAACAGGTTTCTCAGCTAAGGCTAATAAATGTTGATATATGTAAAATCATAGATAGCCATGAAGATGTATACCTGTGTATATGCTTTCTGCACCTACTTTATACAATGCTGGATATGAGTTGGACAATCACATACATTCTCTGTATGAGTTAACAGTTCATGATGAATGATGTCATATAAGTTAGGGTGTTAAGTATGTAATGTGATTTAAAAAGAAGTGTATTTCAAAAATCATAGCTTCCAGTAGCTTGTCACCATTCCTGAAGCATCAATAGGGCTGTTGCTTTGAACACTTCTACAGTAGTGGCAGCTGCATGGGAAAGAGATGTAATATGAGAAGAGTTAAGAAAACCTACAATTAAAAAAAATGTTAAAAATAAATACATATTTAATGTAAATTTACAAGTTTGCTTTTGTTGTTAGTATCATTCACAAGGAGAGCCCCCTAATGTATTCATAGCCTTGTGCTCACAGTTACCTTGTATTCATCTACTCTCCATCTTTCATGTCAGTTTTCTTTTTTGCATATGATTTTTTATTTCCTTTGCAGACTTCCATGAAGTTTGCCCTGCAGCTACAATATCAGAGGGACTGTGCCTTTACTTTGTTGTTTTCAATTTCATTCCTTATTAATAAGCCAAATCCGAGAGTATTGAAAAGCATGAATTTTGCTTTCAAATTGTTGTTTGAAATCTTTCGTGCTCTTTCTCAGTACAGTGCTGTTGTCACGTGCATTAACCATTTCAAATGACAGTACAACATTATATCACTACAGCACCTCTGAATTTCTTGCTGTATCTGTACAAAATAATAAATCTAAGAACACTGAGCAAATGTCCTAGGCTTATTTGACTTGATTCTAGTAGGTTCTGTTTTGGTGTGAAACAGCACGGCGTGCTGAAGCAAATACCTGGAGGTTGTGCTGATAGTAGTAGGGCTAAGTGACATGAGGTGAATTAAAGCAAACGCTCAAGTGTGCCTAAGTGCCAGTGCATAGGTACTACTGTTGGAGGTGAATAAGTGTGTAGGTTGATTATAAATATACACGTATAAATATTTATACAAATCAAGAGAGAATGAGAAGGGTCTTGACCAGTGACATTTTGGGAGAAAGGAAGACAAATTTCTCTGACAGGCTGTATTGTATTATAGCAACAATTTGGAGGTTTGGACAATAACTAATTTTCCCAGGAGAAGTGTATGAATGGGAAGGCTTTAGGTGAGATAAATGCAATTTCAGAGATTAATTAACGGTTTAGTAGATGAATAGCTCTCACTGTATGTTTCTTCTGTATGTATGTACTGCCAGAGCCAAGAAAAAGAATCAAAGTCTTGACTTCCAAATTCTGCCTTACCACTGTACTGCACTGTCATCTGTGGCTGAGTTAAGAACAGATGGTATTCTGTTTGTGGTAATAGATAATATAAATACGAAAAACTCATCTGTTTATAAAATCGGTGTAAATTTCCTTGGTTTGATTCTTGTGGTGTCATATGGCTGATAAGCAAAATGATTCAAATAAGACAGGCTTTGTTTTTTGAGACCTGTATAAAAAGGGTGGTGAAACACTGTTAATTTGCATTGAGAATTGTGGTTTTCTGAGTTTGTGCTTACGCATCAGCTTTCACTGCTGACCATTTTAATTAGAAAGATACTCAAATATGTGTATATGTGATACTCATCACTGTGTACAGTTTGGAGTGTCGGCAATTTTAAAACATAAATATTATGGTAGGAGGGCTGTATACTGGATGAAAGAGATAAATTATGGATTCAGTTAGTGCTGAAAAATGAGAGTAAAAGGAAAAGAGAAGTGACATTAATTACAGCAGAAGTGTTTTTAAATGTTTACATTTTTTAAATATATCACAAAACAGAAAGAAATCAAAACCTCTGAAGGTGTTACCAGGCTGATAAGAGAACCCAACGTATTTTTGTTACTTATTCCAGAATATGAGACATCTTTGAAAACATTTGAGAAATAAGGCGAGGAACAGACTGGCAAGCCATAAAGCCACTTTCATTGAAAAGAAGCAAATTCTCCAGAATACCTCAAAAGTGGGGAAAAGAACAGAAAATAATCCTTTCCATGTACAATATAGCAAGTCCAATAAAGTAATGAGGAAGCTCCTGTTGTAATACTATATATGCAGAGAGAAAAAATACAACTGCTTTGTCTGTAATAGTGCATATATATAGAAAAAATAACTGCTTTGTCTCAAATGGCACCTTGTGACATGCAAATATGTGACCACCATGTGTTCACTGTTGGGACTCTTAAGTGTTTCTTAAAATGAAGCTGTCACATTGAGAAAAAGATCAACACATGCAGTCAGGGCACTATGGGAAGGCAAAATGTGGGTTGGAGCCCTCATTTACAGAGTACACTGATAATCAATATAGAGGTGTGGATTCATTCCCCTCTGGGAAGAAAAAAGGACATGCAGGAACCAGCTCACGCTGACGGAATTGGTGACTGCATGATCCTGTGACACCCGATTGCATCCCTTTTCTCTACTGTAAGTGCTAAAGGGATTTTTTTCTTAATCTCTGCATGCCAAAAGAATTGTGGTCAAAAACCATAAATGGTTTTTTGAAAGATAGAAAACTTCCCAAAAATTTCTCTTTTCCTAAAACATGAGAATTTAGAATCCAAAAGCATTGTTATTTTCCTCCAGAAACAGTAGCTCCTTTCATTGTCGTTTTCAATCCTCAGGAGAGCATTGTGATGAGTTAGACTGGTCAGCTGGGTTACATTTCCTCTGGGAACTGTGATGCTGTTGCTGAGACAGAGGTACCAGAGGGTCACGGGAGCAGATAATCCTCAGTCTCTTCTTCCGCTGTACTCCAGGGTGCTGTCTGTGAGGAGGAGCTCTTTGCGGGGGCCGAGGAGCTTACTGCCCCCACAGCGCAGCCCCGGAGGTAGCCTTGTTCCGCGTTCTCAGCCTGCCAACATTTCCTGCCTATTGCATCAACACGGGCTGGACTCCGGGGCAGCAGGACCAGCATGCGGGGCAGTAGCACTCCATCGTGCTTTAACCCAGCAGGCAGCTAAACACCACACAGCCGCTCGCCCGCTCATTCCTCACCCTCCCCACGGCCAGTGGGATGGGGGAGAGAAATGGGGGGGAAAAAAAAAAACGAACTTGTGGGTTGAGATAAAGGCAGTTTAATAGGACAGAAAAGGAAGGGATTAATAATAAGAATGATGATAAAAGAATATAGAAAATGAGTGATGTACAATACAATTGCTCACCACCTGCTGACTGATGCCCAGCCAGTTCCTGAGCCACAGTTCCTGCCCGTCAGCCAACTCCCCTCAGTTTATATACTGAGCATGACGTTATATGGCATGGAATATGCCCTTGGCCAGTCTGGGTCAGCTGTCCTGGCTGTGCTCCTTCCCAGCTTCTTGTGCACCTCCCTGCTGGCAAAGCATGGGATGCTGAAAAGTCCTTGACTTAGTATAAACACTACTCAGTAACAACTCAACCATCAGTGTGTTATCAACACTATTCTCATACTAAATCCAAAACACAGCACTATACCAGCTACTAGGAAGAAAATTAACTCTATCCCAGCTGAAACCAGGACACAATCCCACCTACCATAGCTAATCCCATACACACCTTGTGTAAGGGTCTGTACCATTTTTTTTTTTTTCTCACAGTGCTGCCCTGCCCATTCCAAGATTTGGGGTGTTCTGCAGGCGCAGCTTCTGAGAGAGAGCGAGCCTTGCCTTCCCCCCTCCTTGGTCCAGAAATTTGGCATTAGTTAAAATGTAAAGGCAACGTTACTGCTTTTAAAACCTTAATTCTCCATCATGACATACTTAATAATGTGCCCTAAACGTTCTGTTTTGATCTGAAAGGAGCATATAAGACAAGTTGTTTATGAAGTTGAGGCAAAATTTCTCACTGTAATAATTTGGAGCAAAATTCCACATTAACATTGGTGGATTACTGTGTGTTGTCACTGTATGGGAATAACACCTTCTGCTTTACCCAGGCCTGCCTTCTTGGGTTTCTCAGGGTGGCAAAAGCTGTGCTGTAAACATCTGGCTGTTAAGGTTAGCTTCAGCAGCATACATATGTTAGGAAATACATTGACAGCTCCTTTTTCTTCCTCTGCAGCTTGTCACTGTCACATCAATGGCTCCTTCTCAGAGATCTGTGACTCTCGGACAGGCCAGTGCGAGTGTAAAGCCAACGTGATTGGGCGCCGGTGCGATGTCTGCAAGGTGAGTGACAAGAAATGGTGTTTTCTCCCAGTTTTCTTCCCTGTTTGTCATGACTAAATACAGTTTGAGTTTGGATAGTTTTTCAGTTTTTGCTTGTTTTTCACTTAAAGAACATATATGGGTTGTTCTTATGTACAGAAAGATAAAATAGCTGGTTATTAAATGTTTTCCAAAGGTTTTCTAGAACAAAATGAAGAACATTGCATTTGCATGCAATGAGCACATTTTAGCCCTCACTGTATGCACATTTTTATAGATGGTATATACACTTTATATTCTGAAAGTTTGATATAAATAAATTAGTTAAAAGTGTTGCTGTTCTGGGGGAAAATCCCTCTACGGAAAGAGTTGCAAAATGTCTGATAACATCTGATTTTCAAAAAAAGCAGAATGCTAGTTTACTACTTGTGTGAATGTTCTGCTTTTATGGTTTTTGTTAGGGGTTCTTCACGTGTTGTCCAAATTAAGTATTCTTTTTTAGTGAAAGTGTCTTTTGCCTTGAGGTTGTTTTGCTGTCATATAAATCACTGAAAAAAACTGCTTCATGAGCATTCACAGAGTTTTCTTTAGGCTACTAAGGAATATGTTCTAGTGCGCTGCATGTTTCTGTAGCTCAGCGTGAGGACTTGTGGATTAGGCCTGTGTCCTCAGAACACCTCCATATGTGTAATTTAAAGCACATAAATCATTTTGCAGAAATCACAAGGATCATTTTCATCCTGCGTAAACTGCGTAATTTCTGAAGAGGTTTGCTCAGAATCTCTTATTCAACAGTACTTAAAGAGTCCGTTCCATGAAAAATTGTCGATATCAGTGGAATTTGCACAGGTTGTATAACATACATAGCAAATATGTCAAGCTTGTTGATACAAAATTGGCTGTTGGTTGAAATTAATCTTTGTTTACTACTGTGTTTATTATTGTCTTTATTCCTGTAGTCTTTTATTTGCTGTAGTTTCATTATCTTCACTTTCTAACAGTGTTTACTTTTCATTCTTAAAGCCCAGCTACTTCTGGGCCCCAGAAAAGCTGTTTTGTATACCCTGTGGCTGCAGTGCTTTAGGATCCATGTCACTGCACTGTGATATGTCAGGAAGATGTATCTGCAAATCAGGATTCATGGGCAGACGCTGTGAAATCAGCAGACAGGTGCCTAAATTGAAAGAAAATGCACGAAGCAGTCAGCAGATCCGAGTCCCCCCTCGGAGATGGGGCGTCAGCAGTGCCAGTGGGTGCCCACGGGGTGCTTACCGGCCTGCTACTCCGGTAATCAGAAACTGTGTGCATTGCATGGGCTGAAATCTCATAATTTGCTTGTGTTTGGAGCTCCTGCAGGGTTTTTTTTTAATTTATAATACACATACTACAATATATGACATTATCAAGAAACACACAGGCTCAGAAGACAGGTAGCCTTTTAGGATACTTCCGCACTCCTAGGGCTTCTCATAGTGCAAATGACAATATAGGCCAGAAGTCAAATAACCAGAATAAGTCCAAAAGCAGCACCATCAACAGCAGTATGCAGAAAATGTATGCGTGATGTATTCACAGCAATGGAATCAGTGGGATTTTCATGGCATTCCTCTTCTAACAATCCAAAAACCAAAAGCTTAAGGAGTTTGTGAGAAGGACCAACCCCAGAGGCAAAATGTTAAGATCTAATGTCGAAATATCGAACGTAAGTGGTGTTGAAAGTTTTCATTAGTGAATATGGCCAGTTATCTGAGCCATTTTTAACTGGGCAAAGTTCCCATTATTTGAATGTAATGCCCACAATGACAGAAGTATTCATTGCTTATCACATACCAACAAAGCAACTTATTTCCTAAAATGAAGTAATTATGATGCAACTGCTTCTAACAGAACAGTGTTTCGG
This sequence comes from Phaethon aethereus, assembly GCF_964289735.1. Classification (NCBI taxonomy): domain Eukaryota; kingdom Metazoa; phylum Chordata; class Aves; order Phaethontiformes; family Phaethontidae; genus Phaethon; species Phaethon aethereus. Next base: position 62,587,005 of record NC_138576.1, read on the forward strand.
GAATGTTGGTTGTTTTCGCTGCAACTCAAAACCTCCACACTTATCAAACCCAGTTTGAAAAATACCTGGCAGTGTTTTTTCTTCTCGGTCAGACTCTGGGACCCATGTTGTATTTGCTCGTATGGATTCCCTTGGAGAACATGAGCTTTTACCCATTTAACATATATTATGTGTTGCCCACACAAACACTCAACATACAGGCACACAATATAATAACATATTCAGAAATTTCATCATATTTCCTCATTGTCATCCAGGTTCTTACCTCTTGTTTGGAAAATGTGATTCTCAGAACTTCTGTATGTAAACAAGTTTTGCTGAGGGCTCAACTTGAGGGTTCATCTTGGGGGTTTGCATGACTGATACAAATGTCTTTCGCTGTGCAGAGCTCATCACGATACAACCCAGCATGCCAGTGATCTTTTCTTCCTTTACGCAGTGCGGAGTGCTAGTGTATCAGACTTTTTCTGGCTTTCATCCATATAAACAGAATTTATTAGATCCTATCAAACTTTCTATTGAGAACTGAGCTGCATGCTGTGCATTGGTGACTTCACTGCATTAATCTGAATGTCTGTCCTGAGATTTTTACATATTCATGTTTCTGTGTGTTTCTTCCTGTGGAAGAGAAATCTTTAGAGATAGTCTCTATGTTTAATTGAACCTTGGAGTTTAATTATATGAGTTTGAGTATTTCCTTCTCTCTGACACACCATGTTCTGTCATGTCGAAGTATGTAATCGGCAAAACATTTCAGTATAGAATTTGGAAATGAAAATCAGGGTAATTCTTTATTATATTGTATATGATCAATCATAATTCATATGATCCTTCAGGCCAAATTCTGACAGCAGGTGTGGTCCTGTATTCTGATACCTATCATCAGATTCTCTGTGGGAATTTGGAACTTCAATATTAACCTCAGAGATCAGATTTCAGGACTTTTACATGGAAACCTGCTGAAGTCTCTGGGAATTCACCTTCACAAGAGGTTAGGGGTTCCACTGTGGAACAAATCTATATAAAATGTAAGTCAATGCAGCTCCACTGACTTGAAAAATTTGTGCTGATGTATACTAGGTAAAAATCTTCCACCACATGCTTAGGTCACACAGTATACATTATAAAAGTAAATATTTTCTATTTATATTCATTAGCAGTGATCTTTTTAATATCTCATTTTTAATATTTTTGCTTTCCTAGCAAAGTCTCTGATAGATTTTTACTATTAAATGTTGTAATATCAATTTCAAGTGGTTAGTAATAAGATTTGGATTTCAGTATTCTCTGAAAATCATCATACCTGAAAAAAAGGTAGAAAAATACTCCCATTTTAAGTCACTCTAGCTCAAGACTGAGTTCAGAATTTGGGTATCGAGTACGGTTTGCTCCTAGGGGCCTCTGTTAGCTGGTGCAGTGAAACCCATGGGTTCTGTTGGTTAAAAGCTTCATGCAGAACTCCATATTACAGTGTACAAATGAGCATGCATCTTTGCTTTTTACAAGTATACTTTTTGCACTCCACTAGCGGAATTAAGGAGGAAATTTATTACTGTAGTTGATAACATCTATTCTGCTTCTATAGGAACTTTACAGTACTCAATGCAAAAAAAGAAAGTGAAGAATGAACATAGAAGAGAAACAGAGGCTCATTGATTACTTCTATCTTAGTCTTAGACCTAACCCAAAGACGGGGTTTTTATCTTAAAAACAGATAATTCCCATTATTTGGTTGTAATGTACACAAGTATGTTGTATCTATGTTCTTCTAAAATTACTCCTAAGTATCATTCGAAAGAAATGCCCTTGAGTTACAGAATACTTTATGCAGACATTGCCCCTGCTCAGAGATAAAATCTAGTTGTTTCGAGACTTTCCAGTTGAATCAATCTCCATTCATAGCGGAGAATTTGAATTCACTCTCTTAGCAACAAAGTCTGCCTGACATAATCTTACAACCCAGACACAGGATATGTATATGGCGCTGACATACATTCCATTTCTTGTGGGAACTGTACCTATGGAAACACAGCCTCGTAGGAAATCTGTTACACTGCAGACCATTCATTATAGCATCGGGTAACACTGAAATCTTTATTCTTTTTCAGCTGTGTAGGGTATTTAGTGCCCTTGCCCCCGTATTTTACTGCTACAGTTCAATCTTTTAAGAGTAGTATTTCAGTGATAAAGAGGAAAGAACCACTCTGACCTCCCTACGCTCTCAGCTTTTCCTCTTCTCTTCTGGTAATCGTTCCATGTACTAACTGCTCTTCTTCTCTCTGTGGCAGCCTGAAACATTTGGCTTGCAGTCTTCAAGAGGATGTGTTCCCTGCAACTGCAACTCTTTTGGTTCCAAGTCCTTTGACTGTGATGGAGATGGACAGTGTTACTGCCAGCCTGGAGTGACAGGAAAGAAGTGTGACCGCTGTGCTCATGGATTTTACAACTTTGAAGAAGGAGGCTGTACTCGTATGTAAATTCTTTGCAGCCAATTGCAAATTTGTTTGTTGGTTTATTACTAAGATTCTAGTTTGTCTGGTTTTGGACTGCCTAACAAATTTTCCTGACAGGTAGGTATTTTCATAGACAGCCCTGTAAATCAATCAGTTGGCAAGGACAGTGATTAGCAAGAATAAAAGACCCAAGCAATTGCTGCTATGTTAAGGTCAGTTTATGGCTAATCTAATCTGTTTAGAAGGAACAGGAATGTCCTTTTCTCCAACTGCTTTCTGCCAAAAAAGTTCCTACAAAGCTCCTATAATTTAGTTATGATAACAGTATCAGAGAAGGCTGATTAAGGTGCTTGCGAAATAGCATCAGCTTGAAGGGATATGAATGGGAAAAAAAGTATTTAAAATTGTTTTGCTTATAGATTTATGCCAAACCTTTTTACTGTCCTTACATGGTCGATCCTCTTTTATTACTTTTCTATACAGTAATATTTAGGATCTTGCTTACTTGTATACCTTTCCTGTACAACAAGATCTATAGGTAAAATTCTCTACTATGTCCCTTGTGTAAACACATGAAAAATATGCTTTTCCAGATGCTGAAACTCTAGCATCAGACATAAATATTTCCAGCCATTTCTTTACATTTATGTTTGTCCTTTGGACACTAGGTCAAACACTGAAATGAATGCTTTCTGTTCTGAAAGCAATACAAACTGTTAGATCAAAAGGAACCTAATCTATAGGTCTCTTCACAATATGATATCCATCTTCACTAAGAGAACTGTATTTTTAAAGTCTCATAGACTCATTTAGGTGTGATGATGGGAGACATAGATGGATGTCTTGTGCAGCTGGCTCCTGGGATGGCAGAATGGCAACAGCACTGCAGCATTCTTTGCTCATGGCAGGGTGCTGTAAAGCCAACAGTATTGCTGCTATTGTTCTTCAGGCAGAAGCTGTATTCTTTCCAGAAGCAGAAATCACCATGCCCGGAGTCCTATTCCTCCTCCTTTCCCACCCAAAATTGCAGCAGAAGTAGCAAGCCTACCTCTCTGCCATTTTTTACTCCCTTTTTTTATGGAAGGAGAGTTGAGGCCTCAAGACCCACATCTGTTCAGCAAAATTCAATTTCATCTGTAGTGTTAATGAACCTGGAGCCAGGCTGGATTATAGATCATATTTGAAAACATTACTCTATGTTATTGTCTCCCATCAAAGGAAGGGCTCAGAAAACGTTTACCGCCTTGAAAAGTTCAAACACATTGGCACCTTAGAAAAGGGAAAGGTTAGTTCACAGGCTCACTGATGAAAGAGCTTGAAATAAAATGCACATTGTAACTGCAATCCTAAACTTAGAACATATACAGAGGGGAAAAAAATACTACAGTTTCTATACTATAGAAACTATATGAAGACTATAGGCTTCATGATTAGTGTCTAATTCTAACATTTCACAGTTTAAAAACCCATCACTATTGTGAAATACTACAAAATGTTGTTTTCATACAGTTGGGGAAGGAAAATGAGAGGACAATTAACAAGATTTCACATTAACATTTTAAGTGCTTTCTTGGCAAACATGAAATGGCAGCATTTAAGGAACAGTGATGAAAAGGGGAAGTAGTGTAAATCCAAACAATGTTTTAAATAGAAATGTATCTGCCTGTGGTCACCAGATATTTTAAACAACACAACAACTAAAGATGTTCAGAAAATCCAGAATTTTAGAAGTTTCAAAGTTAATAGAACAGATGGAGAGGAACTCTGTTTTCAAAATGCTGTTTTTTCCCCACTTATTTTTAGTAGGCTTTTATGTATTCCTTCAAATGACAAAAAAAGAGAATTACATTATGAATCACAGAGAAAATCAGAAATTTAATAAAAGTATATCAAATCATGCTAGGGAGAAAGTGCACAAAAATAAATTCCACAGTGACAGTTAAGTATCGAATAAAATATTGGATCTCTTTTATCTAGCATTTATCCAAAAGGAATATAATTTGATTTCTTTTCTTGTGCAATAAAAAACCGTAAAGCCTAAAAAAAACCCCTAAAACATCATCAGTTAGTGTTGATGTTCTAGCAGGAAAGATACAAAAGAGGTTTCTATTTTACTATTCCTTGCAACATTTTTTTTCTATTTTTTCTTTATTTTATTTTATTTATATATAAAAAAATCTATTTTTTCCATATTCTTTTTAATAATGATAAAAGTAAAAACACAAAAACTACCGCTCTATCACTTTCTTCCCTTCCATGTCTTTTGAACCAATTTTGTGTTAAGAACTGAAAGCCCATAGAAGAGCTGTCATACCCAAAAGCCTCAATTTCTCAATGAGAGATATATTCTGAAATATCTTCAAGCCACAGTCTGTCAAAGGATTTTATGTAGCATGCAAAACATCTTGTTCCTGGCACGATGGAGGCAAAACTTACTATCTTCTTTGCATCAGTTATCTTACTTTGATAACATTGATGGGGAAGAATAAAGGTTACTTCTTATTTAACTATAGATACGAATTCTACCTTTGCACATCTCTTATTATCTAGTTTTACTCTGAAGTGAAGTATTTAATACAGTAAAGGCAATGAACATAAATATAGCCCCAAGCAATGAACATTATGTTACACTGCTGTATAAACACCCCAAGGAACAGGTTATCACTCAGAGAGTCACAGTTTGCTTATGATGCTTTTGCTCTGACCTTCTGGGTGACATTGACGGTGTCTATGAAAATAACCATGCACCAGCTCTAGTCCTCCAAGCAATTAGGTGTCTTGTGCCCCATAACTACTTATCATTTACATACCATGAATCTGTATTTGCCACCAATGACTTGTTCACTTAATAGTGCTTTAAGAGCAAAGACCACTTTTGGAACCGCTTCCAGAACCAAAGTATTTTTAATTTAATAAAATCTGCAAAGAATCCCAGTTTCTTGGGAAGGGGCACATTGTTGATGTCCTCCCAAGGCAAGAATACGTGTAATGTGAAAAAAAGGAATAGGATGGGAGAAAGACACTGAAACACCTTTTTTGCCCTTCAAGAAAAGCCTGTTTACAGCAGCAGAAATTTCAGGAGGTTGGCTCAGATTGGTGGAAGAGTTTAAATAAACTGCAGGTTCTCTGCCTAGAGGGCTCAGATGCAGTTGGGTGGCTTTTTCCATGTGACAGCATCGGCCCAGAAACTGCACAGCGATATTCCTGCACCTATGTCACATGAGTGATGTGGGTGAGACATCTCAGAAGTCTCTGCATTTCTACAGTCAGTGACTTTATTTTTCCCATTGTTCTCATTGCAGCTACTTAAACCTCAGTTAACCTGTGTTCCATTGCTCCTGGTTTTGGCTTCTCTGGCTTTACCCTACCTTTCCCGCCCCACTGTGTCCACAGATAACTGAGAGTTCACTGTACGGTAAAGGCTTTGGTGGAATGATCCTAACCCTGTTAGGGTCTGCTCTCCAGGTGTGACGTAAAAGGGTAACTTTTCCTCTGCTTTTTTTTTTCTCCTGTGTCCCATGAAGCCTGTGAGTGTTCACGTTTTGGTAATAACTGTGATCCCATCAGTGGCCGCTGTATCTGCCCTCCCAATACTGTTGGAGAGATGTGTGACAAATGTGCACCAAACTACTGGGGCCATAACATTGTCAGTGGCTGCAAGGTGAGTGGATCTCTATTTTCTCCATGTGTGTTGCCTCCTTCCCATGGGGTCAATACAGTGATTTGTAGCTGGAACACAGTTTTAGATTTGTAAATCCGCATTGCGAGTTTTCACGTCAGACTATGGTATAAATGTTGGCAAACTCTTACTGAGCATTACAGATCCTCTGTCTAAAGGTACGCAGCCTGTTACACTGAACACCCTGTTTATATTGCTGTCATGCTGAGTCAGTATCCTGCCTGAGCCTGGTTTCTTTTATCATAGCTATGTTTAACGTGATTGAGGAGATTACTGCAGTATTGTACGATGTATATAGACATATAGTTACAGGTAACTGACAGTGCCTTTGCAGAACAAATTTACTTTGGCCCTAATTGTGATACCACTGGGAATTTGTACTTGAAATTTACTTGAGAATGGCTTCAACTTGTGCATAAAAGACAGTGAAGAGAGAAGAAAAGAAACAGCCACGTTAGCTGTAAAACACACTTTCTTCCTATGTTCTTAAAGGGGAAATAAACCTTCTCAGTAGCCCTTAAATCCTTATTCCAGTGTTTGACACAGTTAAAAAAATTCTGAAGGGGAGGGAAGAAGGGAGCAGAATAGGAAAACAATGGTAGGATGTCAAAGAGGCCATGAAAGCTGCTGTTAATGTCCTACTCTTGAGTTAAGGGGAGCAGTATTCGGTTAAGGTTGAAAACTGGTGAGAGTGAATATTTGTGCAAAGTTCAAATGTCTTCTCCTCTCTGCTGTTCTCATTGATGACGAGGAGTTTATAGTAGTGCTGCAATTACTCCAAAAAACTATGTCTTGTCTGAACATGGTCACATGCCATTAACGCTCTTTCTTAAAAGGCTGTTTGTCATGTAGCTCAGGCTGCAAACTAATTATCAAGAATGATTTCTTTTTTGTATATATGGAAAACTCCTCTTGTGAAACCTCTGCTGTGCTGCTGTGATATAGACTCTTGGCTTCTGAAACCAGCCTAATGAGGTTGAAGGCCTCTGTTTGAGCTCTGGAGTATATTCTCTGATTGTCTTTTATGTGAGTGCATTAGTATGGCAGTTCCATGGCACCATCTAAATTAATAATGATCTATCAGCCCACATCTCTTTCAGTACGTTGCAGCTAATTTCTGCAAAGTGAGATGTGAATCTCCTGCTTGCGCTCTTTGTAGAAGATTTCCAGGGCTGTCATAACTCAGGGGGATAGAGAGCATTGCATAAAACTGCTTGCTCACAAAACAAACATAACAACTGATTGTAATTTAGGTTTTGATATTGCACATAAAGCTATTTCGATGTATGGTGAACAATTTGCTTTCTAAGCTCTATGTTCAAATGTATTTTGTAGAATAAGCATCTTTCCATCAGAAGATTTTATTTCTTAGGTTAAGTAGTAGTCTAGCAGCCTAACATTTAACCAGTAGTTAAATAGTTTCTCTGGCATTCAGTAAAGATTTAATTTGAATGTTTCCTGTACATAATCACCTTCTTTATAAATGGTCTTTTCAGATCAGAAGAAAGGTGCTTTAAGTATTCATGTAAGAAACAGTTTTGCTTAGAAAATGAATCCACATTTTCCTCCTGTTTTTCAGCTTTTGTGTCCTTTATTTTAGCAAGTCTATCCATGCCAGTTACTGTGGTAACCTGTACCACTGGCACTTGAGTTTGCTTCTGCAAGCTGAACTTCTCCATAGGAGATTCTGGTCACGCCAGTGATCACAGCAAATATCCTGTGCTAACTTTGCAGTACAGTCACAGTAATAGCACTGAGGGATTCTTCTGTTCTTTGGAAGCCTGCAGCTTTCCCTGCTACTTACTTCTGTACTCAATATCTAGACCTCTTGGCAAATGACCTATTTCTATCCTTACCTGCCTGTGCAAGTCTCATTCTGTGAGCAAGTTTACTTCCCAGTACATCACATGACTAAATCTTTCTCTCTTAGCATGTAATAAGAACCCTGTTTATACAAAGATGATAGTTGCCTATCTGATGGATGAGTAATAAACATTGAACTAGATTCCACTGGGACCACTGCCCCTGAACAATTCCAGTTTTGGCAAAGTGGTCTGAACATGCCCTGCAGAGGATTTACATAGAAAGCACTTTTTAGAGAGCACTTACAGTTTTGAAATTAATTATGTCTGCAAAGTATCCCAGTATCTTGACCCTTTTGGATTTATTTGATTTCACTGCCAAACTTATCAATGATAAGTAATATCTTTTCGAAAAGAAAACAGCATTGTAAATGTGTTTAGTGTAATTGCTTGACCCTTGTTGAATAAAGATAATGCCTAGCCTTATAATTCAGATATGTTACCTTCGGACAGTGGAAATTCACTGCTGTACTTTATTTATAGATACTTGAAAGAGGTGAGTTGCTTTTTTGTTGGGGGTTTGGTTTTTTTTTTCAGAAGCACAATTGCAATTTTCTCCTTGTTTCTCTCTTTTATAGCCCTGTGACTGCAGCCTCATTGGAGCCCTGAGTTCTCAGTGTGACTTAAATACCGGCTGTTGCTTCTGCCGTCCTGAATTCTCTGGGGATAAATGCACTGAGTGCAGGTTGGGTTACTGGAATTATCCACAGTGTGTTGCTTGTCAGTGCTTCCTGGCAGGGACTGATCCACAGAGCTGCGATACAGAGTTGGGGAAGTGCTCATGCGTTGATCATACTGGCCAATGCAGCTGCAAGGTAGGACAATGAGGGTTATAAACTGATCTTATAACTGCTGAGAAGCTTATTCCAAAATTCATTAACACTTGTACTTGTCTGTTCCAACAATGTATGCAAACAAATCTAGTTGGTTTTCATAGTGCATTTGCTAACTGCTCTGGGAGGAGTCCAACATAAAGAAAGACTTAAGTGCTTATCAGTTGCTTTTTCACACACACTTGCCAGGGTAGCATTCTCTTAAGCTCTCTTCTCACTTTGTGTTTCTTCCTGTGTTTACGGAACTGTTGCGAATTTAACCCCATTCAATACAATTCCTGTTCAGATATTTGGCAAATTAAAAGCAAAGACATCAGTAATAACAGTGTGCCACAGTGCTAGTTCTTTATAGTACATTGGCTTAGAGGGAGTCAATACGGATCATTTTTTGAGTAGAATTCACTGCATCACTAAAACAAAGACTTTTGGCATCATCACCCACAGCACTCTTACTTGGAATTTTCTTGGTAGAACAGCACACCTAGGTGCTTTGAAAATTGGCTGGATTGCTGGGCTTAAAGGGCAATAATTGGTGGTTTGCCATGCAGTTGGCAACCAGCAAGCAGAGTACACCAGAGCCAGTACCTTCATCAGTGACACAAATGACAGAATTCACCATCAACATATTTGAGAATATTGCTGATTTGGAGGAGGTAGAGGTTGACACACTGAACAGTAGAACTACGGTCTAGAGGGTCCTTGAAAAGCTTGATTATGGGGAAAATAGAAAGGTCATGAATTGGAGTGGAATAACCTCAAGAATCAGTACGGTTTTGGAGAAAAAGTCTGAGTGGTAATCCTGCTGAAAAGCACACACAGGCTTTGGGGAATGGCAAACTGCATGTAAGCCAACCATGTACTGTCATTTTAAATAAGGCAAACTGTCTACTGAGCTGGATGCATTGATCATATTGGCCAGTGCAGCTGCAAAGTAGGACAATGAGGGTTATAAACTGATCTTATAACTGCTGAGAAGCTTATTCCAAAATTCAATAACACTTGTACTTGTCTGTTCCAACAATGTATGCAAACATGAAATATGAAGACTATGACCAACAGAGGAAAGTCTTTATGCCCCTCTACTCAGTGCTGGTAAGACTGCACTTGGAAATGCTGACAAGTTCTAGGACCTGATTCAAGAGTGTTTGTGAGAAACTCGAGAGGATCCAGAGAAGGGCTACAAAGACACTTAGAGCAGATGATCTGTAAGGACATACTGAGAGAGCTGGACTCTTTTAGACTGCAAAGAATAGAGGCTAAGAAAAAACGTAGTTGCAGCCTACAGCCACGTCAAAGATTAGTTGATGGAGTCAAGTCCTTTCTGATAGCAGCAAAAGATGTGATGACGGACAACAGCTGTAAATGGCAGCTTGGGAATTTTGGGTTGGACGTTAGGAGAAAAAAATTCACTAGGAGGGTTATGCAGCACTGAAACAGATTATCCAGAAAGGTTGTGAAATACCCATTCTTGGAGATCTTCAAGAATTCGCTAATTCGAAAGAGGCATCGGTTAACCTGATCTAGTATTGGTGATAGTCCTGCTTCAAGGAGGAGGTTTTCAAAATTGACCTCTAGAGATTCCTTCTGTGATTTTGATTCATTCTTTTTCAGGGACTGTATTGACCCAAAGAGCTAGTAAAATGGAAGGATGAATATAATGATTGAATTGCCAGGTAATTCTTTTATTAAATAGGCACAAGTCACTTCATTCTGAGTTTAAAGGATAGACTTAATGGAGCAACTGTAGAACAAATTAGATTGGAAGGGACCTATGGATGTCATCTAGTCCAGTGTCTTGTTTGAAAGACATTGCTGAGGCAGTATTTCCAAGGATGGGGATTTCACAACCTCTTTGTGCAAACTACTTGACCACCCTCCTGTTTTTCTGGTGGATTTGAACAGAAAACATCATGTTCTATTTCACAAATACTGATTGATTTGATGGTGAGACCACAGGAAAACTGAAGTGAGTGGATCACAGGGACAATATGAGTAAAACTCAGTGTAATGATCAATGTTATTTGTCCTATGTCGTCCTCTGAAATGGAAAAATAGAAGTATCTCAATTCTTTCAGCCTCTTCTGATATGTGATGTGCTCCAACCCCTTGGTGCCCCTTTTCTGGATTAGGTCCAGTATGTCACTGTCTTTCTTGTAGCTCTTGTAAGCACTAAGTAGAAAGAATGGAGGTTTATGGCATTTTTAAATAGAAATGTTTATTTGTGATTCTGTTAAGGCTCCTGTAGTTACTTCTACCATTCTGTAAGTGCAAATTAACAGTATATGTTTAGATGATGATTAATGATAAAAAATTGCAATTGACATGAAACAAAATGCAAAGCAAGTAAAATTCACAATTTATGACAGAAAATGGACAAATAATACTGAATTAAGTCAGCAGATTTTTTGCCTCCAGAATTTAAATCTAAGGTTGAATTTAAATCTCGGGTTGGTTAACCTTTTGTGTAAGTTTTTTGAAGCTAGATTTTAATAAAATGGTAATCGTTCCCATTTAAACCTGCTGTTATAGCAGGAGCCCCTTTATCAGCCCTGACAAAAAGCAGCAAAATCTAAGCTAAATACAGTGTAGGCACACTTGCTGATAGAGTTACATGTGGAAATGAGGGTTAAAAATATTAAATCATTGGGGATAATGTTGGTTTCCTGTATAAGCTTTGGAAAGTTGAATTTGTTTTTTTGATTGGCTTCTTCACATTACTCTGAAGAGAAAAAAAAGGGGGAGGAAAAGCCACCCAGTGCTTTCATATTGGTGGTTTTTTTAAATACCTCGGTCTCACTATGAAAATGGTTTGAAAAGGCTATGCATAAATTATTGTGTATCTGGCCCTATCTGGTATAGCTTTTTATTTCATCTAATTGAAAAATGAAAATAAAAGCATTGACATTACAACAGTGAAACATTTCAGCCTTGTTAATACTGTTCAACGATGTGGAAAACATTCAGGAAGAGGGGAAAGCTTTTCTCTACAATATTTCCATTAGAATATGTTTCTCAGCAAAAACATTTAGTAGTGTACCTTAAAAATTCGAACTTGTCAAAGCTAATTCCTATTAAACAAAAGGCTTGATTAACCCTGGAATTTCAGGAGGACATTTTTTTTCTTATCTTATCAATCAGTTATTGAGCATGTCATGCTCAACGTGCCATTTGATTTTTCTGTGTTTACAACTGTCAGTATGAAGCCAGCATCCATTGCTCAGAGCTACTCAGTTCATACAAATGCAAATGCCTCAATTACATTAATTGTATATGTTTGCATACACACTTGATAAGAAGCTGAAAAGTTCCTTGAATATTTCTTTACACTCATTATTATTTCTTTCTGCACCCTGTTATTATCATTACTGTATGATTTTCTTATTACTGCCTTGAAAGAAAGCTTTCTTTTTTCTTTGTTTTTCTTTTTTTTTTTTTTTTTGCTTTGTTTTGTTTTTTAAATGTTCTTTCTCTTCCAGGTTAATGTGGAAGGTGTCCACTGTGACAGGTGCAAGTCTGGTACATTTGGTCTCTCTGCCAGAAACCCACTTGGCTGCAGCAGTTGCTATTGCTTTGGCCTGACTACACAGTGCAGTGAGGCAAGGGGGCTGATTCGTGTGTGGGTGAGTAGGAAACTGCTGAGCCATGTAATGCGATAATGTTGTTTCCTGCTGGCATCTTTTAGTCAGGCACTGAGACGTAGCAAGAAAATGGCCAAACATTTAAGCAATCTTTTTCCTCCTTATACCTTGAGAAGTGGAGAGAGTGCTATGTTCCATTAGACAAGCAGGGTCCAGGCATTAAAAGAAAATAAGTAGATAAGCAAACCAGGGATAGGACAGCTGACGTCAAGCCAAAGATATTAAAACCCAGAAAAGGGCAAGCTAGTTGTGTGGGGAAATTATGCAGTCCAGTGCATTGTAACATAATCTCTGGTACAAGATACACAATTTACGCAGGTGTATTCAAGGGTCACAGATGCTTGTTGTCCAGCATAGATTTCCCATGGTTCAATTAATCTATTTAATTTTCATTGTTGTTTGGTTGTGTTGTTTTAATATTAAAAAAAGAGCTTATTAAAGCTCTATTTAAATCAAAGAATGGGAGGGTATAATCCATTAGAGCAAACAAAGAGCTCTCCACCTTTTGGTTGAAGAGGGCCTTGAGACCTATGCTAGACTGACAAGACAGACTGCATGTCTCCATTCATCTATACAACAAGCACAAAACACACATTGAGACCGCTGCCGTCCGTCACTGCTGTGCCAGCTCCTCAGTTGCATTCTGGACGAGCTGTTTCTAGTGGAAAATGGCTAGTTCAGTCCCCATGTATGGTCAGTCATATATCTGCTAGAAAAATTGTTTCACGCCCAAGCATCCATTGGGTAAGGATACTTCAGGCTGAAGTCAAGGTTACTTGATTACAATCTTACTAAAGAGTTCATATCTTTTGGTTAAAGTAATATGCATAGCAGCCATTCTCACCTTCATTGTTCAGTCCAATAGCACCTCTTTCCCTTCCCAGTGGATGAAGTGATTTATCATGATCTGACCCAGTTTTTCTCATTATTTCGATTTTGCCTATCATATGCTGGTAGGCTGGAGATGAAAGGCTGTAAAAGGCTGACAAGTTATAAAATTTAATCAAGTTCCATGACAGCAACAGTTCCGGAAAATTGTGTTTTGACCTTTGTGGTAACACAAAGCAGAAACATAGTTTAAACCTCCTGATTATTTTTTGTCTCTTGATTAATTTACTTTTGTATTTATGCTCATATCTAAACAAGTCTATGTCCACATCTCATCTAGTTTTCAATACTCTGATCTATTTCAGAGTTGATTCAGAGTTGTAAACTGAGTGAGACTGGATTCTGCCAGCTGCTGGTGGCTATTTCAGATACTATCAGGTGCTTCAAATAGCATTAGACATGTTTAGACAAGCAAATCCTGTCTTACATGACAATAAGGCAAGGCTGATCTGAAATTCAAATGTGTTGACCACTTTCTTGATGTCTAAAGTAGTAAACAGTAAAATACAGTTATGATAGGAATTCAGGAAATCTCACTTAGGGCTGGAAATGTTAGGAACGCTTCCGTGTCTGGTCAGTCCATAGATGCTGCTGTAAATGGAAATACTAAGATGCTTAAAGTCCAGTGCAGAGCTTGGGTGATTCCTCATTACCTGATCCCTATCTCATGAAAAGCCTGTTGATGGGATGACTGTTAGAGATATGACTCTGCATTTGCTTTCTTTGTTTTCCTCGCTCTTTGGGAGAAAGCAATTTTGATACCAACCCTTTGCATTTGTTCACACACTTCCTGTGATACTTTAATCTGCATGGAATTACTAAGACTCTTATTACAGTTATTGATCAAAATAATGATTTCTATATAATGCTACTGAGAGTCTTTCAACAAGTCTAAGAAAATTACAGGTATCTAAGTGGCATCCTTATATTTTTCATTAAATCTGAATTTGGAGTTACAGAAACCCTGAGCCCTCACTCTCTGCATATTGCCCGGACAACACTTAGCTTAAATGCTGCGTAAAAGTACCAAGGGATCAAGCACTGTGTGCCCCAGCCCCAGTGATGTATAAGTGTCGGTGACAAGTATGCTGCTTTGTAAGGTACATTTCTCACAATCCAAACAGAGGAGACCCGAGACTAGAATAGCACTATGAAAATAGCTTCAATAAAATTAATGGAATCACTTGCTGATAAAACTGTTTTAACCAGTGCTAGTATGTTCTTTGTTAACATGAGGACAAGGTGCAAAAGGCTTGAGGGGGAAGTCATTATTATCACTGTTTATACCTGAAGGAGTAGTAAGTCTGTTTGTGACAAATTGTTCATGATGTGAAATGAAATTACCTGGAAATAATTTTTTAAAGAGTTAGAATTTAAAGACTAATGGTTCATGGGGAAAAATAGACTTTATTTTCTTCTTGATTTTTTTTTTTTTAATATGCATAGGTGACCTTGAAGCCGGAGCAAATGATTCTGCCACTGGTGGATATAAAGCTTCAGAGCAGCACTCTTTCAGGGATTGCATTCCAGCCTCCTGAAATAGTAGCAGATATAGAACAGGTGATGCAGGATCTTCGGTCAGAACCTGTTTACTGGAGACTTGCAGAACAGTTTGAGGGACAAAAGGTAAACATAAAATTCCACTGAATACTGACATGGATTTATATATTCTTTTTTATCTTATATATGTATTTTGCAATACCTTTTTTCCCTTCCAATAAGCTTGTCATCATACAGTGGAAGATACTTCAAAAGAAAATAAATGCCATTCCATTATTAAAAATTATTTACTCCATTATCAGGAAAATTCATAAATCTGTAGCATAAACACTACATTAAAGTAGATGTTTACAGACAGTAACATGTAATATTTTTCCACAGGGTAGATTCCCTTGTAAAAATGTTATTTGAAAAATTAAGCTGCATTACTTTAATATAACTCCCTTGTTAATTTTTGTTTCTCTCAATTTTAAACAAAAAATGCCTGTTGTTTTAAGTTAGACAGGAGAAAATGATTGAAATAAGCCTCCTTTTGGATATTGTTATGCGCCTCTGTGATGATTTGTTTTGCACTTTTGATATTTCTTGATTCGGTTTGGGAAAGTTTAGATGTTTCTTTCTCTAAACACAAACTTTGGGGAGCACCAAGGCACATATAAACTAATAGATAACATTTTGGTTTTAGGGTAGTACAGTAACAAATTGCTGCTGGGTATTTCTGAACACAGCCCTTGTCCCCAGATAGTTTCACAAGTATATTTTGCTATTTTCTACCACACACTGATTCATCAGTCTGCGCACAGGTGCAGGGTGTATCTAGCTCCTACATATCCCCAGGAATTTATCTTTAGCTAACTGAAAATGAAATTTCTTTTCCTACCTTCTTTTTTGCTTTGTTAGCTGACTGCTTATGGAGGGAAACTGAAATATGCAATCTACTTTGAAGCACGAGAAGAGACAGGTTTTACTACTTACTACCCGCAAGTCATCATAAGAGGCGGGCCTCCCACCCACACGAGAATTATTGTCCGGCATATGGCTGCCCCTCTGATTGGGCAGCTGACAAGGCATGAGATAGAGATGACGGAGGTAACGCTTCCTTCTGCTTTTTTCCCCAGAACTTAAACACCTGCTTCTTTTTAATACTGTTAATAATCTGGTTTTGTATTACTGTCTTTCAGCATGAATGGGAATATTATGGTGATGACCAAAGAGTCAGAAACGCTGTGCCCTGGGAATATTATCGTGATGACCCAGGTATCAACAGGACAGTGTCCCAGGCAGATTTCACCTGGAAGCATTATGGAGATGACTCAAGACCAAGTAGAGCTGTATCCCGGGAAGACTTCCTGAATGTGCTGTATGATGTTCATTACATTCTCATTAAGGCTACTCATGGCAATATCATGAGGCAGAGCAGGTAACTATTTCATGAAGTGGTCTGTAATAGTGCAGTAGTCACAGATAACCTGATAGACCTCCCAGCTATTCCCAGCAGAATTTTTATTCATAACATGGGCAATAAGCAGTTGCTAAGAAGAACAGAAGGACTTAGCATTCAGCGTAGCAGAAGATGCAGGAGAGGGAAATTTTATTCAACAGAAAATTTAAATCACAATAGGCAATACATCCTGAAACAAACCCAAAGTATTTTTTGAATAAAAGTCTACTTTTTGAAAACATGATGCTGTAATTAAATATAAATGTTAGCATATGAAGGAATTTTCTCTTGCAAATGGGAAATGAGGTAAAAAGCCAAAGATGAAAGAGTACCTCTTTAATGAAATATTACTTAATCCAATATATTAGGGGCAGATATATTCAACATTTTCTATTCAGTTTATTCATTAAGAAATTAGATGATGAAATAAAGATAACACTAAATTTGAAGTGGACAACAGACAGCAAGATGAGAGGAATAATACAAAAATATGCTGCAATCTAAAGGTCAACTATAAGATTTTACACTTTGAAAGGAGTGGTCAATTCAACAAACAAGGAACAACTGCTTAGTTACCTATTCTTCAAGGAGGGATCTGTTGTTTACAACATATCACCAGGTGAACATAACTCAGTAATGATATTCTTGTTGAGAAATTCTAATATTCTAGCTGTATGACCTGCAAAGTGCAAAAAAACTAATCTTTTACTTCCACTCAACACCAGTAAAACCTAAGCATCAAGTTTTGGATACTGGAATTCAAGAAAAAATTATTAAAGTGTTCAGAGGATAACAGCGAACATCATCACAGGTCAGAAAATACGACCCGTGAGAGAAGGTGTAAAGAAACAGATTTATTTAGAAACTAAAAATTGCCTTAAGATGCATAAAATATTGTCTCAAAGAGAAAGAAAAGAATCAGTTCTCTGTTGCCATGGTGGATAAGTCAAAAAAGAAATGAACTTAAACTTCATCAGGAAAAATTCACATTAGACATGAGAGACAAATTCATGGGGGTAAAGGAGTTCTGGAATAGATTACATAGGCTACTCCTAAAAGTTTTTAATAATGAATTCACAATATCCTTTGCAAGGACACAGAAATAATTGGAGATAATTTCCAAAGGTTTCCAGAGGTCCTTTCTATGATTCTTGTCATAAAAGTAATAGGCTAAGATTATTTCTAGGTTTCTAGGTTACAGATAGTTCTATAAGAACATGACCTTTGGAGCTTGAGGGTGAACAGTAGCGGCAGATACCATGCAACTTTGCAGAATTGTGTGACAGAAAACGTAGTCATTGTTGCTGCTATTGTCTCTAAAGTATATCATTTACAGAAAAGGACTTATCCAGCTTGTGCTGGCTGGATGCTAAATATTAACAACAGACGCTATAAATGTTCATTTATTTTTGGCATAGTCAATTTAGGATATTGTATTACAAGCACAGGGAACTGCCATGGAAAGAGTTATGAAAGTAATTCCCAATGTGACATGGAAAATCTGAGAAATATATCCATGTGTTGTGCCTGCTTCTCCCTTCCCTTCCGTTTGTGCACTGCAGATCCTAGTTCAGCTGTGGAAGCAAAACTGAATACTATCTCAGCTCAAGCATCATAAGCAAAGACATGAAAATGAACCTCTGTTTTCATGATTGTGTTCTGACATGCATATGACCATTGTGACTGAACTAGACATGCATTGTAATACACCGCCATTTTATCAAGGCTACCTAGTAATGATGCATATAACAGAACAGAGGAGGAATTTCAGTTTCAGGGCAGGTTTGCAAGGTGGAACTTAAGAACCAAAATGTATTTTTACAGCATCACATTTCAGAATGTAGCATTTTGTATGACAGTAGGACTTAGCAAAGAGTTCATCTGTTCTTTCTGGTAACTCTCCATCTGAAGTCATAACCTTGCATATCATAATGTATTTGACTTTGGAGGTGGTTATGTTACAGTGGATTTTTATGATCTGTCTAGGTTGGTATCATTGATCATATGGCATCTGAGACTTTACGTAGAAAATAAACAGCAGGAATACATAATGTTTTTTTTTCAAGTTATCGCCTTCAATGATTTCAGAGGAAGTTTTGCTTAAGACCACAAAATAAATCCCCTAAAATGTTTTTAAAGGTTAGCGGAATATTAGCTTGCATAAGAATTGAATTTTTTATTAAAAATAGTCTGAAACCCTCTAAAGGACAATATTTATGCTCAACATTAAACATACGTTTGAATTAAGTGACTTATAATAAGCATTTGTTTAAATAGAGTATGTTGTGCTTTCTAAATAAGGGCCCTGTTCTAAACTAGTAAAGCTTCTCTTTCCACCTGACTGTACATAGTAGAAAAATAAAAAGCAAAAGAAACTGTGGATGGGAGAAGGAAAATATTATATATGAAGTCTTTTTAATTTTTTTAAGGTTTTTAATAGTGCCTTAATTTCAATTGCAGAGTTTAAAAGCTGCAGATGAGTGATAAACTACAGGAAAAACGTTTTAAAATAAAGCAGCGGCAGCAGTTGGAAGCATAAAAATAGCTTAATTCTAGTGTTAGTGCTGTATTGGCTGTATAGTTTAGCAGCAATGCTAATGTTGTTTCTGCTTCAAAGCTGCAGCATTACTAGTGATTTAGAGATTTCTGCTCAGAATCGAAAGCCAAACATTTTTCTCCTATATTGTTCATTTTGTTGCCTGCTCTAAATGGAAAAATTTCTTTTATTAGATTTTGTTTTGCTTTTCAGGCAACTGGGCTGTGATAATAAATTAGTTTGAATTGGAAGTATGCTTTCAATTTGACTGTGAATTATTTCAATATCCTTGACACTGATCAGGTAGCAGTTGTCGGACTCCTGCCTATTAGACATGTTCCAAGAACCAGCCAAGCCTGACCTTCCTTACGTAACATTTTCACACAAACAACAGGTAGTTTTGTGGTCCCAGAGCATATTATTATGTAAATACAGCTTTCTGACAGTAAATAGTTTTTTTTGCAGCACACAGACCATTGCCTCAGACTTGAAGGTGATGGGGAGGCAGATTTCATTTTATTTTTCCCTTCAGTGTACAGAGATTTCAGTGTAAGCTTACATTGACATATCAGCTCTGAATGGTTTTGCCCTCTTTATTTTCAGTCTTCTGTTTTTACCTGGCTTTGTGTGCTTGGGTTTTCTTCTTCAATTTCCCTGCTTCACTGAACCCCTTTCTTCAAGTAGTAAGAAGGGAGCACGAGGTTCAAGTTGCTAGATGATTTGGTGATTTTGCACTGACACAAGGTATGCAAGAGTTATAGGTCTGGTCACGTAAGCTCAATCACAAAACTCTCATTAGTTCAGCAGTGGGCGTTCTGCTTTTCATACAGTCATCCTGACATTGGTGCCTATATGCCAATGTGCAGAAGAAGAGTGTCGTTCAGTAATCAAGGTTGAACAGACTATGAGCATGAGGAGGAGTTGAGCAGCTCTGCATTAGCCATACGCGTAGACACTTAATTAATAGACTCTTAGCAACATTATCAACATTTATTCAGCTAGCTATTCACACATTCTTCAACATTTTCTCTTAGATTGGCATTATATTTGAAGCTTTAAAATTTACATTCTTCTACCCTTTTTATGTGTCAAAAGACAATAAGAAGTTTCAAATCATAGCATTCATTTAAACAAAGTAACAAATCCCCAAAATAAAGAAGCATAAAGGACAACACTGTAGTACCTTAGGATTAAGTGTATTTCATTGGATATTATGTTTGTTGTCTTTGTCTGTGATGTACTTCAACCCTATTGACAGGTCCACATGTATCTGGAATGACAGGGAGTGGTTCCGAGGCAAGGATATTATTATTAACACAATCAAACAAATATTTGGAAAGTTACAATGCCAGAAAATCTACCATGAAACACATCCCTTTCTGATACTTGCAGATGCTTCTGCATTAGGATTTCTTGTTTGCTTTAAATTGTTTGTTTATGTGTCTAAATGATGCTAAGGAAGGGGAAAAAAAAAGGATATCTGGCAATAGATCTTAAAATTCCTGCTAAAAAGGCAGATGTCCAATGTCTTTGAAGTCTGCTCCAGAGCTTGTTAGGTTGCTTTAGTTGCTGGGGATAGATTTTATTTTTTTAAATAGTTGCCTCATTAAAAGCTCATTTAGTGAACAATTTTATTGCTGTACCTCTGAGAATCGTGAATTGGAACTGCATTTAGTATGTGACTTCAATTTCTTAATGAGTTGCTCCAAATGAAGAATCAGATATGAGCTTTTGTTAATAATTTGGCTGAAAAGAGATTTTAAAAAGACATAGAATGAAGCAGGAGAGAAAAGTTAGTTATACTATTGCCTAGAAATGGAAAATGAGACTGGAGGTGCTGGTAGCTTTGCTCTTTCCTTAGAAGAGGCAAAAATTGTCCTATTTGTCTCCTGTAGATCAAGACACCTACGAACAGTCATGTAAGACCATTTGCTCCCATGCCAGCTGACTATGAACTAGCTGGTTCTGAGTTGCTGTTTGACTAAACTCATTAGAGGTGTTTGCTCCTCTTTTCCAGGATTTCTGAGATTTCAATGGAAGTTGCTGAAAATGGACCTGTGTCTGGAATGACTCCTCAAGCTTACTTGATTGAGAAATGTGACTGCCCATTGGGTTATTCTGGTTTGTCTTGTGAGGTACAGTACTAACCTGACTTCCAGAAAAAAGTCTTTATACCTTCTTTTGTCCATTCATTAATAAGGTGTGATAAGTAATTAGAGTGTGAATTCATATAGCTGACAACAACTCTCCCTTAATTTGATTACTTCTCTCTTAGGTATCTCTCTCACAAGGAATTTAAGCACTTCTTTTTGCTTTAGGCAAGTATACCACTGAAACAGTGGTGATGACTCAAATACTTAGAATACAGGAAAGTGAGTTTTACTGGGTCAGCATCACCGATGTTGAATTCTGTGACTGATACTGATCAAGCCTTTTTGGACAGATAAGGGTGTAAAACTATAATATACTGTGTATGGTAAATTGTACTATGTTATCATGTTATGGTGAGGCCATAATACACAATACAGTTATCACAGAATCATTAAGGTTGGACAAGACCTTCAAGATCATCAAGTACAACCATCAACCCAACACCACCATGCCCACTAAACCATGTCCTGAAGTGCCACATCTACATGTTTTTTTAACACTTCCAGTGGTGGTGACTCCATCACTTCCCTGGGCAGCCTATTCCAATGTTTGACTCTCTCAGTAAATAAATTTTTTCCTTTTATCCAATCTAAACCTCCCCTAGCGCAACCTGAGGACATTTCCTCTCATCCTATCACTAGTTACTTGGGAGAAGAGACCAACTCCCACCTCGCCACAACCCCCTTTCGGGTAGCTGTAGAGAGTGATAAGGTCTCCCCTCAGCCTCCTCTTCTCCAGACTGAACAACTCCAGTTCCCTCAGCTCATCCTCATAAGACTTGTGCTCTAGACCCTTCATCAGCTTTGTTGCCCTTCTGTGGACACGCTCCAGCACCTCAATATCCCTCTTGTAGTGAGAGGCCCAAAACTGAACACAGGATTCGAGGTTCACTTCCCTGCTCCTACTGGCCACACTAGTTCTGATACAGGCCAGGATGCTGTTGGCCTTCTTGGCCACCTGGGCACACTGCTGGCTCACGTTCAGCCAGCTGTTGACCAGCACGCCCAGGTCCTTTTCACCGGGCAGCTCTCCAGCCACTCCTCCCCAAGCCTGTAGCGTTGCATGGGGTTGTTGTGACCCAAGTCCAGGACCCAGCACTTGGCCTTGTTAAACCTCCTACAGTTGACCTCTGCCCATTGATCCAGCTTGTCCAGATCCCCCTGCAGAGCCCTCCTGCCCTCAAACAGATCAACACTCCCATCCAACTTGGTGTCATCTGCAAACTTACTGAGGGAGCACTTGATCCCCTCACCTAGATCATCAATAAAGATATTAAACAAGACCAGCCCTAGTACTGAGCCCTGGGGAACACCACTTGTGACTGGCCGCCAACTGGATTTAACTCCGTCCCCCACAACTTTCTGGGCTCGGCCGTCCAGCCAGTTCTTTACCCAGCAAAGAGTACACGTGTCTAAACCACGAGCCGCCAGTTTCTCCAGGAGAATGCTGTGGCAGACGCTGTCAAAGGCTTTACTAAAGTCCAGGTAGACAACACCGACAGCCCTTCCCTCATCCACCAGGCAGGTCACCTGGTCATAGAAGGAGATCAGGTTGTCCAAGCAGGACCTGCCTTTCACGAACTCATGCTGGCTGGGCCTGATCCCTTGGTTGTCCTGCACTTGCCCTGTCAGTGCCCTCAAGATGAACCTCTCCATAATCTTCCCCAGCACTGAGGTCAGGCTGACAGGCCTGTAGTTCCTGGGATCCTCCTTCCAGCCCTTCTTGTAGATGGACGTCACACTGGAAAGCCTCCAGTCATCTGGGACCTCCCCTGTTTAACCAGGACTGCTGGTAAATGATGGAGAGTGGCTTGGCAAGCTCCTCCACCAGCTCATTCTGTACCCTCGGGTGGATATGATCATATATGTATTATATATGATATAGCACATAAAGATATCATATCTTCCAAAAGGCTGAACTATATGCATCACTTTATCAGAATCACGATTCACAGGATCTGTGGAGAAAAACCCTGGAAACCTCTATGTCAAATTAAAAAAAACAAACAATTGATTCTGTAAATTATTGGTAGTTGTAAGCGAGCTAAAAATTAACTTTTGTAATAGTAGATAATTAAAGGTTACATACTACTTATTCCTGAAAAGTTAAATATCTGTCAGTTGAATGAAATTCACAAAATAAAGTATAAAAAAAAATTTGAAAACAAAAAAGTTAAAATAATGTTATTAAAATTGTGGCACCAAGCACTCTTAACAGAGCCATGAAGAGTTTTAAAATTCTATTCTGTAAAGGCTTTCCAGAATTTTCAGTTTGCCTTGTTTGACATTTAAATTCCCATATAAAGAGAATTTATAGCTGTATGATTCATGGAAATACTTTGTTTTGAAAAAAAGCTAGACAGCATTTCAGTTTTGATTTCTTAAATGTTTGTATTATAATGAATAACTCAAATAACAACAAAATTTAAAAAGAGAAGTAATTTCAAAACCAAAACCTGAAATAGCGCATTCTGAACTCTTGGTCAAAAAGACAGTTCATAGTTGAGAACCTGTAGAATCCTCACATCAATCTTTCCTCAGTTTTATGTTCCAATAGCATGCCTTTGTGGACCAACACTAATAGGATGAAAGTTGTCCATTTTGCTTTCATTTTGCATGCTTGACTGCCCAAAATAGCACTGCAAATGCATTAAAAATGTAGATGAGAACCATTCTGTAGCATGTCTGTGCTTCATGAAAGAAGCTCTATGTTTTCAAAGCTTTAGGAAATGTCTGCTGTGCATGTTCAAACTGTCAGTTTTTTGAATGCTTATAATTTATTCAAGTGCATCTGTGAAAATACATTGAAATGTGCCACTGAGTTATGGTAGATATCTTTCCATTTTACTCCCCAACAGTTATTCTTCTTCAGGTGCTGTTATAGGACTCCCGTAAGGAGAACTTGCTCAGTCCATACACAAAAGCTTGCCTCCTGTCAGTACCCCTTACATAAGCGATGGAGCTGCTTGTAAAGAGGAGCAGAAATTGTGGAACATGATCCAAATAGTGTATTTTGCTTTATTCTTAGAAGCAGTTGAATCACTGTATCATAAAATAAAATAAAATAAAATACATTTGATACTAATGGAAACTTTTGTCCTGAACTTGTTGAAGTTTGGTAAATTTCTAACTCATTGAACACTGGGAGCAAAGCATTGGTCAGCTAAGTGAACTCGGGGCTCCTTACATATGTACTGAAGTTATTTTTTACTTATCTAAATATTTTCATGCTGAAGATTGCATGTTTCAAAAGTGCCCAAGTTGTATAGAAAATCATCTGACTTGTATGCTTTTGTAAAATGTACCGATCATAACAGGTACCAAAGAAAGTGTTTAAGATGTAATACTTTGACTGCAGAATACAAGTTAATATTTTTGACTATATGTGCTCTTGATGATGAGACTGGCAGTCTTTCTGTGTGTTTTTATTATCAAGCAGGACTAGCAATTCCAAATGCCTTCATTGCAGTCGCTAGGCGGAAGTAGCAGGGAACACCACCTCAGGTATTGTGTGAATCCCTCAGACATCCTGACTTAGTGGGATCTTGTAAAGGGTTCCCCCAGACTAGCAGTGGGAGAAAATTTGGAGTGAATAAATGAAGGGAAAGATGCCTTGTTATCAACAAGAACTCTGCTCCCTTCAGGTGTTGTACAGGATTGTGTTGTGCAGCAAATGAGGCAAGAGGAACAGTGAGTTCATAGGAAATGTGTACAAGGAAGTGAATGAAGGCATTTCCTTCTAAGGCATTTTCTTTGCACAATATTTTGGTAAAAGCATACATCTGAATGTGTGTAAATACACATACGAGAAATTAACAGGCTCCAGCAGTTGCTCACAAGTACAGTTTTTTTAAAAAATTACTGTAACAAATTGCATTTTTGAAGGAAAATATATGACAATGTAATTAGAGCTTCATTTTAATACACACCCACCAGTGGCTGTAATAAATGTCTCAGTTGCAACCTTC
This sequence comes from Phaethon aethereus, assembly GCF_964289735.1. Classification (NCBI taxonomy): domain Eukaryota; kingdom Metazoa; phylum Chordata; class Aves; order Phaethontiformes; family Phaethontidae; genus Phaethon; species Phaethon aethereus. The sequence goes on from NC_138576.1 coordinate 62,611,953, forward strand.
ATATTTTGTGCTTAATTGTTCAATCATCACATGCTCATAAGTTAGTTTATTTTTAGTGTGTGCAGTGAAGGTTATGGTGTTTTCTGTGAAGGTTTATCTAATTTCAGCAGGAAAGAAAAAGCGTCTGATATCCAGGTATTTTTTAAGCAAATGTGAACAGGGTATATGTATCTATTTCATGATTGATCCTGTACTTGTATTGTGAGGACTATGTGCACAGCAGTTTTTACTAGACATTTATATCTTTTTTTTTTTTAATCCAGTAGCAGGCTGAAAAAAAAAGGGGATAAGAGTTTCCCTAATGGCTACTTCTGAATAACTTCCAAACTCCTAATGAAAAATGTAGTCTGCTTCATCTTTTGTCTGTGTCCCGTTTCATCTCAGAAATGCGTAGATTGAAATAGATGAGAAGAGTGTCAATAGCATACCAGAAAAAAACATTTTGTATTTGGACAAGGAATTTTCTGGGGATGGACAGGGAGGAGAAAATTAAGAAATTTTAGTAAGAAGCAAAATTACTTTCATTTGAGATTTTTGATCTAAATTGGAATTCTTCACTAACCATGAAAAAGCAGATAGACTGTTTCTGTGCTTCAGGGCTCTTAATGTAGTCTAAGTCAAAATAAAAGGGGAAAAGCAGAAGTGACTTCGATTACTTTCTTTGTGATTCTAAAGAAAATAATTGTGTTTATGCTTTTTCCATAACTTAGACTCCTGGATGATTTGGCAATGTTTATAAAACTGTCGGAGTGATGTCGTATGAATAGAATCTAGCACATCAGCTAGTGCTTGATTGAAGAATCCTGCTTTTGATCACAAAAAGTTGCTTACTCCAGATTCTCTCTTGTTTTATTTTGCATCCATTTCATTGCTGTGTAAGAAGTGTACTATTCACATGCTTTCCAAAAGCACAAACTGTGGTCAACGGTAGGAAATTACCTCATCAGACAGCCTCCTCAGACTGGCAGGTTCCTAGCACCACTAGCTGGTGGGATTTGTACATGGGATGAGTGACTTGTCTGCGTGCGCTTACTGCTAATGGTCTGAACTATCAAAATGGTCCTGTTTGTATTTTTATGCTGCCGTAGCTGTGCGCTTTCTGGGAGCTGTGTAGACACTGTCATACATTTGCATAATAAGCCTGAAATAGAGATCAAGGGCTTGATTTTGCATGTGTCGGCTTTGATAGTAATTTTTGGGTTGCTCTCAGAATTTTATTGCCAAGCTGGGGTAGAGAAAACTTAGTGATAGATAAATTTTATTTGGGGCTAATAGTCCCAAGACATGGAAAACCTTTAATATTTTGAATTCTTTACTTTTATGGTATTTAAATACTACGGCTATAAATACAGCCATGCAGCCATTTTTTTGTTATTATCATTCAGCTTTTGCTTGTTATCCATCAGGCAGTATGCAGGCAGATATTAGCTTGTCAAACCCGAAAAACTCACCAAGGGTGATGGAAACAGAATCATCATGCTTGCTCTCCACAGTCCATGCAAAAAATGTATTTCAAAAACAAAGCTTATTCTTCAGAAATGAAAGGAATGATGCTTGATGCACAGTGAGAACTGTGAGGTGTTCTGCATCTGAATGAAAGGTCTCTCAAGCTGCAATATGAAAAGCCTGATGCCAATGGAGTGCTCCAGGGATTTTTCAGCAATGTTTCCAATTAGGGCTGGCTCTTGTTATCTGTAAAGTAGTGTAGATTGTTTGTAACACAGCTGGAAACCTGTCAGGTTCTTTTCACAACTTGTAAAAACTGGTGATTGGAAAGATGAGCTTGCAATGCTCACCATACCTAGTCCACTCTGTAATGATCTGTTTTTTTCTGCATCTTTTTTATTGCAGTCATGTTCTCCGGGATTTTATAGGCTTCCATCTCTACTTGCAGGAAGGACGCCTGCTCAGACCTTAGGTGCCTGTGTTGTATGTCAATGTCATGGACACAGTACTATATGTGACCCTGAAACATCAGTTTGTCAGGTATTATATTTCTGAACTTATGTACTAGGTTAATCTTAATGTAGAATTCATAAGCTATGTAACTGATCTAAAAAAAACCAGAGGACAATATTTTACTTAAATAGCCATTTTGCTTAAATAGCTTAAGTGTCAAAGTTAAGGGGGGGGGTGTCAAAAAAGCAAAACATCTACCTTTAAAGTTTTCCATTCTGATTTTCTAGAGTTTAGATTATGCAGTGCTTTTTTTTGAATTGTGTAAAAAGAAAAACTAAATATCTGCAAACTAAAGAGGAAATGTACCATGTGTTGTGCAATAAACACAATACTGGTCTTATAGGTAATAATACATGTGACCTGATACAGTAAGACTGAATTTTAATTGATTATTTCTCCTGCTTCAATGGCTGGAACAAAAGAGGGAAGGAAGGATGAATGGGATAAGAAATTCTTTAGGATACATCTGGATAGCTACAGGCCTCCATTCTTTCTCCTTGTAAACCCATATATAACTCAGCAGGCATTTGGTAGATGCTTAAAGCAAGCAGTCCCACTGCGAATCATATCAGGAAGAGAGAAATTATGAATCGCAGTAAGTTTGAATCCCTGAGGCGGGGAGCAAAATATTGTCCGCTTTCTTGTAATTATCAAATACAGCTTTCATTCTGTCTCCTTCCTCTGCAGAATTGTCAGCACAATACTGCTGGTCATCACTGTGAGAGATGTGCATTGGGGTTTTACGGCATTGTCCAGGGCTCTCCGGATGACTGTCAGCCTTGTGCTTGTCCGCTACCCATTTCTAGTAACAAGTAAGTAAGCAAACCCATGACACAGAATTACCTTTCCAGTAAGCAAGAACTCTGTTTTGGGCTCACTGTGTCCTTTTTCAGATGGCTACAGGAGAACTGCATTGTGTGGAGCCATACTAAAAAGTTTCATATCTACTTTTGCTAATTGCTCTTCCGTTAAAAGTCAGAAATTGCTCCCTTGCTAATTTGTGATGAATAAATTAATAAGTGCTAGAAAATGCAATACTCAACAGATAATGAATGTATGTTATAAAGGTATTCTCACAAATGAAGCTAGAGCAGAACTCAAGTACAATATAGCCACAAGGGAGCTGTAAAAAGTCTTATGCTCATGTATTATATTGGTATAAATGTGTTACAGTGCCTTTCTTGCTCCACTGTGGAATTTATTGATTCCTTATTTAATGTTACATGAGTTTTAGGCAATTTGTGAAAGATAGAGTAATTTAAAAGCAATATAGTTATTGCAGCATAAATTTTATTGGTTGCTTTATGCTAATGAGCCTTGCCACGATGTCTCCACACGTGTTCCCAATAGATGATACTTTAGCACTTGAGATTTGTTTGTTGTTTTGCTGAGAAGCTCTTAATGATATTTGGAATCATATCATAGTACTACCCTGAAAAGGTTTGTGTTTTATGATAGTTCTTTTGAAAGGTTGGAAGTATTCCTTAAAACCATTTTTTTTCTGCTTTGTCTGACATTTAGGATGTTTTAGTGAGTATTTCAGCTAGTGTATCTGAGAGGTTTTTTTTTTTTCTTCTTTATTCTTCATTTTATCATTTTGGGATGGTTTGAGATTTATTTTGAAACATGGAATCTTTTTCTCAAACATCAGTAGCTAAACACATCATGATTTTTCATCCATGGCAAGTGTTTTTAAGACTTCCAAACCTCATAAATAGTTAACTGAGAAGAACCAAAACAATTATAAAAGGGGCTTAAAGAAATACCCTTTATCTCAGAAAGTTAAAATGTGGTCTTAACTGCAAGTTTTTCTGAGTTGTACCCTTTTCATTAATGTTTTCTGTTATGACTTGATTATGTGTTCTACCTGCCGTTATCAAGAAAGGACATTCAAGTGGCAAAGAGCAAGTTTGAACAAGCTTCTCAGCTTTGCACGTCAGCAAATACCCTTGGAAAAAAACTTTTTCTGTTACTAACTGACAGTAGGCAGTGCTGAAAATATCATTTGATCCTACTGTTTTTTCTGGGGCTTAAGAACCTTTGATTGCCTGGAAATACAGGTGTCAGATCAGAAAATGAACACGACTTTTCACCTGGGTGATTATGGCACCCTGCTACAAGAATTTAGACATACTCTCCAGACTGTGCTCCAGAAATCACTGCAGTATCTTACCTAAAAGCTAACGTAAAACACAGGAAGTGAGTGTCACTGAAGTTCTCTACAGTTGAGAAATGCGTGGACTCCAGGTGTTACGTGTATCCTGGGTGCGCACTCAGATTGCTGACCTGCCTGAGGAAAGGAGAGCAAGCAAAGCGCTAAAACTTCATGGAGCCACACGGCCTGCGTGGCTGCGGATGTTGTCAGGGCCTTTTGTGTCATGCTCACATAAGAGTGATCATGAGACTTTTTTGTTCAAAAGCCTTCATAGGAGATAAGTGAATAACACCTAGTCTGAAATTAGTAAATACTCTTAATCATGAGATAGTCATCCAGTTTCTTAGTGCTGTCAAGAGATGAGTATGTCCATCTGAGTCATGGATGGGATTTGTACTTCTGTTAAATGTAGCCATGAACAATTTTAGTACCTGTATAGTAAATGCAGGGACAGACAACTATACATCTCACCCATGTTAAAACTGAAGGAAACCACCATTGGAGAGAGGGCGGGAGGAGATGTTTCAAATGCGTGTATATGCCTGTCTGTGCACCTCCATTTTCCACTGCTGATAGAGGATGGCTGAACAGTTGGCTTATACTACATACCTAACTTTTAGATGGATAGGCCTGCGTGGGACAGATCCATTCCGTAAAGCTACAGAATTAGGTGGAAAACAATGGTATCACACCTTGGATTTGTGTGTGTTGTGCAGCTCAATGAAAGCTCTTCAAGATACTATTAAGGGAAAAAAGCTAACTACCTGCAGCTGGTAGTCACAGAATCACAGAATGGTAGGGGTTGGAAGGGACCTCTGAAGATCAGCTGGTCCAACCCCCCTGCCAAGGCAGGATCACCTAGTTGAGCAATCATAATCTGCATGAAATGAAGATAGCTAATGGGCTATCTCATTAGCTTATTATGTCATGACTGACATGATAAAATTTGTGAATGAGTATAGTGCAATTATTTTTATTTATGAAAGTTTACAAAACTCCACTAAGGTTTTAAATATTGTTTTTATACTCCTGTACAATCAGTAGTTGACTTCAAACGTGATGAGCTAAAAAAAAAAAAAAAAAAGAACAGAGCGAATGAGTTGTTCCTGGAGGTGTGGATCTATTTTTATAGGGTTGAAAATGTGTTGGATAATGAGTTTGTGAGTAATAGATCAGTTTGTTTGTATTTTTCTGCAAAGGTGTAATGTTATATACTCATTCAAGCACTATTGATTTAATGCATTATAAGCAAGTTAGAGTAGGACGCTGACTACTGTACCAAGAAGGAGCTCTGGGCTCACTGCTAGCCACCTGTGTGCTTTTCTGGTTGTTCTGCCATGAAGAGCTTAAGTTCTACAGTATCGCACCATTTCAATATTTACTTGTGCTTCTTTTCCCCTACCTACCCTTTTGGTTTGTTTTCACTGTCTGTGCAGGCACTTAATGCTCTAATATTCCAGCAACATGCTACTTTGTGCAGTTCCAATAGGTACACACTGCTGTCACTAGTTATTAATCTATGCCATGATTTAGTGAAAATAATCCAGTGTCTTCTGTGATTAAAATATGACCCCTCTCTGATCATGAAGAAGGTATCTTTTAGGTTGTTTTTTCTCTGTAGGCCAGTCTTTTCTCTTCAGTATGTCCTTGAGAAGATCATCTGACACTGCCTTTTTGGAAGATTCCACATGGCTATGACTTCCTTCCTCCCTCTTTTATGTCTTATCCTTGAGCAAACTCTTCCCAGCTTATCTACTTTTATTCAAACTAAAATTAAATCAGTCTGGAAAGGCTGGATATTTGTTAGCACAAACATCTTTTGTTTCACATCCTTCCTATTACTTCCTTTTCTTGACCACTGTTACTGACAGCACCATTCAATCACACAAGCATGGGCATTGTTGACTCCATCCCCTCTGATTGATTCGTCCCCTCATTGATTCTGCCCTTCCAGCATTTGTCTAAATTGTGCCAGTATCACAGCAAGGCATTCACAAAATTCTTAATAGAAAGGGGGAATCTCCCACAGGTGTTTATAAACACATGAGAAAATGATGCCATTCACATTAAGAGTGGAGCTTACCATGGCCCTTCTGCACAGCTGACTAGAGTGAAATGTTGCAATAGAGTGGAAAAAGGTTTTTATTTGCTTTTGTTTTAGTTTTAGCCCTTCTTGTGTTGCGGAAGGACCTAGTGGGTACCGGTGTACTGCGTGCCCACCTGGATATGAAGGCCAATACTGTGAAAGGTAGGATGAATGGAAAAAGAAGAAAGAGGGACAATGAAGGGTGGGCAAGACGTGAAGGAGAGCAATGTCCTTTGATACTATAAGCATATATTTACTAATACTTAAACACATGCCTTCATATAAGTTGTTTCTTCTTTATATGTTGTTAAAACTCAGCCATAATGGGCAATTTTTATGTACACTCACTGTAAATTGATAATCATTGTTATTTATAGCACAGATATTGTCCTAGTCTTACTTTCTGATTTGTGGATTTTTTCCCCCCTGGGCCTCAGAAGTTAAACAAAAAAATGCAAAACTTGTCTAAAATTAGATACCATGCTTACAGTGTGTCTTGGTGTCTTGCATATCCTTCTTTCTAGTGACTATTGTGCTCTCATGGGCACTGACTGTGAAAGACACTTACATATAAACATATTAATGACCAAATTGCAAATCAAGAACCTAAACAGCAGCTGTTGTCCCATCCATAGCAATACTATGGGATTAAGATGATCAAAATTGGCAAGTGTCTACCCTGAGATTTCACTTCTAATGCAAAACACAAGTGGCTAGTGGAAAAAAAAAGGTCTCTACACCAAACACTGCTAAAGTAGAAACTTGTTTGTCATGGTATAAAGAAGTTTAACTGAAAAGTGTTAGGGGTGTGGAATTGCTTTTGCTTACTGCTTCCATCCAGACTGTTTCATGTCCTGGTTAAAAGTTATCAGTTTGTTGCACAGTTTGTAACATCTCTCCCTCTACAAATGCACCCTGAGTCATAAAGCACGAAAGATTTTTTTTCATGGTTCATGAATAATTGTTCATATAATTTGTTTACAATATTGTCAAGTATTCATTGTAGTACACTATGCATCTCAGTTGGCCAAACCTGGTTTTGTATTTGCAACATCTAGATGTTCTTCTGGCTACATGGGAAACCCACAAACTCCAGGAGGCTCCTGCCAGGAATGTGAGTGTGATCGATACGGTTCCCTGCCTGTCCCTTGTGACCCTGTCACTGGACAGTGCACTTGCAAGCCTGGATTCACAGGGTGGAAGTGTGTTGGCTGTGAACATCGGCATGCGCGTGATGGCATGAAATGCATTTGTACGTATACTAATGTCATTTTGGAGAATTTTTGATTGTGTTTGTCATATTTCAGAAATTCAACCCTGCTTGTGCATCAGTCAGTTGTGTGGGATTCTTTGAAAATAATTGCTAGGTTTCTTACTTTGGCATTCTGGTCCTTTTTTTTTTTTCCCCACAAGCCTTGAGATGTTAGGGAAACTCTCAATACTTTTTAATATGCCCACTGAAAATTAACAACAAAGCTTTGAAAGATTTCTTTTTGTGGGTTTTTGAAGTCTGTAGTTTTGCTAAAGGCTGTCGCTGCTGTTGTGACAATATTTGCTCTTAGTGTATTTTTTAGTGATGTCCTAAATGTTTAACCAGCAATCGCAATGCCATGGGACACACAGAAAATTTTTACCAAGGTTTACTTCATCATGTTTGCTCAACAGCCATCCACTAGTATTTAAAAGACATAAGGAGTGACAGTACAATATATCCAGGAACAAAGAACTTCCTTTGTTTAAAATAGAAAACTAATAACCTAAAACACCAAGATACATTTTACAGTACTACTATCTTTTCCCTACCTTCAGTTTTGATATGTACCAAGTGTCCTGGTTTTTATTATTGTTTGGAATTTTTTTCCATGAAATTCAATAGTGTTTATTTTGAGCCCACAATCTCATTTCCCATTATATTGTATGCTTATGTCTTATTAAAAAAAAATCAGGTAGCAAAACCTTTCTAGAACACTTAGTAAATCCTGGCTGAAATAAGGCATTTTACTCTCCTCCAACTCGCCCAGCTGAGTAGGAACACATTTTATTGTGATCTTCCCTCTCTCACCTCTCTTTCCCCCTCCAAGGCTATCATTGTTCATTGTGAAGTAGAATACAGATAGGGAACCAGTGAGTCCACAGTATATAGTATTTCTTAATCTATTCATCTTTGAATATATTGGCAAGGCACAATGAACTGGTTTTAATGTTTTACCTGATTTTTATCTGTTAGAGGATTTTAATTGGAGCTTTTTCTTTTTTTTTTTTTTTTGTCTATGTGAGGGATGTGTAACATCAAGGCAAGTAGATACCAAAAAAAGGCTCACAGAATGCATTCAGTCTTTACCTCAATACCCAGAGGTGTACAGCTCTCTAATATTAAAATCAGCTAGTACAGCTCAAACAAATTGCAGAGATTTTAAAAGCAAATTGGAAAAATAAAGAAACCAAAGAAGTGCTAAAAATGAATGACGGTATCTGTCATGCTTTAACCCCAGCCAGCAACTCAGCCCCACACAGCCGCTTGCTCACTCCCCCACGGTGGAACGGGGAAGAGAATTGGAAGAGCAAAAGTGAGAAAACTCATGGCTTGAAATAAAGACAGTTTAACATCCAAAGCAAAAGCCGCGCACGCAAGCAAAGCAAAACAAGGGATTCATTCACCACTCCCCGTGGGCAGGCAGGTGCTCAGCCATCCCCAGGGAAGCAGGGCTGCATCACGCGTAATGGTTTCTTGGGAAGACAGACGCCATAACTCCCAACGTCATATGGTATGGAATATCCCTTTGGCCAGCCTGGGCCAGCTGTCCTGGCTGTGTTCCCTCCCAGCTTCCTGTGCAGCTCCATTCTTCTCGCTGGCAGGCCAGCATGAAAAGCCAGACAGTCTTTGACTGCTTAGCAACAACTGGAAACATCAGCACCTTATCGACATTTTTGCATCCCAAATCCAAAACATAGCTTCACACTAGCTTCTATGAAGAAAATTAACTCTATTCCAGCTGAAACCATGACAGTATCGTATCAGTCAATAATGAAATGTGTGGCTTAAACACATAATTTAAAATAAGTGGTTAAAGAGGTAGATATTGGGCACGTTGGGTTGGGGACTACGTAGTGCAGAGCATTGTTTCGCTGAACTTAGTGGCTGTGATCAACTCTCAGAGAGTGATTGAGACTTAGCAGAACTAGGCTTCTACATGTGACTGTTGAGTTCAGTGCTTCTGCATTAGTCCTGATTAAGAGGTACAACTCTTCTTTGAAAATTAATAGAAAGATTACTGGGAATATAGACATAAATGCTTCTGTTTCTATATTATTAATAATAAGGCATTGGTTTGTTGATGAAAAGCTTAGTGTACTTAAGGGAAATGAAGTTCTAATGTCCTGCAGTGTGGTGTAGTTTAGGACTTAATTCTGAACTATCGTGTATCTTAAGCTCTATTTTAGAATACAGCAAAATGAATGCAAATAGAGTAAGTAGCTACTTTGCTGAAATAACTACACTTTGGATTCCCATTTTGTGGCCTACATGCCAAGGAGAATTGTAATCACAAGTTAAGTCTGTAAGTGTTACAGCTACAAAGTTTTAAAATAAGGACTGTGTTTTCCAGAGTGGCATCTAAATGAAAATGACTTAAATTTTTCAACATCCTGAAAGCCTGTAATATTATTTCCAGTACTAGCCAATGTTGTCAATCTCTGGCAACAAACTTAGTATGTTTTTTACTGGTCATTTACCTTATCAGTATTCTGAAAAGTCCTTTGGATATCCAGGATGGCAGAGTTTCTTTGCAAAAAACAGCTTAAATGAAAGTTTCCATTTGTAATGGTTTTCCAATTTGTTAATCAGACTATTTCACTGTGTCTAAGGTTAAAAATTCTCACTATGAATGGGAAAAGCTGTGTGCAGGCAAATCAAATTTTCCACCTTTTTGCTTTGAAAGATGTGGTTCACTATGATCTCTGATTTAACTGCAACATACTCATGTGCCAGTGTTGAAATGTATCTACACTATCTGTAGCAGCATTTTCACTTTAACTAGATAATCAGTTTTCACCATATGAACAGTCCTTTGCATGTGCATGTGGACATTTCATGTCATTGCTAGAAGAGAGGAATCAAAAGAAAGATTTTCTTTCTTTTAGTCATAAAAATAGGAACCACCCATAAGAACAGATAGGAGGTACTTTAAAACATAGAATCATAGGATAGTTTGGGTTGTAAGGGACCTTTAATGGTCATCTAGTCCAACCCCCACTGTAATGAGCAACTAGATCAAGTTGCTCAGAGCCCAGGCCAACCTGGCCTTGAATGTTTCCAGGGATGGGGCATCTACCACCTCTGTGGGCAATCTGTGCCGGTGTTTCACCACACTCACTCTGAAAAGTTTATTCTTTATATCTAGTGTAATTCTGCTCTCTTTTAGTTTAAAACATGTTTTGGTTTAAAACTTGTCCTATTGCTACAGGCCCTGCTAAAAAATCTGTCCCTATCTTTCTTTTAAGCCCCCTTTAAGTACTGGAAGGCTGCAAGAAGGTCTCCCAGAGCCTTAACTTCTCCAAGCTGAACAACCCCAACTCTCTCAGCCTGTCCTCATAGCAGAGGTGTTCCATCCCTCTCATCATTTTTGTGGCCCTCCTCTGGACCCACTCCAACAGGTCCATGTCTTTCCTCTGCTGAGGGCTGCAGAGCTGGAAACAGTACTCCAGGTGGGGTCTCAGCAGAGCAGAGCTGAGGGACAGAATCACTTCTCTTGGCCTGCTGCCCACGTTTCTTTTGATGCAGTCCAGGATCCAGATGGCCTTCTAGGCTGTGAGTGCACATTGCTGGCTCATGTCCAGCTTTTCATCCACCTGTACCCCCAAGTCCTTCTCGGCAGGGCTGCTCTCAACCCCTTCATCCCCCAGCTTCTACTGATATGGGGGGTTGCCCCAACCCAGCTGCAGGACCCTGCACTTGGCCTTGTTGACCTTCATGAGGTTCACACAGGCCCACTTTTCCGGCTTGTCCAGGTCCCTCTGGATGGCCTCCCATCCCTCAGGCATGTCAACCGCACCACTCAGCTTGGTGTCATCTGCAAACTTGCTGAGGGTGCAGTCGATCCCACTGTCCATGTCATTGATGAAGATATTAAATAGTACTGGTCCCAATACGGACCCCTGAGGGACACCACTCATCACTGATCGCCATGTGGACATGGAGCCGTTGACCACTACCCTCAGCTTGCAACCATCTAACCAATTCCTCATCCACCCAACAAATCCATCTCTCTGCAATTGACAGAGAAGGATGTTGTGTCAAAGGCCTTCCAGAAGTCCAGACAGATGGCATTGGTATCTCTTCCCTTGTCCATTGATGTGGTCACTCTGTCATAGAAGGCCAGTAGGTTGGTCAGGCGGGACTTGCCCTTGGTGAAGCCATGGTGGCAGTCTTGACTCATCTCCCTGTCCTCCATGTGCCTTAGCATAGCTTCTAGCAGGATCTGTTCCATGATCTTCCCAGGCACACACGTGAGGCTGACGAGTCAGTAGTTCCCAGGTTCCTCCTTGCTACTCTTTTTAAAAATGGGTGCAATGTTTCCCTTTTTCCAGTCTCCAGGCACTTCACCTGACCACCAGGACTTTTGAAAGGTCATGGGGAAGGGCTTGGCAACTACATCAGCCAGTTCCCTCAGGACTCTGGGATTCATTTTGTCAGGTCCCATAGACTTACGCATGTTCAGGTTTGTCAGGTGGTCACGAACCTGATCTTCTCTTACAGTGGGTGGGACTTTGCTCTTGAATGTCCCTGTCTTGCAGTCCATTCACTCAAGAAGTGTGGGAAGAGAGATTGTCAGTGAAGACAGAGGCAAAGAAGTTGACACTAAGGCAAAGAAATCTCCCCTATCACAGGAACTAGTCTGCAACTATTTGCACTACATTAATAACATCCATGTCATAAATTGCAAAAACTGCAATTAAATAATTCAGTAGACACTTTATGCTTATTTGCTTTCACTATATAGTTTTCCCTTTGTTTAAAGGTTCTTCAACCCCCATGTTACTCCAAACCCACCTTTGCTAATGCAGGGAGATACCCCTGACATAGTAGAAAACCAGCCTGATCAATAAACCATTTACCTTTCTAGCCTGTGGTGGACGCAGGGGCTGTGGCAGACAAAGGGAGCGTGGCAAGCATGGACTTGGTGCAAATTTGCCCGTGGTTAACACTGCCTAGTATGTCACAGGCTTCAGAGTACAGCTGTTTTCTTCTGATAAGGATTCATTGCTGCAGCCTCTAATCCGTTCTGATAGTCATTGTGCTGTCAAAGAACTGTTAGAAACACCTTTTTGGGAAACCTAGAAGCTTTCATTTCTTAACCCCAGAACATTTATCTATTCTGATCTGAGTTTAATGCAGCTGAGACTTTGGTCCTGTATACAATATATTTTTACTTTTGTGTATCAGCCACTTCCAAAATACTCCATAAATCCCCTTCTGACTAGCTTCAGTTATAATGAAACAATAATAGTGATTAAGTACTCTTAATGTACAGAAAATTAATGCCATATGCAGAATCCTGTTTGCATTCAGTATTTCAAATGAGCTGTATGCATGTATCTACTTTTGCTTATTTGCAGAGTTCTATTTCAAATACTGCAGTTGCATTGCACCTGTCAGATGTGTGAAGAACGCCTACTTAAGTGGTAAAATGGTCTAGCTTAAAGAAAATACACACAAATACAATCACCCATGTTTGGAAAAAGGTAGTTGTAAGTGATGTAAAACATAGTGTGATTAAGCTGTCCAATGTCAGTGTGTTATAGTTAATATTTAGGAAAGTGAAAATTTATTTTGAATATTTATCAAAAGATAACCATCTGAATAATTAATTTTTGGCAAATTCTATAAAAGGTCACCACACAGTATGGCATGAAAGCTAAATAATGCATATTTAAATCCAATTAGAGAGGTGTTTTAGCCACAATATTGTAATGTATTATTGTTTAAATATAACATTTCTATTTTAACATATCCCTTATCTTAAGTATTCTAAAGATTTTTAGAGTGAAAATTTGCAGTGAAAAGGCAGGAAAAAAAAATGGAGGAGTGTGCATGTTCATTAAAGTGATCTATTTCTGATATAGCTGAAAATCCGTTTTACCAAGTTCTTACTGTCTTTTTCATAACGTGTCATTTTTCAGTTGCTTAGTGCGTGCCACTTTTCAGTGCTGTGTTATAACAGTTATATTTTAGAAGGCTACAGGTAGAATGGAAAGAGAATATATTTTTTTAAAGCCACTGTACAAAGGGGAAGAATTTGTTTGCTGCTAAATAACAATGGAAAGATAATTACAGGTGAATGGCACAGACAGAATTCACTTCCCATTATATTCTTTGAATACAACAATATTGTTTTCTTTAGGATACCATTAGGGAATGAAAAATTATATCTAAAAAGTAGATTTTTTTTGTAAGTAATACAAGAGTCTGAATGGTCTACTATACATCATAAAAATTCTAAATGTTTTGCATTAGTACTGTTAATAACAGGATTATTTCCTCAGCTAAAGTGACCGTCTAGATTTTCAGGTACAGATACTCATAATATTCTGCTGATGAAGACTTGCTTGTAATTTTTGGTCTCAAGTAATCCACTTAGGCTCACTTTCCCTTCTCTTTTGAAACAGTTGGTAGCCAATAAGAAAATTAGCGATGATTGCAAACTAATTTTAATAATGCAGCAAACATCCTTGTATACTGTCAAATATGACAAAAGTTCTCCCAGATCTTCTCTAATACCTACAGATTTTTATTTTTATTTGTAACTACAAATGAATTGTCCTCTAAATGATTGATGCCCCCTTATGCATCACTCCTTTTTACTGTAACAAATATATCTCAGTGTTTATTCTGCTGAAAGTTGTCAACTGGCAATTGCTGGCTGGCCTATAATCACTACAGTATTGAAAATGTGTATTTTCTGTTTTTATAGTTGAATCCCACCGTTCCCATCCAGAACACAACTGAGCTGTGTGATGAACAGGAGCAGTCTTTCCTCAGTTCATCTGTACCCAGCATGCTCAGGCAGACTGAGAACATCAGTATTTGCTTGATTCATATTTTACATACACATACCAGAAATATGTAAACAAGCCAAAGCCTGTGTTGCTCCCTCCTCATTCTTCCCAAAGAGCTTTGTCCTTAGCAAGCTGAAGTGGAAAGAAGGAGCTGCAAGGGGTTTTCGATCAAGCCTGTAGCAATCGTGCATTTTCTTGGGTGTATTTTTTGTTACACCTTGCGACATTCCACTTCAGTTGTAGAGTTTGTAGTATGTAAAATGAAGAACCTTAGGTTACTTTCAGAACAGCAATGTGTTTGGAACAGTGACTGTGCTTGCTGCTGTGCAGTGTTTAGGGAAAAAAACAATCCTACTGAGAACTTCAAGGCTTTATTGTTAAACATCTGGCAAGGCAGAACTCACCTGAATGCTTTCAGCACACCAGTCGTAACTACAAATTGGAGTATTAGTTATGACCTCAAAAAAAATTGGCTTCAATATTTTGAGCTCTGTTGCAACACAGACTGCAAAACCTTTCCTCAGATGTATGCTCCTGTCACAAATGTTCCTTGGGGTCAAGCAAAAAGCTAAACGTAAAGCAGTCGATGTGGTTCTGCTGTACGAGATTGGCAGGGAACAGGAAGCAGTCATGATATAGAGAGATCAAACAGGTATTTCATTGTTAGGAATTTTTCTTTAACTCGATCTCATGAAAAAAAATGGTCCTTCAGCTGTGCTGCAGTCAACAAACTTACATTTTTACAAATTTAAATATTGGTAGAAGGAGAAAATTACATAATCAGATTCCTTTAATACCAGGTCTTGGACACTTAAATATTTCACTCTAAGTAGACTGGTGCTTGCAATGAGACAGAGTTTTTCCCAGCTGCCACTCAGTTCTGCACCCAGGAGAAGGGAGCTCCTTGCCACTGGTCCTGGTAGAATCAAGGTTTTCCCTCTAAAATAGGGATTAGCTCCATGATCTCAGCCCTTCCAAATTTAGAACTAAGCAGAGATGCTCTCTCTGTCAGAGGACGATCTTGAAGAATTTGTGAAATGAAGCATCTCCTAGCTCCTACACAGTCCTTAATGCAGCAGGAGCTGGGAGCTTCTTATCACAAGCTTTCACAGAGTGAGCTGAAAAGAAAGATACTGTGTGTAACACCAAACCTATGAAGCCTTGGACTAACTTCTGCTATGCTGTGAGTTTAAGAGAAGTTGTGAGCACAACCTTATGGCACAGCTGTAAGAATTAAACTTACCTCTGTGCTGGACAACTGCTTCTCTGTCTGCATGAGCTCAATAAGGGATGAGAGCCCCTGCTTGGCCTAGGAGCGGATAAGCTATCAGTTGTTCTCCCTTTTTTTGAGGCATGAGCTCCTGTTGAGTTTAGACCCACACTTCAATGTCTTTCACCAATTCAAGCACTGTATAAGCCTAGCTAGTACTGGTACGTATCAGAACCAGCAAATGAGGCTTTCTAAATAATGAAAATCAGGAATAAATCTGAGTCAGTATTTCAGGCCCTGATCTGGATCTGATTTTTCCCAGATTGTGCAAACTCCCTGAAACCAGCAGCAATGGCAAGGAAGCGAAAGCTTTCAGCTCTCTACAAGGGTTCTGGTTTGGGGGGCAGAGGAGGTCGTCTTTATTATTTGGTGTGAGACCAGTGCCAAAATGGGAACAATGGGGTAACAGCCAACAGATTAATGGGCCTAACAAAAGTTCAACACTGTCGTGAAGCAACAGGAAACTAATACTGAAGAGTCACTGACTATCATAGGATACCACATCATATCAAAGATTGCATGGTTGCCCTTAGACCAAAAATTACCTAGTCATAACAGAGTCTTCTGAATCTTAACAGCAGTGAATGTATTAAAGCAAAATTGTGCTAGATAATCACTGAATTGGAGGAACACATTGTGGCTCAGACATGTCACTCCTTTATTGTACATTATCTTCTCTTTGTAAGATGAAGCAAGTGGTTAGATAAACTTATAGTGTCTTTTATTACTTCAGCAATTTTATTTATTTTTTTAATTTCCCTGACATGCATGTTTTGGAGATGCTTCTCACGAGGTAAGTCAAAATCCTTACAGGACTTACTGTGCATGGGAAAGTGTGAAAATGAAAAATACAGTAATTTGCATTAACTGCTTGCTAGACTATTGTAATATTGACTGCATGATTTGCCTCTTACATGCTTGCACTGCTGTAATGATCTGAATTTAGTGCTGCATTTGTTAATACTAGACACAAATTTATCCTGACAGTTTTATAGGTAGACACAGAAGTATCTAGTCTTGCAAAATATAATCATGCTCTTGAAATATTTCCCGTAGCTACAGTACATTTCAGACTGTGTATTGGAGTAGCTTAGTGCTGTCTCATCTACTCAGCTGTGGTCCTCACTTGATGTAGTTTTTCTTTTCAATCTGATTATCATGCAAGAGGTGTTAATTTATACTGAATGCTCACTTATCAATTGTTTACTCATTGAGAATACTTCATCACTTCATAAGCTGTTCATTTTTTACTTACTGCTGTGAATTGATTTTCTCTTTAACACACAGCAATTTTTTAGCGTTTTATTACCAACCACTGACAATTTTGAGGGTGAATACATTTAGCTTGTTTTGTAAGTGAAATAATGCATCAGAACAAAAAACAAAACCAAACAACAACAAGCAACTCTTTTCAGGTCCAAGATCACTTATTTTCATCCTGCAAAATGATTATCAGGTCTACTTAACTTCTTGACCAGCTACAGATCAGTTGTTTGTTACATAAAGCATTTAGTTGGCTGTAAAACTTGTTTTTCCTTTAATTCTCTCATACTTCTAAATGCAAGCATATGGATGACAAGAGCTGGGATGGTAATAAGCACTTTTTTTTAATTTCATGTAGAAACATAAATCAGAATGTATCATGCCCACAGTTAACAACCGCAGAGAAGTTCCAGTGCAGTTCAGCTTATGTAACAAAATACTGTGAAATAGGAGGAAGAAGTCTGCAAACGGAAGCAATGAAAATGCAAAAGGAAGTCTTAAAATAACAGTATCTGGCTTTCTGCACCCACTTCTTACTGCACTAATCCAGAATCTATCTTGTCTCCTTTTCAATCATCACATGAGTTTCATGGTGTATTAAACTAGGATTCATTATTCTTTTCTCTGTATTTGACTCACCTCTTGCTATATTGAACAGCCAGCCTACAGAATAGAACAACATTTAGATAACTGTGAAAACTTTAAAGAACAGACAAAATTTAGTCTACATGAAGAATAGATTTCAGGAAAAAAAATTAATTTGTTGTTGAAAATTACTTCTCTCTTTCTACAGAAACATTCATGTTGTTTAGGGGTTTTTTAGCCATTGAGCTGCCTAAGAGTGTTGCTGAAATAAATAATTACCTACTTCTAAAACTTTAGGTACAACCCTTCATGTCTCTTAACATCACTAGTGAATTCATTGTTTCACAGTTTGCTCCACTTCCTGAGAAGCTGTTTAGGTTTGCCGGTCCTGTGTAGCATCTTTACACAGGGAAACAGAAAGGCATTCCCACAACTCTATTTTGCAGGATGGAGAATTTTCCTGTCTGCAGCATAAATTATACAAGACTTTAAGGTTATGAAAATTTCTTGTGATCATTAATAGAAAGCAAGGAGGGGGAAATGCAACCTGCTTTCGGTATTATGTAGTACAAGCCAGTATTTGTCATGCTAAAGAGTACTTGCAAGAAAGGAAGCATACATGAAAAACTTACATGGTTTGGTGAAAGCAGGTAGAGAATAGCATTTCTTAAAAGAAAACTATGAGTATTTTTACCTGGACTCTTTCTACTGTCTGCATTACAAGTTTAGCATGCTTGGCCATGCTGTTATATGACTATATAGTATGTACATTCTAAGATTTTTTTATTTTTTTCTTACATTCAAATCCACAACCATACTATAATTCTTCAAGTACTCCTTGGATATTCCAAATTACCTGTCCATTTTTCTCAAACTTCATCCAAATTGCTTGCCTAATTTAGGATTTTATATTGGCTAGTCCATAATGGACAATGTTAATTATCTCATCTTTTTGTTATGTGAGCCTACCAATTTTCCTCTTCATGTTTCATATGACTGTCCCATTACCAAGGCCTAAGCAATAAGGTCTTTCCTGTTCCCTGGCTGTTGTTTCCATTTTTTCTCACACTATGCTTTTGGGGTAAATTATCTGAAATTAGTGTTACTTCTCACGAAATTGTATGTGTGCCATAAAATTTCTAACTCAAGCATGTGTATTAAACATGCAGCAGGAATAAATAAGCTTTGCTATTCTTTCCCCCAGCTTGCGATGATGAATGCACAGGACTCCTTCTCAGTGACCTGGATCGGCTAAACCAGATGATCCTGAGTGTTAACCTTAGTGGTCCACTGCCTGCTCCATATAAAATGTTGCATGGTTTTGAGAACATGACACAGGAATTAAAGGTATGTTCACAGTACTCACATACATAAATAACAGGGCTTCAGTACAACTGTACTTGAATCTGTTCAAACATACAGCCATGAGTAGGTTCAGGGAAGAAGAAAAATTCAAGATTTAATTACTTCAAATTTGCTTTGGTTGGTAAATGTTTATTACTATTAATTATTTTGACTGATTTTAATAAATAAATCTTTAAGCAGTAATTTGTGTACATATATGCAAGGAATTATACTGCAAGCATGGAAAAAGTGATGTCAAATACCAAAGAAAATAGTGTTCTTGATGGTGGTCCATAAAATAGTTACATATTTTATGTATTACCTACCATACTTACAGGTTCTCCACTAATCTATGTAAAGTTGTCAATATTCCTGAGAAAAGTATGTTGGATGCATGTGACACAAGAGTCAATGACAAAAGGGAGTTGCATACTGTAATGAAAAGGAAATTTTTGATGCTTGTTCTTTACAATATTTGGAAGCACTGAGATCCATTAAGTACAGATTTTCACTCTCCCTCCTCTCTTCACCAACAGCATTTGCTTTCACCTCAGCGAGCACCAGAGAGACTTCTTCAGCTAGCACAAGAAAATCTGGATACTCTGGTGACAGAAATGGATGAACTACTGACAAGAGTAAGTCTATGATCACATTGAGGTCTATGGGTTTGGTTAAGGCTGCATAATGACAGAAATCTTCTGAATATGAATTAAACATGAATGAATAGATGAATTATAAGATGCTTTTCAGTTTCAGTGTTTGAAATGGCAGCAAGTCCTCTAACAACCTCTTTTTGTGAGCCAATACATATATTTTCTGCAAAACTTTTATAATGTAAGAAAACTTAATAATGCTCATACAGAGCTCCCAAGAATGAGCTTATTTGGAAAAGCTGGCACTAAAGGAAAGAGAGTTCTTGATACAGCATTTATGGGCTTTCCCATGACTTCAGCTACAGGTTATGATGCAAACCTAATAACAACAGAAACATGGGATTACCACACAGTTTCTCACATGTCTGGAGTTTTCCTTTGACTGGCTGAGGCTTTGAGAAACTGAACTGCCTGGTTGCCTTCCTATTCTTCTGAACATTTGTATTGTCTCTGGTAAGGCTATCTGCTTTCTGCATCAGCAACATCATATCATCAGATTCCCTTTCAAATCTCCTGAGTCTGACTATCTCAAGATAGTTCTTAGCCTGTTTCTCTTTTAAGATTGCCTGATGCAATACAAGTAGCCTGAGTTACTTAGTGTGCCAGCCATCTCAAGCACTCAAACTTTTCCTATAAAGTTTTGCTGTTTTGCAGTTTCATTTTCCATTTTGGGTTATCTGTTGTGTTGGCTTCTTTTTCCAGGAGCTGTAGAGCAAATGGTAGCCTAGACTGATTCACTTATTTTAAAGAAATATTATAGCAAGGCAATGGAATTCCTGGTTTAACAAATAGCAGGTTCTCATTAAGAGTCAATGAATGAAGTAATTGAAATGGGACAATATTTAAAGGGGGAATTCAAATATATGCACAAGGTGTGTGAGTTTATTTAAATATATGTGTTCTATATTTCATTTGTGAGCGTAGTGAGAGTCTTCTGGATTTCAACCAATGTGCTATTTACTCTTTTTATTACGAAAGTTTTATTTCATTATAGACCTTATTTTGGTCAGTAAAAGACGTTGTTTAAGAAAATAATATAAATTGTGCCACCTAGTGGAGAAAAAAATAGGGAAATGGACCAGCCACAATAAAAATACATTTGTCCAAAATACATTAATTTGAAGGACTAGCAAAAATCATGTTCATGAGTTATGCTCCCCTGCATTGAAATAGCCAAATAAGAAAGACATGGATTGCTGTACTGATGAATATACACCTGAGAGAATTTACCTAAACCCCATACAGCTTTAGCAACCTGTCTTAAATTTTTCATGGCTTACAGAACTAAAATTCTCAGAGAAACTTGTTTGTTTCTGTGGATTATACTAAATTTTGAAAAAAACCCCTGTGAAATCACGGGTAATGGGTAAGAAAGCATCTGTAGTGTGTTTGCATATGCATGCATGTATGTGTGAGTCTATATGCATACATGCGTACACAGGTATCTGTCTATACATACTCTCATTGTGAATGTAAAGAAAGCTTGTTTCTTCACTTCTGTGAAGATATTTTGTTTTTCTGCCAGAAATAGCTATGGTAGTTTTAAGGCTAGCTGGATTTTTAACTCATGACAGCCCTACAAGCAGGCAAGATTATATTTTTTTTATTAAGATTGCTCAATCTTAGGTTAAGACAATTTTTTTTTTCCAAAGGAAAAAAAAAGTTGCTCTTTTTAGTATCCTTTTCCAATTGCCTGCCCCTCCCACCCCCCCATAAATTTTAATCCCCTATGGAGATGACCTAAAATAATATTGCAAATTCTGACCTTCTGTAGACTAGTCATGGATAGAAAATATTGAAGGTGTGATCTTAGGGAATTTAGTGTGGTGGCCAGATTATCGCTGCTTCCTTTTCTGCAGTTTTCTGTTTTTGCAATGAGTAAGTAGCCTTGTGATTTCCAGTTATTGTTACAGAGAGTTGTTAACTGGATTTCCATTGGGTTTTTTGGGGGACTGGCAACTGGTGGCAACACCTATTCTTCTCTTTCTGTGTAAATAGGAGTAATGTTCCAAAAAGAAGAGTGTGTCCTCATGTAGTGCGTTCAAGTCTCATTTCCAAATGAAGATTTCGCTCATACCCACATAATGGCTAAGATTCAGGGCACATGGTACAAGCATAGGTAGCAAAGTTTTTCCCTGTATCTGATTTGCAGGCTCATTAAATTTTCAAAGTGAAATCACTAGTGATGAAGAAAAAGGTTCATGAGGATTGGTGAGCAGTCTGTTTCCATGGGAAAAAAAAAATCAATCCATTTTAAGATAAAATGTAGAAGACAATAGTATTTAGTAACTACAAAATCTTTGGGGTTTTTGCTTCCTTGTGGTCTCTTTTCAATTAGTGATCTCTTACATTAGTGCAGCATTCTGTTTTCTTTTTTCCCATCATACTCTTTCCGTCATTCACTCTGGTATACAGAAGATCCTTATGTCTTTCTTTCACTAATTATTTTCTTACATGTTTGCGTGCATATTCCCACATCTACCACCAGAGCCCAGACCTCAGACTCTTCACTTTCTTTCAATTCACTGCTTTCAGTCAAAACCCTCTCTTCCCTTCTAGATAGATACCTTCAGAGCCTTCAAGAAAGACAAGGATCAGACTCACTCCTCTTGACTAAAATGCTTCTTTTGAGTTTGTAAACTTTTTCATTTCTCCCATACCACTGAATTTCTCAAGCTCAGAAATTTCTGGAAGTAGTAGCAGAGGCAACTTAGTTTGCAATAGTTGGAAGCATTTGGAGGGAAAACCAAGAACTTCCATCTGTATCATGAGGACTCTGTTTACTCCTCCTTCTGGGGTCTGCAGCTCACTAGCTGAAGAAATTCCTGTAGGGCTCCAGAGGAGTTTATTATGGCTTGATTAAGACCTCAGACTAAACACACAAACAAAAGAAAAACAAAATTGCTAATACTTGCTAATAATCTAAGTTGCTAAGTGGCTAATAGTCTTCAGCTTGGGACAAGGCCTTCCATGGAACCTTCATCACTAAGTACAAAATATGAACATCACCAAAGCAGGTTCACTGATCTCAGATACTTTCTTTACTATATTTACATGTCAGGGATCTTCCTTATGCCAAAAAGTCTTCTTTTTGGTCAGACTTCTTGAAGATTCATTCCAAACCTTTGCTCTAAGTCCAGTGTTTCTGACCGTTATTGCTCCCCCAGGAAGAGATTGTTGTGCCTCTTTAAACTGTTGGGGGATGCTGAAGACTGACCATATAGAAATGGTGAACTGTAGTAAACTGAATATATAGAAAATGAGGACTTCATTAACAAATGGAAACATTTAATTAGCTATGGAGTGGCTAGGTACAATACGAAGGATGTTTGCCAATTAATTTGGTTTATGGAGTTAAAGCTGGACCAGGTAATGAAGCGAAAGGTTATTTTTCAGCAAAGCAAATTATGGCAAAATACAGAAAGCCTTCAGTGGAGCTGAATTTAAGTACTAAAGAGAACTGTCACCAAGAGGAAATGAAAACTGTTCGATGACAGATTAATGTGCACAAAAATGTAATACATTGCATTCAGTCATAAATATTGAGAGGTTAAAGTGGTCAATTGGAATTAACATGAATGTGGAAAAAGTAACCAAAACTAAGTATATGCAAGTTATAAAACAACATTTGTAGTAAAGGACTTAGAAATATTATAGAATATAATAAAAGTGAATACGAAAACTCCAAGCACATAAAACCCAGAGAATAAAAGGCTGATTGTGAAAGATTTGACAACAAATAATAAGGTAGTTCTCAATTGCATCACGAACTAAATGACATCAGAAACGCCAAGCTGAGTTAGAGCAGTGGTCCATCAAGATCATTCTGTATTTTTGCCTTTTTCCTATCCCAATTGCCTATTACAGCTCACTGTGACAATATTTCAATTCTGTATCCAGGCAAGTAAAGGGGTTTTGTAAATCTTAGAAGAAGAAACCAACAGAATGATTAAAGCTGTACAAATGTGAAAAGCTGTGTTCCTCTGCTGATATAGGGATGAAATAGAACCAGCTCCAGTATGGGCTCTTAATTCTTCCTGTATAATTCTATTTACCTGAAACATTTTCATATAAATAATTTTCAGAGTAACTACTCTGATGTAGATCAAATCTGTAAGTGGTATAATAATGCCAGGGATTTCATTTCAGAAACCCAGCTGTCCTGATGTATCTTGAGGGCTTCCATCTAGAAACTAATCAGGCACAAATAAATGTGTTAAAGTGATACTATTTCTCTTTGACTATTATTGAAATATGTGTGGGGTTTTTGTAACTGAGAAAACCACTTGTACAGCTCAAGTCAGAGAAAACCTAAACTCATTTTGAATTATTGACCTTCTAGCCATTTACCACAGACTGGAAAGATCATAATGCCCTGCTTTGAGACATTTCTTGGGAATGCAATCCCCAAAGAAAAAACTGAGGGTTTTTTGCTTTACAATACAGTTTGACAGGCTTTGTTGCTTGAAATGGTCAGCTGCTTTGTAATAAAAATTGGTCCATTTTGTAAATAGAGACCTTGAGAGCTATGCAAAATGTCTTAAGATGACTCCTTTCCTTAGCATGTTTTTCAGGTCTATGGTAGACATCTGTGTTCATCCTGCTGCTGCTGTGATTAAATAAAATTATAAAACATTTAGTTATACAAAGCTAAAATTTTACTGAGCACCCCAATATCCTATAAACAAATAACTTCAAGCATTAGAGCTGAAAAAATCCAATTTTTTTTCTTGGTTTAATTAATGTATTTATTTAAAACTCTTCTTGCTTGTTGGCATGAACTGTCTTTTTGAGAACGCCTCAGGGGAGCAAGTAAAGAGGTCATGATATCTGCTGCACTTTGTCAATCGAAAAGTGCACAATTGTGAAACTATGGAAAGTATTCCCTGAAGAATCTGTTAAAAGGTTCCAAACAACGTTTCTTCAAGCAAATTCAGTGAATAATTTCATCCTGTTTCCCTTTGTGTGCTGTTGCACACAACTAGGATTTCTAAGAGCCTAAAATAAAACCTTACAATTTCCATTTAAAGGAAAAGGTAATAAAATTTAATTGTTTACTTGAACAGAACATGTCATTTCCCATGCACCTGATCAATAATTCATTGATTGCCTTTTGCCTGAGGAAAGTTTTGGACATAGGTTCAGCCAGTAGGAATATAGCATAGCACAGCCTTGTCCTGTTTCATATAATTTGTTAATTATATGTTTCCTGAATTTGGATCACTAGGCTACCAAGGTGACGGCAGATGGTGAACAAACCAGGCAGGATGCTGAGAGGACTAATGACAGAGCGAAATCTCTTGGACAGTTCGTCAAAGGCATTCTCCAAGCTGCTGAAGGTATTGGAAAAAGAAAAATATGCCAACTGTTTCTCAAGAAAACTGAAGTATGGTGGGGAATAGGGTCTGAGAGACAGTGAGGAAGAGTTTATTCACTGAGAAATGTGATGTACTTTAAATGTTGAATGAAGAAACTACAGTCAACTATCTTCTGACTTTTTGCAATCTACAGATGCAGTTTATATAAAAAGTGCATTGGTAATTATGAACAAAGACTAGCAGAATATTGACAGTGTTTCTTCAGGATTTTTGTGGTTGTTTGAAGAAAAGCTATTATGGTGAAGTAACTAGCAGGGCTTAGCTTTTGTTTATTTTCAAAGCAGTTGAATACATGTATTAGTAAAAAAAACTTGATGTAATTTTAGCACTTGGTACATTAACACTTCATCTTAATTCCCCGAAATGACTTCAAAAATACATTACTGCTGGTTGTTAATGAGCATCAGCTGCTTGGAATTTACAAGTGACTCCTAACCCTACATAAGTAGTGGCATGGATCCAGCTCTCTTTCTTCTACAAGTTGAATCACTGCACTTTCAAATGCGGTAAAGACTTATGAGCAAAAGTATTGTAGATGGTTTTGAGAAGCAAGACCTATATATTGCAAAGAATAGTAAGATGCAAAGATGCAAAGAATAATAAGAAGGGCTTCTATAGGTATGTTAGCCAGAAAAGGAAGGTCAAAGAAAGCGCACTCCCCTTGATGAGCAAGACTGGCAAACTGGTAACAACGGATGAGGAGGAGGCTGAGGTACTCAACGACTCCTTTGCTTCAGTCTTCACTGCCAGTCTCTCTTACTGCACCTGTCGAGGGGATGGACTGCAAGATGGGGACATTCAAGAGCAAAGTCCCACCCACTGTAAGAGAAGATCAGGTTCGTGACCACCTGACAAACCTGAACATGCGTAAGTCTATGGGACCTGACAAAATGAATCCCAGAGTCCTGAGGGAACTGGCTGATGTAGTTGCCAAGCCCTTCCCCATGATCTTTCAAAAGTCCTGGTGGTCAGGTGAAGTCCCTGGAGACTGGAAAAAGGGAAACATTGCACCCATTTTTAAAAAGAGTAGCAAGGAGGAACCTGGGAACTACTGACTCGTCAGCCTCACGTGTGTGCCTGGGAAGATCATGGAACAGATCCTGCTAAAAGCTATGCTAAGGCACATGGAGGACAGGGAGATGAGTCAAGACTGCCACCATGGCTTCACCAAGGGCAAGTCCCGCCTGACCAACCTACTGGCCTTCTATGACAGAGTGACAACATCAGTGGACAAGGGAAGAGATACCAATGCCATCTGTCTGGACTTCTGGAAGGCCTTTGACACAACATCCTTCTCTGTCAATTGCAGAGAGATGGATTTGTTGGGTGGATGAGGAATTGGTTAGATGGTTGCAAGCTGAGGGTAGTGGTCAACGGCTCCATGTCCACATGGCGATCAGTGATGAGTGGTGTCCCTCAGGGGTCCGTATTGGGACCAGTACTATTTAATATCTTCATCAATGACATGGACAGTGGGATCGACTGCACCCTCAGCAAGTTTGCAGATGACACCAAGCTGAGTGGTGCGGTTGACATGCCTGAGGGATGGGAGGCCATCCAGAGGGACCTGGACAAGCCGGAAAAGTGGGCCTGTGTGAACCTCATGAAGGTCAACAAGGCCAAGTGCAGGGTCCTGCAGCTGGGTTGGGGCAACCCCCCATATCAGTAGAAGCTGGGGGATGAAGGGGTTGAGAGCAGCCCTGCCGAGAAGGACTTGGGGGTACGGGTGGATGAAAAGCTGGACATGAGCCAGCAATGTGCACTCACAGCCTAGAAGGCCATCTGGATCCTGGACTGCATCAAAAGAAACGTGGGCAGCAGGTCAAGAGAAGTGATTCTGCCCCTCAGCTCTGCTCTGCTGAGACCCCACCTGGAGTACTGTTTCCAGCTCTGCAGCCCTCAGCAGAGGAAAGACATGGACCTGTTGGAGTGGGTCCAGAGGAGGGCCACAAAAATGATGAGAGGGATGGAACACCTCTGCTATGAGGACAGGCTGAGAGAGTTGGGGTTGTTCAGCCTGGAGAAGAGAAGGCTCCAGGGAAACCTTCTTGCAGCCTTCCAGTAATTAAAGGGGGCTTAAAAGAAAGATGGGGACAGACTTTAGCAGGCCCTATCACAATAGGACAAGAGGTAATGGTTTTAAACTAAGAGAGGGTAGATTTCAACTAAATCGAAGGAAGAAATTTTTCAGAGTGAGTGTGGTGAAACACTGGCACAGGTTGCCCACAGAGGTGGTAGATGCCCCATCCCTGGAAACGTTCAAGGCCAGGTTGGACGGGGCTCTGAGCAACTTGGTCTAGTTGAAGATGTCCTGCTCACTGTAGGGGGATTGGACTAGATGACCTTTAAAGGTCCCTTTCAACCCAAATATTCTATGATTCTATGATTGCATGAAGCTATTAAGTAAGATAATGGCTGAAAATGTATAAATGGTTGGCAATCACAAGCAGGTTTTTTACTTGAAAAATATTTATCTTTCTTCCTCATAACTCCCACTACAGTACTGATTTCAGTAGTTACTCTTCTGAAGGTCCATGTCATTGAAAAGGAAAGCTTCCACTTTTGTCCAAGTGCTATCGCTTACATTTTATATTGCCTTTCATTTAACACATCCCAGTACATGCCCTGTAGCTGAACTGAATAGCAATTTAGGATGTCTTTAGTATGTGCAACTTCAACATGAAATAAATGTGGGAAAAGCAATAAGTAAGCAAGTCTTCAAGAAGTTTTTTAAACATAAGACCAGGTTCTTCATATTTCAAGATGAATTTGGGATGACAAGGGCTAAACCAATTTTTTGCTCCACTAAGTTTATGCCCAGTGTTTGTAACCCAAACAAAAGTTTCCTCAAACTGGCTTAGCAATAGGAAATAGAGAGTTAGAAGACATTGAGGGTGTGAAATAAATTTATGCAGCATCTTAGAATTAGACAAAAACTTTAAAATCAATGTGTTTGCCTAGTGGCCAAGTTAACATTTTAGGAATATATGAAATATAGGAGCACAGGACTGAAAGATACCTCCTGGGTTGCTGCATCCACTCCCCTGCTATCATAAACTTTCTAACCCTCATCTTCAAAGAAGTTCCCACAAATACAGACACTTTCAGAACTCTGCATAACTACAAACCTTCTCATTTCCAGCTAAAAATACTGATGTTTAGTTTATCATCATGTGTTCTTTTGCCAACCTTGTTTAGTTCAAATAGATTTTTTCCTCTCCCTAGTGCTTCTCCTTCTTCCGCCACCCCCAACTATGTTTCTAGAGAGGAATCCTATTCCCTTTCAGCCCACTTTTTTCTAGACTAAAACACCTTATAGCGTATTCTCCCAGATCTCATATAATTTCCTTTCCTCTATTCAAAAGTAGGGTCATCTTTCCTGAGCATAGGTAACAATTGGTAATGAGGTAAGCGTCACTGAAATGAGGTTGTTTCAGTGTCTTGCACTTCAGTAGCAGTAAAACCTGCCTATGTCAGCTCTCCTAATATATTCTGGGATAGCATTTCCTTTTATTTCACAGCTGGGTGCCATTGGAGATTCATAATATGGCTATGTTGTTCTCATTCATACCTCATATCTAACTGGCAGAGCCATAGATTACAGCTGAAATTCCTGTTGTTGTTTAGTTCACCACCTTATATTTTCTACTGCTAAATCTCATTCCAGTCCGATTACTTCAGTTTTGAAGGTCACCCAGTTCTTTCTGCACAGTATTCCAATCCTTCTCTACTAAGACTCTCTTACAACTTTTCCTCATAAGCATATTTACTCAGTATACTACTTTTTTTTTTTTTCCCCAGGATGATGAATGAAAATATTCAGCTGGATTTGCTATTAAACTGTATAGTCTGACATGTGCTACTTTTGGGAAAAAAGAGAAAAATGTTCATTTTTTGCACATCCTGTTTTCCACTTCCTTCCAAATCAAGTTCTCAGGCCTTTGTGCCCCTGTACTCGGCACTGGTGAAGCCACACCTTGAATACTGTGTTCAGTTTTGGGCCCCTCACTACAAGAAGGATGTTGAGGTGCTGGATCGTGTCCAGAGAAGGGCAACGAAGCTGGTGAGGGATCTGGAGCACAAGTCTTAGGAGGAGCGGCTGAGGGAACTGGGGTTGTTTAGTCTGGAGAAGAGGAGGCTGAGGGGAGACCTTATCTCTCTCTACAACTACCTGAAAGGGGGTTGTGGTAAGATGGGTGTTGGTCTCTTCTCCCAAGTAACTAGAGACAGAATGAGAGGAAATGGCCTCAAGTTGTGCCAGGGAAGGTTTAGGTTGGATATTAGGAAAAATTTCTTTACTGAGAGAGTGGTGAAGCATTGGCACAGGCTGCCCAGGGAGGTGGTGGAGTCACCATCACTCGAATTGTTCAAAAAATGTGTGGACGTGGCACTTTGGGACATGGTTTAGTGGGCGTGGTGGTGTTGGGTTGATGGTTGTACTTTATAATCTTAAAGGTCTTTTCCAACCTTAACGATTCTGCGATTTTGTGATTCTGTGAATTCCTGTTCCTCCAAAACAGGCACTACATTTGCTTGTTCTCAGTCAGTCTTCTTTCTGGATTTGCAATGTCATGCACCAGTTCTTTCCAGTTTCTAAAATGGTAGTTCTTTGGCCACTCCAGCTTGAGTTCTTCAAAATGTTCTTCCTCTGACTGTAATAATTTCTATATCCTTACTGCTGATTGCCATCCTCAGTTGTCTCCCTGTTCAAGATCACCGTATTTCAAAAACTGAGAATAAACTTTGACATTATGTTGGAGCCTTTCCTAGACTATTTTAAAATTTGACGGCATTTTAAGTGCATATTGGCCCTATACCTTCTTTGTGTCTGCTCTTTTTGACCTATGAGACATTGCCAGGATGTTCCTTAAAGACTTTGTGTCCACTCATGATGTTCTGATTGAGACAGCCAACCGGTTTGCAAGAATTCTTTATGCCCATTCCTCGTCTCCCATTGATAGATTACAGATTTCTGAAAGTTATGGCGCTTTGGGTCTCTAGGAATGCAGGTCTGTATCTGTGTCCTTGAGCTCCCTAGTACTTGTTGCTGGTAGGCAACTACTTTTGGGTGAAATGCCACAAAAGGACCTATTTCTTTCCATTACTGAAGGTAATACTTGACAATGGCGGTGCTCAGAACTACAGATCCGTAGATCTGACGGATGCCTGCCTAAACATCAGGGAATTAAGGAGTTCTTAGAGCCACAAGAACTCCTTATTACAAGTGAGAGGTTTGTAGCGGTTTGTTGGAATGAAGATACTGTGACCATTGATCCATTTCTACTCAACTGATTGCTGACTTCCTGGACTTCTGAGTACCTGTAACTAGTTTTTCCTCTTAACTATGGAATTTCCCCAGCTTTGCACTTCATTGTGTTCGTCTGCGTCAGTGCATCCAAATCTTTTACCACCACTAGACTGTGATAATTTGCAGTATACTAAGACTAGAAAGTAAAGATTGTTATGAGAAGAGGAGGATGGAGGAGAAAGATAAAGCTAGGTATAAATTTTCCTGAACCTAATAAAAGCTGTGATAACATATCCATTTTCTCTTTTAAGGTAAATACTCAGGGAGGTTAAATGACTATTTACTTATTCCAGATTTTAAAAAAATTAATATATGCCTATTTCCAGCCTTCAGTAACTTAGTAATGATACATAGCATAATGCACAGAAGCGATCCGTGATCCATTTAAGCAAAGTGTAGTCTTTTTCCAGTCCTCACTATGCCACGCATAAGCACTCTTGATTAAAGATCCAAATCTCAGTTCTCACCAGCAAATCAAAGACATCATTGGATTAGAATTTTCTTCATAATTTGCTCTAAACCTACACGATGTGTAGATTAAATAGTTATTTATTTGAATTTTGGAAGACAGATTTTCATTTCTTCAATTAAAAATTTAATTTAAAATATTCAGAAGAATATGCGACCAGGAACTGTGCTATTTTGGAGAAATCAATTATTTGGGAGCCCTGTGCCTATGGAAAGGCAGCAGTACTTTTTAAAATTGAAGATAGAACTGATTGTTTTAAATGACCTAGTTGCTTCTGCAAGTGTATTTTCTAATATGTTATGGTGTGCTATGGCAGAAGGATTTTAGTCAGTCCTTTAATATGATACCATGTGTACAGCTTCATCAGTTAGGAATAATTCAGCTATTCCAAACACATAATACATTTACAGTGTACCATTATGTATTCCAATCTTCATACCCATATTTTCCATTTCTGGGTATCTGCTTCTAAACACATGAGCAGGTTTAGACATTTGTGGGTATCTTTTACTTCTTCTCTCTCCTTCTTCTCCCCAGATTTCCCAGTCATTTATTCTTCCTATCACTGTTAAGTCTGTCTAAAAATGACATACTTTGAAGTTCTCAAAAAGTATTCTAAATCTGATTCTCATTGCTTGTACTGTAAGCTACTTAATTCTGTGAGCAATATATCAGGTTATTGTCTGCTGTTTTGAAGGTTCAGTGCAAATTCTTTCTTTCTTTCGGGGGAAGAGGAGGGGAGCATGTATTTCTTATACTGGATCTAAAGACTTCTTTACTTTAATTACTGTGCTTGAAAGTGACCTATAATAAAAGGTTTGATGAAATATATAACATATTCTCATTTGTTATTGATCATTGGATTAACCATCCTTTATATTTCACAGCAGGAATAACCAGCGTAATTTGCATTCCACTTGCTGGTTGAGTTGATGGGCAGATGCTTAAAGCCTCTCTGTTGTTTTTAATTACTAACTCACTACATAAATATTTTTGGCCCCCTGCAGCTGCAAATGAAGATGCTATAAAACTGAACGAGACACTCAGAACCAAAGATGAGACTTTGGAGAAGAATCTTCCACAACTGCAGAGTGAGGCTGACAGAATGATCGCAGAGTTGAGAAGTCGAAAGCTGAATATGCAAGAAAGAATAGCTCAAGATGAGTTAAAGTGAGTAGAAAGACCTCAGTCTTCAACCACCGAGTGGTAATAACTGGCTCTTGTATATGTGATTGTCATCTTTTCCAACCAAGTTTTCAAGCTGGGTCTTACAGAAATGGAAAGGGAAGAAAAGTCTAATACTTTATATCTGTTAATGTAGCATTTGCATTTTTGAAAATGCTTACGCATGTGGAAAGCAATCTCTAGGAAATTACTTCTGTGCCTCACAGGAACCAGCAGCATTTCTAATCGAATTCTAAGCAATTTTTCTCTGGTTTTAGCTCCTGCTTCAGACCTGATGAATGGCTTTTGTACTAAAAAGCTTGTCTAGAAGCTTGGGTTTTTTTCTGGGAAACTAATTGGTCTAATAAAAACATTATCTGTCTGCAAAATTGTCCAGTAGCATAGACATTCAAAACAATGTATCTTGCCCTATATAGAATAGTGTAGATCAGAATATTCCAACTTCGCGGCACAGTTCAAAAGCCCAAGATTTGTTTTTTCAGCTATCTGTAAAAAAAAAAAAAAAAATATAAATACATTGGCAGCTCTTTATAAAGCATTTTGCAAAATGCCAAAAACTTACCTGATACAGAAGAATACTTGGCTTGAGGTTAAAATTCTGGTAGTCTGTTGCTTCTGTATCAGTCATACAAGGCATATTCCTAGAGCTAGGCTTTGCTTAGCACTTCACCATAGCAAACAACTAGTAGGTAATCCAGCTGAGCAGCTATGTGGTCCATTGAAGTTGTGATGGCTCAAAAAACTGTCTGGGATAGAGGTATTCAGGCCTGAAAATGACAGTTATCAGGTGCATGCATGCTGTAAGGAGACGTAAATAGAATACAAGCTTAGCTGAGAATACCAAGCCATATAGAATTAGATTTGCACTGCTTATCTTACACTTCATAAACCTGATCATTTTCTGAAAATCCTACCAGTACATAATTACAAATACACATGCTGCCCATAATTCTGATAGTTCTGCTTTCTTTTCTCTTGAGAAAAGATACATTGCAGACTTACTTTTCATCACTGTTTTATTGCTTTTTCTTCTGATTCCACTGAGCCTCTTCTATCCCTTCTCCACTCACATATAGAAATAAACCAGGAAAAAGTGGGGATGAGAAAAATTTAGCCAAACCTCTGAAAGTGCTGCCTGCTATTTTAGGACGGACTTGGGGGAGGCCTTTCAAACAAAGTGTTCTTAGTCCTCAAATGCTACAGCCAACATGAAACTGTCAGACTAGCATGAAACCCTTTCCTAGTCTAGCCTAAAAAGCTAGGGTGGGAAATGCAGTAGGGCTTTTTTGAGGGAAAGAACTTCTCTCTCTTATACCATTCTCCCTGAAATATGCAAAGTGAGTATTTTCATTTCTTGATAATAAGAAATACATGAATATACTCACTGATTTCAAAGTTGTATGCTTTATCTTAAGGATAGGATTACCTCTTCATAGGCAGTCATTGAGATCCAAGAAATTCTGGCAGTGAATTCAACAGAAGGAAGATTAGTCACTGTGGATTACAGGGTGGGGAGGAAATGTCCCTAGATAATGTTTTCTGAAACTCTTTTATAAAGTACTGCCTCTTAAAGAAAAATGTCTTAAAACTACTTAAGTAATGTAGTAAGATAGTGGATAGGATACATTCTGCAAAGAAAAAGGTTGAAGAAAAATTAATCATTCTTAAAACTATGTGTGTGCACACGTGTGTTGTTCACTATGCTGACATGTATTCTTACATAGTCATTTAGAAATATCTAGTTTTGAATACCTCTGCAAGTCTCATGATCGCTTTGAAGTAGTTAATCATGTTTACTCTTCGGTGAGATGTCTTTTGGCAGTGATTGTATTCTGCTTTCAGGATTTCATCCAAGAACAGAATGACAAGAGTCAGTGGATTCTTCTTACCTCTCCTATGTTTTCAGTGAATTCTCAAAAGTTTAATGAAGAACGCAAAAGAAGTAAAGTCTTCTTGCTTTCATAGATGGCAAAACTTCTCTTAACATGTGCAGCTTTTTCCCTCATTTATTTCCCACAGTGGCTTTTGAGCCACTGTGAACTTCTATCATCTAGTTTCCTGTAAGAATGAATTGCATAACTCAGCCACACAGTGTTTGAAGAGAAGCCTCCTGTGTTTTGACATTGCTTCCTGATGTTTTCAGTTCTGTATTTGGAGAGACATCAGACAGCTGATCACCTTATCCATGCTATTCATGATGTAATAGTCCTCATTTCTTCTCCATATAGGACTATTCTAACATATTTAGACTCTTACATAGATACAGGTTTTTTTAATCATTTTGTCATCAGTTTCGAATATTTCTTTTGTTCCTTGGTACCCATTTTGAGGACCCAGACCACATAGCATTCCAGGTGTTAGGCCAGACTTGAGATTGTTTCTTCTAACACTTCCAGCATTCTGTATAGTTCTTTTTCTAGGAAGGTATCCAGTGAAAGTAGTAAGGCTTAAATGCACAAGATAGTATTTCAAGAAATGTGGTGCAGTCCAGTCACACAGCAGTTCGGGTACATAAAGCAAGGAATTACATGGAGCAAATTTATTGCCTTGTACTTGATTAGCTAGAGCAGAGGGAAAAATGCACAACAGGTCAATATGGAAGTGTTACTTTAGAGCAGCAATAAGGAGTTTCGAGGTAGACTACTCGACAGATAGGTAGTTTGGACTGTGCTATGAGGCAAGGGCATAAAAAGGAAACCCGTCTGTCTTGTACTGTTCCTCCAGTACTGCAGAGTCATAAAGGTGTCAAAATTTGCCAGAAGTGTAGGACAGTAGCTGCTTATACAAAGAACAACCGAGGACATATGGGACAAATTCTGAATTCCTTTCTACACTTCTGTGAAAGAGTGTCAATACTTGGATTTAATTTTTTTAAATATCTCATCCTCAGAAGTTGCAAATTCACAAGATGAATAATTTTTTTTATCAAAGCCAAAGGCGGGGCAGATGGGTGAAAAAATCCATCTCAGAAATATCCCAAATCTAAGGTAATAATTTGGCTTTCCTTGGCTCCAGTTCAGATCCTTCATCTAAATTATGCCCAGTGGCAGCATATCTTTTCCACCTCTCAGATTTTTTTGTGTGTGCATTTATTTATGTGTTTATTTTTAGAAGGTTTCTAATAGAAGTGACTATAGGCAGGACAAACTGCAGTGTTTTTCAGAAAATACAGTTCTTGTTTTCTACACAGCTTCTTCAGACACATTGCCAAAATGAGACAGGAAGAAAAACTTAATCTGTTCTAGGTGGAAGTGCGATAGATTTCTTCTGCAGGTGTTATCTATCCTACAGATTCCTGTTTACATAGGATTTTTCTTTATCTCTAAAACATCATTTTGGAAATGATTCTTTTTTTTTTGGTCTTTTTGTCTTTTTTCTGTCCTTGTCTTACCATTGCATTATCGCAGTGGTGTTTCATTACATGAAACTGATTCGATGGCTTGGTATCATGGGGCAGACAAATGACGGGGCAAAAAGACTCCAGTACTCTCATCCTTTAAAAATGGGTGCAGCAGCTCTCTGATGATCAAGAAATATTGTATCCCCTGCCAAAAGCAGACACATGTGAAATTTTTATTTCTGTGTTGCCAAAGTCCATTAAAAATATCCCAAAATTTAATTCAGATAAGCAAAATTCTTTAGCTACTGGAAGTCATAAATCCAAGGATCCTGGGGGTTGTTTATTTCACAGGAAAATATTTATTATTTTTGACTTTCTAAAGCAGTTTGTCTGCTCCAAGACAGATTGAAATCAGGCATATCTACATATCCCCCTCAGTTCAAGGTAGGAAACAACTTTGTGTCACATGTCACATTAATGTGAATTAATTAAATCTTTTTGACTGTTGAAATGTTTCAGAAAACCTTGCTTTACTAGTCAGATATCAAGAATGGCAACTTACCAATATAAAAAAAAAAGACAAAACAGTCTTCAGTGGAGAATATTTGAATATTTTCTACTTCATAAGTAGGACCTTACCGGCATTTAAGAACCTCTTTAAGAACGGACTTAAGAGAAACTGTTGTTTCACTTTATTAAGCATGTGTTCTCTTGAAAGTTGCTTTGAGATTTAATTTAGAAGTCTATTTCATTTGCATGTTATTAAGATTATTCAGATTATTCAGTGTAGGGAACATGAACTCAGTGCCTTCATGGGTGGTGATGTATTGCAGGAACGCAGAAGATCTTTTGGACAAGGTGAAGAAATTATTTGGTGAGCCCAGTGAGAAAAATGAGGATCTCAAAAATGAGGTCTGGGACAAGCTAGCAAACTACCACACCAAAGTTGATGATGCTCGAGATCTGTTAAGAGAAGCTACGAGTAAAATTAGGGAGGCTGATAGTTTATCTGCAGTCAACCAAAAAAATATGACCACGGTAGAGGTAAGTGCTGACAAATTGTTTCCTTGATTACTTGGAGTCTGATCAAAGTTTGAAACATTGCATGATTAAATCTTGAAACAAAAATATAAGCAAAACAAAAATATTATTTTAGTATAACTGATATATCTGTATCTGATGTGATTGAAAGGAAACACGTTCCTCAGAATGAGGAAAGGTTTTAAAAGTAGAATTGCTCCACTGCTTTATCAAAATAATATCTGCTTTTAAGAACTGAGTGGAGGGTACATTGGATTTATTATCCTGGGGGAGATTAAATTCATCCCAGTATAAATAATAATGTAAAATTCAAATCCTGTGTTCAAGATATTTAAATAGGAGTTCAGTTAAAAACTTTGCTGTCATATATTTGCTCCAAGAAAACTTACACTTTCATCTCCCTCTCCAGCCCCTGGGAAGAAGACTGAAGGGGGTATGTGGATATTACAGAGTAATAAATCAAACTCTATCCTTTGTAGTTAGTAGCTATTATAAATTATCTCCCTCAAAGCAGAGGGGTCTGCTTGTGATTTAATTTAAATTGCAGAGACT
Source organism: Phaethon aethereus (assembly GCF_964289735.1). NCBI lineage: Eukaryota > Metazoa > Chordata > Aves > Phaethontiformes > Phaethontidae > Phaethon > Phaethon aethereus. The sequence continues at coordinate 62,648,596 of NC_138576.1, forward strand.
TAAAGAGCATATTATACTGTACATTAACAAGCATTTAACCAAGACATAAAGAGCAGAGTAAACCTAATGAAGATAAATGTTTCGACTCTGTTTGTATCTCGATGAGCTTTCGCCTCATGTAGAATGATGAGGTTAGAATTCCAAGACCTCCATTCTCAGCAGATACTTATGGGCTTGATTGAATTAAGGAAATACAGTGCTGTAAAGAACTTAGGTATTCTGTGCATTTTCTTTCCAAAAGTGGATGGATAAAGGTTGGAGAAATTACCTGCTCTCTCAGTTTTTAAAATATTCTCTACGTCACAGTATCAGAGTGCCTGAAGGCATCCTTTCCGGTAGTCCTGCCCACCTGGTTGTTTTCAAGAGTTTTTTTGCTTTATTTTGACCTTGTTTTGACCAAGAAGCCATCACAGTACTCTTAACACTAGAATGCCGTGGACACCTATCAAACTAATCTGTGATACTCAATGGATCTTGCACAAGAAATCACCAATTCCCTATTCAGAAGTCCGTCCTTATTACACAACATGCAGTATTTTTACTACTTGTAAAATCAAGAATCCTAACGTTGCACCAAGCCATCATCTTTTATTTTACATTCAGTAGTTGGTGAAACACCAGTGGACGTAAATAGGAAAGCAGCAGAATATTTTGATAAATTTTGCCTTCATAGCCAGAGAAGGTAATTGTTAAAATGAGGAACTTGCACATCTGGGTAAAGATCAGGATTTCTCATTTCTTTCTGATTCATTTTGCAATTGTACTACAGTCAGTTACCTCTGTTTTGGAGTGACAAAAAACCTACTCTGTGGGAAGGGGACACAAGGCTGGGGAGAGGAGGAAAAGGAAAAGATGTCTTACATCATACATTTTTTATTGTTGTCGCTGTCTTTGTTCTGAAAGCTCAGAGATTCCAGAAGTGGCATTGTGGCATGATGACAAAATGCAGTCTTGTATTGTGATGCTGGTATTTGAACTGGCATCCCCATTCGAGTAAACAACTCAGATTTTTCTTTGTGTGAACATGTCCTATAGAAAAAGAAGCAAGCTGTAGAAGATGGCAGACAAGATGTTGAGAAGAGCCTGCAGGAAGGGAATGATGTCCTTAATGAAGCCAACAAACTTGCAAATGAAATCAGCTTAGCTGTAGAGGTGAGTGTTTTATCATCCTTATCTGAGAATTAATACAACAAAGCATCATTATGGAAGCAAAATACATAATTAAAGTAACACCTGATTTTTCTTTTTATTTATCGATGTTGGAATATTTGATTGGAAGAAATAATTTTTCCATTGCTGTATGGCAGAAAAGCTAATCTGGTATATAAAAATTATTAACTTGGAGATTTAAATGATTCATTGGATTACATAAAGAGCTAGCTCATAATTTTTCATGGACTCTCTCTGCTTTTATAAATAACGATATTGTGATTGTGGTACTGACTTTATCTTTAGAATTGTAGATGCAGCAGACCCATTCACAACCTCACTGTTACTCTGTGATCTAGATGTAGATTTATCTGCACAAAAACTGTGTGTGCTTATCAGGAGGAAACTTCAGAAATAATTTGTTGCTTGTGGCAACAACTTTAAGTCTAGATAGATCAGGGACAGGAGAGGATTGCACCCTCATTTTACATAATGTTTTTGAAAATTCTGCCTTAAAAGTTTCATCAACAGAGTGTGAGATCAGTGCCTTAGCTACGAAAAAAAAAAATCTTGAAATATCATTGGTCCTGGAAATATTTCCATCTTTCATTGAAAATTATTATAATGAATGGAAAAATGCCTTTTGGAGAAATGGGAAAGGAAACATTTTGAGACGGCTTATTGGAACAGGAATGGCAGGTCTTCAAAAAGTATAGTTCTAATTAAGATACTATAATAAGCAAAAAAAATTGGAGTCACTCAAAAGGTCGTGCAACGTGGAACTTCTGTCATTGGCTAGTTATTATCGTGGAGTACGATGACAATTTAGTGTAACTGTGTAGGCATCTACATTTAGAAAAGAAATCCAAATTGGAGTTTATAAACTTTTAAACTGTGCAGTTCCCTAATTGTAAAATAAAAACTTCTACTAAGCTCAAAAGAGGCAAGTAGCTGTTGGAATATTGTTTTGTCTCTCCTCTACTCTTCAGTCCAGGCATTCCTTTATTCTTTCCATATTAGTTCCCCGAAGTCTTAATGCATGGGTGAGTTATGGGATAATACTTCACAAGGAAAATACATGTTTAAAGGGCTACAGAGTGCTTGCGTTCAGCCTCTAAAAGGCCTTTCTTTTGTCATTTTCAGTATGTAGAAAGCATGGCAGATAAGATACAGCCAATGTCTGATCAGCTGAAGGATAAAATAGATGACTTAGCACAAGAAATTCATGACAGGATGCTTCCAGAAAAGGTGTTGCAAGCTGAGAACCATGCAGCCCAGCTGAATGAATCATCTGCAATACTGGATGGGTAAGGCAGCCATTCATTGGTAATGATAAAATCATGAAGCAATTTGTAAAATTGCTTGACAGAAACTGAAGGGCATTCTTCTTAGGCTTTGATATGTGTTACTGGGAGTATACAAATAACCAGTGTTCCAATATGAGCGTATAACTATCCAGTTGGTTAATTTGTGTGTGTCTTTCTTGCATTAACTGCAAGCAGTGCCCTCAGATGCACTCATAACACAGTTTAATTTACCATATGCTTACTGCTATGTTGATGTGAAAAAAAATTGAACTTTGTCTTACAGAGCCCACTATGTGTTTGCATAAACATTTGTTAAAAACAATCAGTATTTTTAAGATGACCATTGTGGTAGGAGACGTTTATCATGGTGTTAATTTGTTTACTGTCAGAAATCCCTCATAGTGATGGACAGTAATCCCTCTAGTGGTTTCAAAACACTCTCCCAAAATGGGTAAGTGTCATGGACCAAAAATGCTTAAATCTAAGTACAGAAATTCCAGTTTCTCTTTACCACTGTCACATTCCTAAATATAAGTGAGAATTGCAATGCCCTTGGTTTATGCCCTTTCAGAAGAATGGTACTTTATAATTCATCATTAATATAGTTTCCTGGAAAGAATAGAAGATAAGCGTGGGGTTTTTTGTTTTGTTCTGAGTTTGTTGGGGTTTTGTCGGGGGAAGAGGGAGGTGTCTTTTGTTTTATTGCCTTTTTTTGCATTTATATAATTTCTAAATCTATATAATTTGCAATAGCAATACTCAGAAATAGATTGTGGATATTGTGCCTCTTGGACCTGTCCCCAGCATAGCTTCAGAGTTTTGTTTTCTCAAAAGCACTGCATGAATAAAAGAGATTTTTTTTTTTTAACATCAACAATTTGCTCCTTTTTTGCTTCTTGCATCTTTTAGATCTACCTGAAGAATTTAATATCCCAAAGACTTGTGAGCAGGTGCTTAATACATTTTTTCTTACCAGCATCTGTAATTTTGAGGAAAAGGCACAGAATTATCTCTGATAGTGTCTGATACTTTTAAAAATACTGGCTTCATATACAGCGTACTCACACCACTCTAAATATTCAGTCTAATTTATGTTTTGAGGAGTACATAAAATGATAGCTGTGGTTTCCTGAGAAAAAAGGATTTGAAGGGCACTGTTTCTAGGAAAACGTGGCTTTTGTAAATGATATGTGCACTGTCTGAGTAGGACACATCAGTTTTGTGGTGCACATCCGGGCCTAAAGTAGGTGACTAGTGTCACATCCAACCACAGTACTGAATTTGGATATAAATATCCAAAGTTAGTTATATAAATATCCAAAGTGAGTTATTAGGTAATACCTCACAAGGAAAATACATATTTAAAGGGCTGCAGAGTGCTTGCATTCAGCCACTAAAAGGCCTTTCTTTTGTCATTTTCAGTATGTAGAAGGCATGGCACAAAAAATACAGCCAATGTCTGATCAGTTGAAGGATAAAGTAGATGACATCACAAGAATGTGTTTCATATTTGGATATATAAATATCCAAATACATGGAAAATTGGCATGGAGAGTAGAGAAAATGTAGACAGAAAAGAATATTTTGCCTCCTTAATAAAATGTTGGCAAGACATATTTTGAGATAGAGCTTTTTAATGATGCTAAATAGACTTTTTTATGGGTGCATTCATGTGCTTCTGTCTTAATGCAGGTTGACAGCTTGGCCTTAAGGAACTTAGGGTAACGTTTAGAGTTGCATTCACTGTGATATAGCACTGTGTATACTTCTATCTGATCCGGACATCAACCTCAGTTTCTCCAGATATAGAATAAAAAATGCAGAATCAAAAACGTTAAAAATTATATCTAAAAACAAATTGTTCAAAATTAAAAGTTCCAATGTGGTCAGTTGGATACATAATTTCAAAGGAGAAAGAAATACCAAAGTGCTGTGTAATCCTGCATAAGGATAAAGCTGTTTACTTCATGCACTGACATTAAACAGTCATACTTCACAGGAATATGCAGTCTCTATCTGTCTTAGGAATTCAAAAATGTATCTATCTATCTTCACAACTGGCACTTGGGTGTCTTTCAGTTAATACTAAATTTGCTGAAAAATACCATTTCGTCTTACAGGAGAAATTGAGGGAGAGCTCTTGCTCTCCAATCCCCTTCTAAGGCTCAAATAGTATAATGATTGATGCTGAGAGTGTTCTCGTGAGAGTTAGAACATGGAAGAGTTCATTAATTTAACCTAGAAAAAAATGTTATTTTTCCCATATACAGGGAGAAATTAGTATAGGTTTCTCCCTTATGGCTAATCGCCTGCTCATGAGTGAAGATCATTGGTATTTGGCAAATTCAGTTCAGCTCCCTCCTAACCAGAAGAGACTTGAACCATATTTCTAAGTAGTACCAGAGCTACTAGCTAGGTAGCTATTCTGGGCTGCTCATTTCTCTAACAGAGCATCACAAAAACTTGCTATAGCCTAGTGAGCTCCGTCTGTAGTTGAGGAAGGAGATCTGCTTTTCCAGGAGTGATGCAGAGGCAGCTCAGTCATGCTATTTCTGCAAAAGCCTAAAGGGAATCTCTCTCCCTCTATTAACTACATGTGGAGTCCAGGGAGCATACCTTTTGTCCCCTTTGTCTTTCCTGTTACATTTTGTGGAAATCATTAAGTACACATTGAAGGGAGGATTGCAGCCCAGCTGCCCCAGTTTCCCAGAGAACAGATAATTACCAGGTTAGAGAATGAGTTTCTCTTTCTTCCACACTTGTCTCAATGACTAAGTATTTTATACCAGCTGGAACAGGTCCAGCAGGAGTAATCCCTGCCTCCCTTATATTGCCATACACCTTGATGGCTAGAGCATTTCCCAAACAGGCAAAAATCCAAGTTCAAATCCATTCTTGTCCAGTTCAAGCAGGAATTTTAGTGCATTTACCCTTTGTTCAGGAAAAGTATCATAGGCATCAGACATAATGTATACTGAGATGGATCTCTTCAAGTTAATTCTGTAGGTGCAGTACTTCTTTGTAGAAAACATTTGAATATATCATGCAGAGAGAGTGCAAGAAAAGTGATTTCTCCAGCCTGCTGGCTAGAAATTCCTCTGGAAGGGGGTTAGGTCAGGTCCAGTCCCTGCACCAGGAAATATTACTTGTTTATAATTACTTTCTAATCTACTTATAGTTATTAGAATGGAGTATTTCATGTAAATACACCCCATTCCATATGAAGCATTTTTGCTTATGTTTTTTATTTTGGTCAAAAAAATTAACCCTTAGATTTGGCTTCGACAGTGAGATATCCTGCAAACCTGGCATTTTTGTGTTTGGCAGCCAGATCAAGAAATTAGTTGTTCAGAGAGTCTACTTTAAAACATGCCTGTGATGATTCCCCCATATTCATACAGTGCAAAATTCATTGAGTTGCCTGGATCAACACATAACCTATAAACCCACATTATGAATCTATGTTATCTGGATTATAGTGTTAAGCATCGCACTATCTTTTCTCAGTGTCTGTTCCGTTTTTATCTCACAGAACCTCATCTTTTAGCGAACATTGTTTTTTATGTTTTTCTGCACGGATAAAATGTGAATTCCATTAAACGCATCATGCCAGAACTCCTGAAATTTCAAAAGTAGCATGGCTCTCTAAAGAAATGCCTTAGAAATACAGGCTGTTGGGTTTGAAAAAATAGGATACTATGTTCTGTTGAGCTCTGATAGCAGGTTTAATGGTGTGTTTACTTTTCCTATCCCAACAGAATCCTTGCTGAAGCCAAAAACCTCTCCTTCAATGCCACACTTGCTTTCAATGCTTATACTAACATCAAGGATTACACAGATGAAGCTGAAAAAGTTGCCAAGGAAGCCAAGGCTCTTGCAAATGAAGCTATGCAAGCGGTAAGAAAAATAAGTAAACTGGGAAGAAGGCTTAGATTTTCTGTGGAACTGTGCTACACCATATCTCAGATCTGTGTTTTGCCATCTTATGACTTTATTTAGAGACCACTGCCACCATAAATTCTTGTGTTGACATCAGAAAGCTATGCCCCTGTCAGAGGGACATGTACCTTCAGACTACATCCCCATTTGTTCCTAACTCCCGTTCCTTATTTTTCTTTCCCTTTTTTTTTACTGTTCTTCTTCCATCTGTCTTTCACCTTTCAGTCTCTGTCTATAGTTCAAGCCAATATCTTTGAGTCAGGAGTGTAGGTCATTTGATACTAAATAAAGCTAGTTCATATTTAACAAATGTTTTGCACAAATCTAAAGAACTCCATACCTTAATTAACTCTTTACCCTCTAGTTCCACGAAAATGCTCAGAGGCACTTCTCTGCACGTAGGATGAACTGCTTGCACCTGGCAGAATTCTAGAAATGGAGAATTGTAGGAGGGGAGCGAAAAGTTTTATTCACAGAAACCATACAGCTGCTTTTGTGAATGCTGCCGGTTTTCACAGAGAAATCTTATTCTCACTATGAGGTACTGCATGCAAATTTTCAGAGGAAACAGAGAGAACTTTTAAAAATAACATTGTAAGGTAAAGCCAGCTCTCCAGCCTGAGTCATAACGAGGAACTTGGCTCCTTAATGCATACACTGTGAGCAGAAAACATTCTGAGCATAGTCAGAATTATTTTTTTATGTCAAATATCAAAGGAGTTAATGGCTAATTTGTGGAAGTTGGTCAGAGAGCAACTGATGTGCAAGTCACAGGCACACAGAAACACGAGGAAATGACAGTATAATATGAAACTGCCAGACCCTGATACAGAAACATATAGATGACCAGAAGCAACTTGTAGTTACAGCACTTTTATATGAATAAAGGTAGCTTGCAGAGTGCTACTTCAGTCAAATGGATTATGAGAATAGCAAAAGTAATCACATGCTGTAAAGGTCTGTATTTAGGAGAGGGATAAAGTGATCTAGTCACTGCACAAAAATTTTAATATTCTTGGGCTGCTTACATTGTCACCTTCTATTTCAAGTAACGCTAATTATATTTCTCTCTTGATGAAAAATTTCACCTCACGCTTTAGTATGCGCAAGTTCTCTGTAAATAGTTACTTGTTTCACTGGAACTTCTAATTACATTGCAGAAGTAAATAAGGAGGTGTGGATTTTTTTTTTTATTCTCATTAGGATTTAATACAGATAGCTATCTTTTGCTCCTTTGATGACTCGCAGTGAGTGAGGCAGGCAGCTGTTTCAAGGTTTGAATAGAAAAAAAAGACACATACAGTAGTCAAGAAACAAAGCAAGCAATTACAGTATGGCTACAAAAGTGTATATATCAGACAGTGAACCAGCTGATTATACCACGGAGAGAAAACAAAGAGATAATTTCAAAGGGATGGAGGTGAATATGGACAATATGATGTAACCAGAGGCAAGTGAGTAGCAAGAAAAGAGACTAAGGTATTATTAAGGTGAGCTTTTAAACATCTCCTTTGCATGTATTCATTTAGAGAGAGCTTATTTTTTATTATGAGCTGTATATGTGTGTGGTGGGTTGACCCCTGGCTGGATGCCAGGTACGCACCAAAGCTGCTCTGTCACTCCCCTCCTCAGCTGGACAGGGGAGAGAAAGTGTAATGAGAAGCTTGTGGGTCGAAATAAGGACAGCAGTTACCGTCATGGGCAAAACAGACTCAATTTGGGGAAAAATTAATGTAATTTATTACAAAACAAATCAGAGTAGGATAATGAGAGTGAAAACTAAATCTTAAAACACCTTCCCCCCACCCCTCCCTTCTTCCTGGGCTCAACTCCACTCCCAATTTTCTCTCCCTCTTCCCCCCCGAGCGGCGCAGGGGGACGGGGAATGGGGGTTGTGGTCAGCTCATCACATGTTGTTTCTGCCGCCCCTTCCTCCTCAGGGTAAGGACTCCTCACACTCTTCCCCTGCTCCAGCGTGGGGTCCCTCCCATGGGAGACAGTTCTCCACGAACTTCTCCAACGTGAGTCCTTCCCACGGGCTGCAGTTCTTCACAAACTGCTCCAGCCTGGGTCCCTTCCCTGGGGTGCCGTCCTTCAGGAACAGGCTGCTCCAGCCTGGGTCCCCCAGGGGGTCACAAGTCCTGCCAGCAAACCTGCTCCAGCCTGGGCTCCTCTCTCCACGGGGCCACAGGTCCTGCCAGGACCCTGCTCCAGCGTGGGCTTCCCATGGGGTCACAGCCTCCTTTGGGCATCCCCCTGCTCTGGCGTGGGGTCCTCCCCGGGCTGCAGGTGGAGACCTGCTCCACCATGGAGCTCCATGGCTGCAGGGGCACAGCTGGCCTCACTGTGGTCTTCACCACGGGCTGCAGGGGAATCACCCCGCTGGGCACATCCTCCTCCTTCTTCTTCACTGACTTTGGTGCCTGCAGAGCTGCTCCTCTCACATATTCTCACTCCTCTCTCCAGCTGCAATTGTGCAGGTTTTTTTCCCCCCCTTCTTAACTATGTTACCCCAGAGGCGCTACCACCATCGCTGATGGGCTTGGCCTTGGCCAACAGCGGGTCCACCTTGGAGCCGGCTCTCATTGTCTCTGTTGGACACGGGAAGCTTCTAGCAGCTTCTCACAGAAGCAGCCCCCCCACACCCTGTGACTAAAACCTTGCCATGCAAACCCAATACAATGTGTAACAGGGATCTAGTTGATGAAGAAGAAAATGGAGGGAGCTACTGCCTTTTAAATGTAATTTACGATATAAATGTAATGAGTGGTTTACCATCAAATTGCTCCAGAGCAAGGTAGGTTTTAACCATTATTTGGTAGTGGATTGTTGTGAGACAGATGTGAGGATTTGGGGCCAAATTTAAAAATTATATTAATTGTGAAGTTCAGTCATCATTTCATTATTCTATTTTTTTGGTTTTATGCAAAGACTGTTGAATGTTTGCTCATCCGAAGTGAAGACCTTAACTGCTAACCAGATGAATCAGGCTCCCTCTTTCTGCAGGCACCAAGGAACTTACTTTCAGCTGAGTTTCAGCATGAGAGCAGGAGTGCTGTCTGGAGCACTGTGGTTCAAGCACTCTTCTAGAAGGCAGCATTTGTAGATTTGAGCCCCCTCAGACTAAGAAGCCTCTGGAAACTGTGCCCCTCCTTCTGTAGATGGTGCTGTTTGGGACCCTATGTAGAAGACAGAGATCATGTCTTTCCCCTCCTTTGCAACAATGGAGGCATGTTCTCTTCTTTATGAGAGCAATGTGGATGCCTGTCTTCTGTAAAAGACTATGGTCTCCAGATGCTAGCAGATAATGGAGAAAAGGGATGAAGCTCACATGCATCCCTGAGCCTAGCCTTTCCCGTTAACCAGCTGGGGCAGGGGAGGAAGGTTTCCTGACAACAGCAAGCTGGTGCATGAACTAGAGACGGTAGGGACAGGATTGAGTTTTACATTCCACCCTGTATGTCTCTGGAGCAAATAATTTACAAGAACCTTTGTGATGTCTCAGGGGGTTTTTGGTTTGTAATGGGAAAATTACTTTGTTTTCAAATTAAGCTAATATTGCCGAAAGCAAGAACAAAAAGATGCTTAAAATCCATCGTGATTATAGCAAGCCTGATAACTGACTGGGAAAAATGTATTAAAAATATGACAGAAAAATTCCTCCCAAGCTTTTTATAATGGATTGGCTCTCCTCTTTAAAAGCAAAATAAATTTATCACAGATGAGAAATTTCTAGCATTCAAGCAACTTCAACATCCCATTAATTAGCCAAGGCAGTAACTGATTAAAGAGAGCAGTCATGTTAAGAGATCCAGCTTGTGTCTCACCAGTCAGAATCATAGTTTTACAACACATCTCAAAAAAGTGTGATTATTCTTAGGCTTTGTAGTGAGGGCTTATAGGTTAGTAACTGGAACCACAGGTGACATGTTAGGTGTTCAGGGTCCTAATTCCTTCTTTGCTTTTGACTTACTTTGTAGTGGTAACCCAACAGTTATGTTGGGTGTCGAGGTTTCCTTAGGTGCTAATGGCATAAAGCTGCCTAGCCATCCTCCTCATGAACATGTCCTGAGGTGCAAATCATTCGTAACATCTTGGTACTTCAGAATGCTCAGCTATCTTCAGGACTGGTAAAAATGAGAGTAGCCCTAACTCTTGCATAAGTGAAAACTTCCCAGAATATAAATGTATGTGAAAAGAAAATAATTTAATTTTAAGAATAAGTCAGAATTATTTTAACTGATGTGAATAGTACTTAGGTCTATAAAATGCCTTGTACGTGTTTAAGTTCAAGGATGTGATCCACAAAACTGTCCCAGTGCATTTACATCCATGCTTGGAGCTGTACTTCAGCAGGTAACCAAAATCACTAACATGTCAGCAGATTTGGGCTACATGGTGCCTGCATTATGTTTACATCCATTCATGAAAACTCAGAAGAAATTCCTTTCTGCAAAGTCCCCAGCAATTCTCAGTCTGGTATGTGTTCAGACCATGCCCACCATGTTCTGTCAGGGGAGTCTTCACAGAATGCTGTGACTACAGCTGATGTTATTCAAACTTGCAGCATGTATCACATTTCCCTGTTAATGTGATAAGTCAGCGATTCACACAATCATCCCTGGGAGATCCCAGAAGAGTGCCATAACCCCCCAGACCATGGGCGGAACTGCAGTCTTTCTGCCACTCCTGCAGAAGCTAGGCTGTTTGACAAAAACAGAGTTGAAGACTCATTGAAATACCAGAAAAAGGAACACAGAGGGGATATTCTTCCTAAATTCTTTCCTTACCCAAAATTGTCTGCAAGTTATCAATTCATAGAGTTTTTCTGTAATTTGATAGATGTTTTTCTTTTGCTGTTAAACTTCAAAATTTTTGCTAAGCCACGAATAAGAAAAAACCAGACTGTTAAGGATCATGTATAGTTTCAGTGGCAGCATTTTGTATTATACTATTATAACAGCACTTACACCTCTAAACCACAATTGAGATTGCATTGTTTGGGGACACAAGGAGATCTCGCTTCTGCCGGGGAATGGTACAAGCAGTCAAGCTGCACAGAGTTTGCATGGGGAGGGGCGGGTGCATGAAGGAAGGCACAGGGTGAGGAAGGTACTATCCCCAGGTTACGGACTCTCTGGAAGAGATAGAATTAGAACAAATTATATTCCTGAGACACTACGATTTTCCAATTTATCTTGAATCACAATCTTTTTTTTTACTTTTTTTTTTTTTTACAGCAGGTGTCCCGATTTAAAAAATAATTTCAAAGACCCTTGGCTGTCAGTCTTACTAAATCATAAAGGGATTCATCATGACCCAGGCTTGCCACAAGCACACAAACTCACCTCACACAAAGCCAGAAAATGTTTGCCTTTTTCATTATTGACTTCATCACAATTTGACATCTCATGAGCCACAAAAAAAGGTAGCCAAAAAAAAAAGCATATTTTGCATCAGATGTCTTGGTTAATCCTCCCTTTCAGAATTATTTTAAAGTAAATATAAAATAAAGCTTTTAATCAGTGCAAGTGTATTTGTCTCTGAAAGGGCTTTTCTAGTATTGACTTTATGCTGAAGTCTGTTTCTGACTAATTGTCAGCACATGCCCAATTATGGTGCCTGATTTAATGAACTTCTTGGTTTGCATTGTAAATCTGTCCTTTCAACTTCATTTTCTTGAATATAAACTGCTTTAACAGTCAGTCAACCATGCCTAGTCATTTAATAGTAATAACAATCATTATTTTTGAAGTCTATGGTCACAGAGTGATCATACCCTGGGTTCTGTTGCTAATGGGAAAAGGAATATAAAAGTATTATCTGATTTGACAGGTGCATCTGCCACAAAATCTGGCCAAACATTCTTCCTTCAGGAGCAGTTGTTTGCTTAATTGGATAATCTTTTTCTTTTCTGGTTTTATATGTATTTTTATTACCAATGATACTTGTATTATGTGATAAAGAAAATCTGTGAGAAAGTAATTTTTTTCATCTTTCAAATGTATAGTTTCTGTTGATGTTGAAAGGAACTTGTGTACACAGCTTAGTATTTCAGGTGAGCTTGGAAATATGGCAGTTATATGGGCCTTACTCTTAAAATCGCTTAGCCTATGATGAAAGCTAAGCATACATTTACATCTTGTATGAATACAAGGAATCTTTAACAGCTGTATCCCTGTGACATATGGCAACATATACCATAAGATATCCTGTAACAAAAAACTTGTTTCTGAATTTTTAAAGTATCCAAAGCATTCCCTACAACTTTTAAAATAAAAAGAAATGGTCAAGTCCAATATATGGGCTTTACAGTGTCAAAAAACAACAAAGAATCAGGATTATGTGAAATACCACCTCTGGGCTTGCTTATTTTATAAATAATGAATAGCAGTAATAACTGTGTCATTTAATTGACACACAGTTAATTTTTGAGTGTCTGTATCTGCCCTGGAAAATGAAAAGTAGCTGCTTCTTAATTACATACTAGTTACAAGTCTATGACCCATGACTAATATAGAATGTTAGCTGGCTGTCAGGAGTATTCTCAAAGACACGTATTCAGTATGATGTGTGACCTGAGTTCAGTCTTACAAACTGAACGATGAGTGGTTTAGAACCTAGAGCATTTCCTACCAACTGAAAATACTAATCTAATTTAGAAAAATCATTCTATCTATTGATCAATCTCTGCACTGAAGATAGAAATGGATGTTTTTCTAACGAAAGATCATTAAGTAGCATGATATGCTGAAGGATGGTTATTTAGTAATAAAACTTTTTCAGATTAACTGCAGTTTGCCCTTCTTTTTAAACTCTATTTCTTATATATCATATACTCTTTACTGACCTAGCAACTAGAATTCTTGAATTTAACCACAAAGACATCTCTGTTGTCAGTATTAGAATTTGGATCACCACATCCAGTCTGGCTTCTAAAGGTACTGTAGTTGCCATTAGGGAGAAATACTATGTTGCATGGTGTCGTGTCTGTAGCTGGAGGGAAAAAAACATCTTTAAATTGAAATAGCTTTTTGTTTCTTCTGGACAAAGTTTTGCTCGTAAAGTCAAACCTGCTTCTTTAACAGTATAAACATTTTCTCTTTTTATTAAAGTTATCACTGGTATTCCAAAGAAGAACTGGTTTACTGTAAAAACAAAAGGAAATTAAAGTTGGGGGTTTTTTTTGTCTCTTGCAGACCAGTATAACAGCAATGGGATATAATTCAGAGCACAGTGACATTCAATTAAAATTTAGATGACTGTCCACTTAGATTATCTTCATGTATCTTTTATGACTTCAGACTTTCCTGTATGTGTGACACTGCTTCTTTGTCAACAGACATCAGGTCCTCAAGGATCACTGAAGGATGGTGCCAAGAGCTCTCTTCAGAAAAGCTTCAGGGTCCTTAATGAAGCCAAAATGTTAGAAAATGATGTTAAAGGTATGTGCAGTATATGACATCCAGGCCCATTAAATACAAGAAAAACATTGTGAGACTGGGATGCTCCCAGTATGAAGAAGCCATATCAGTAGAAAAAAGTGTAATTCATTAGCTGATTTGAAATGGAACAATGTATCAATGAAAAAGATTCTCCTGGTTTGGGTCCAGGCATTATGCAGGGATGCTTGTCCCTTCAGTCCATTTCTTGGATAGGAAGGCTGGGGAGGATGGAGTCTTGGTCTTCTTTTGCTAACTATAGTAATGATGAGAGAAAGTGGGGAGGAGAGTGGGATGGAAATACTGGTTCTGATTTACTAAATGTTCTAGTAGAAAATTAGTACAAAAACCACCCTGGCATTACATTTTTATTCTTGCCAATACAGAAGCATAGTTTGCAATGCCAGTCAGAGATACCACATCTCTTCAGGATGCTTATGGGATTGGGCCAGAAAAGGGAAGCGTGGGGAGGTAGAATGAAGACATTTGCCAAACAGAGAGTAATGGGAGGGAATTGCCAAGTGTTTCCTTAAAAAAAAGAAACTAAATACATGTCTCTAGAGAAAAATTATTATTTTCTCACACACACAAAAAAATATTTCCATGTTCCTAAAGCGTAAATTTATGTCTAAATACAGCTCAAATCATAAAGCTTGTAGATTCCAAACCAAATACTTTGATTTCCCAGTGAAAAGTGAAACATCTTTAATTTCCATTCAATATTTTCCACTGGGGAAAAAAAACAGGTTGTGAACTATGCCATTTGATGAGAAGTAAAAGCTGGTAATTCAGGTCAGACTGTGCCTATAATAATCTTAATATTTTCTCATCAATAAATGAGAGTATTACTGGTGAGCATCATAGTGTGAGAAGGTAGGACAGTAGTCAGTATGGACACATATGAGGTGTTTCATGCACACATGAATAATCAGCTGCAGAAATGCAGGAGAAGGAGCAATTGTCTGGGTAGCACTTCTCTAGAATGAGACTAAAGAGAAGCATGGATCATGTGTTGAGTAGAGGTGGAAAAGGCACGTGTCACAGAGGAATGCTTGAATAGGAGCATGGCTTACCAAAACATATGAAACAATCCTTCCACTCTGTTCAGGGCTCTTAGTGCTTTAGCTAAGTTACAGGCTACAGTCCTGGACACTGAAATTCATGATGGCTGAGGTGGTTTGTAGAGTCCTGAAGATGAAGACTAATTGGAGATCTAGCAGAGGAGAGATGAGGAGAAAGATGGAAATGATTTAAATTTGTAGACTGAAAAAGAGAGCAATAAGTAGGGACTTAATATTCTTCACTTATGTCAAAGTTTCTCCAAAGAGGATGGGACAAACATATCACAAATGCACTGATACACATCACATATTAGGAAAATCTTCCTTGTAATTAAAATACAGAAGTACTGGAATTGATTACTGAGGAGATTAGGGACATTCAACCTTCGAAAATCTTTGGAAACAGCTTAGACAAACATCAGAAGGAGAAAAATTATCTTTGGACAAACATACATTCTGAGACTGTGATTCAGTGATCTTCTGATCATTGCAACTAAAGCAGTTTATTTCTTGCATCTTTATCCAGACAGATTGTTTTATAGGTTTTCTAAGAAAATACTTATTGCAGCACTAATGAAGCATCTGTTTAACAGTACTCAACACTTCTTTCTCCACAGCAGTCTAAGAAAGGAACTGAAAAAAGAATTTATTTAGATTAAACCTGAGGGGAAATAAGCATGATGATACAATTATCCACTTTCAAGTGGGCCAACATTGAGTCACACACATCTGCCTTTGTGAAAATGTTAAACGTTACTGCTTTAATTGCTTTGGTTTTACATATAACGAAGCAAGCAATTTAGGAGCGTACAGTGGTTTTGCCACTGGTATAGTAAAGTCTGAGAGGATTAATTGAGTCCTCTGTACAACTATTTTGAAGGTCTTCCATCCAAATACTGGCTAATATTTTGAGTCGTGTAGACAGAGTAAGTTCAGGTTGATAACTTCGCGGTTTATTCCAAATTAGTGCACTATAATCCCTCCCTTTTGTAATTTGAAATTTGTTGCGTATATTTTGAGAAGCTTCTGTCCAGTCATTGCAGTTTTTGAAAAATTCTTTCACACTAGGTACATTAGAGTTTAATCTGATTCAACTGGCTGAAGCTATAATAGCGTTAACCTGGAATTAACCACAAGGATGGAAAAAGCATAGCACTTGAAAATCTATGTGAGAAAACAGATTTAGCACTTGGAAGAATTAAGGATGAGGAGAGGAAAACAGCTATGATATGACATTTTTTGCTCATCATAGGATCTGAAAATTCTGCTGGGGTTTTTTTGTTTCATGCATCAGAACTAGAAAAATCACACACAGTAGATATTCGAGGTTGAGATTTAAACTTCTTGTCACAGAGATGGTGCCTGAAGCTTCCCTGTCACACTAGAGTGGTTAAAATACTTTTTATTAGAAACAAGACAGATTTTTATAATACAGACCAGTCTTTCAGGTTTTAACATACAAAATTTTTGTTGGCCTCCTGGAAGATGCATTAGTCATCTTTTGGCTATTACTACACTTTCATTTAGTTTTGGCAGCTCTAGGATTTCCAACTGCAGAACTAGTTAACAAGTAAATACAGCGTTTAATAAAGCCATTAATTACATTTCACTGTCATACACTGTTTGAAAGTTAAAAGCATTATTATTATTTTCTTGTAGCAGCTCTGAGAGAAAAAAAATGTGTCTGCAGTTACTAGTAAATCTTGGATGTATGTTTAGTGTGTTCTTTATTGCAACTCTTTACTGACAGATTCGGTACAGATTTAGGGCTGGAGGGGCATGTTTCAGTAAATTATGTTACCGCAAATCACAAAACTACAAGGGGAGGCCAGCGTGCAACTTAAGTAGCATGGCTGAAGTAGAACGAATAGGGATGCCGTTAGTGGCCCTTTCTGGAATGCAAATTGCTGCAGTTTGCCATGGCTAGTGTATAGGAAACACTAAAATGGCAGCACCGCCTCTTCCCTGCCGCAGCGTTCCTCTGAGTAGACTAGATGCCACAGGGTGCCACAGCGCTTTGTGCGCTCCCCAGGCCGTTACAATGGAGTACTCGTGTTCCACATACCGCAGTGCCCTGTTTCCAAGGACAGAATAAAATAGCGTCTGTACTTGGATATATGTCAATTCCATGTGCCCGCAAGACTGTCCAGTTTAACCCTCAGAAGTGATGTATTACAACCGCAATAAGACATTACTTCAGAGAGTTTTGAAAAAAGAATGTTATTCTCCCATTTTACACCAGCGAGAATGTGAGTTGATAAGAGTTTCGTAATTCAGAAGCAAAGGTCTAAACAGTCTAAAGATTCATGAAGCAATCCTAATGCAAGCGGGGAGCAGTGCTTAAAATGAATGTATTAGATCTTTGTCTGTGTTCTTGTCCCAAATTGAAGGGTAACAAGATGGAGCTTTCTTAATGCTCCCTGATATGTCTTAGATTTAAAGTGCTTCATACGGACAAACATTCTGAACTTTTCACAGTATGCCTTTTTGCATCTGATAAAACATGGCCACGCTCCACAGCTTGACCCACAGATATCAGTTAATGTTGTGCCCAGAATACGGATGCATAGGAATAAAATGCGATGACAGATTTCTTAGGGTTTTTTTTTTTTCTCCACCCTACTTTTGCTCCAAAGTGGTGATGTTATTAGTATTATGAACATAATCTCTTCTGGATGTCTTGAAGTTTCCACGATAGAATGTGAGAGTTGAGTGTCAAACTAATAGAAAGATATTTTCTCACGATTCTTAGAAAGCCACCCTGTTCAGAGTCTCAAATGGAAGTGCAGGATGGATGATGGGCACTCCATAAAGATTTGTTAGACAGAAGTAATCATTAGTTTAAAATTTCTCTGTCTGCACTGCAGGTAGTACATTAGTTAAAGTAATGAAGACCTGTAAGCCACTCGCCTAAAATACACTCCAAAAATTCAGGCTGGGCTGTGATGGAGGTGGGAGTGTTTTCTTGCTGCATTATGACATTCCCCTGATTTGTGGCCAATTACAGGAGTTATAAAATGGCTGTTAATCACGGAAATGTTTTATATTAGCACCAAAACCTGCTGAAACAGTCCTTACAAAGCAAAGCTTCTGACAGAAGCTATTAAAATGGAGATTTAGTCATTTCTCTCTCTGTGGGGCTAGGAGTAGAAGGAATAACCCTGGTGGGAAAAGCAAAATCTGTATCTAGTGCTCTGGCTAAGAAGGAGTTTTGAAATTTTGGCCGCAAATGAGTGAACGCTGCTGCCTGCCAGCTTCATTCTCTCTGTGCCTTGAGGGATTTTCAGTTTGCCAGAAGCAATTTTTCTTCCTCATAATTTTGAATTTACTGTTTTAAAAATATACTTGCCTCAGTGCAGATTTGAGGCTATAGAGAGACTTTGGAAAAACTGATCAATAAAAAGTTAAAATAAGATGTATAAACTCCTCTTCAGCTGGAGACTGCTGTCAGGTGGCTACTGAAATTCAGCTCATGTAATTTCTTTTACTTAAGAATTGACAACTTGAGGGGGACTTGTCTTGTCTGACAACATGTGAATATTTTTAGCTAAAATATTTTCCAGCTGATAGGCACAGCTAAATCCCTTGTTTGTGTATTCTCCTCTGCTTTGTATTTTTGCTGACCTGGCATATTGTATTCACCAAATTATTACATTAGTTTGATGACCAACATAAGAGTCATACAAAAACTGCAGTCAGTACTGAAAGTACTCTTTTGTAAAAGTTAACCATCATTAGCATTTCTCTAGTTACATCTCTTTTCCCTGTTTGTTCCGGAGGGCCATTTCTAGGTCCTGCTTGTTTTAGGGGGAAAAAATTTAGCTTATGACCCATCTTCCTCTTTATAGGATGAGACTGGGGAGAGCAAGAATGCTATTTGGAAGAAGGAAAGCAAAGATAACAGAAGGGATGTGTGTAACTGCCAGTTCATTTGTGCAGTATCCACGCAATAAAAACAGCCGCACATGTCGCTCCTTGATAGATTTCCACCTTTATTCTGATTTTGGGGTACATGCATTGGAAAGCATAGCCTTATGGTATCTTCTTGGACAGTTTCACATGGAAAACAGCATTTGGTCATACTGTCAGAAGACACCTGTTTCCACTAGCATTGCAGTGGTGGCACATCATCAGTGCCACCTATGTATGTGATCTGCAGAGACTTGTAAAAACTTGTCTCTTGTACTGTGTATAAACAGTAAGTAACTAAATTCTTAAGTTCTTCTTAAGATTAAATGTATGAGTGCAGGGATTTTTATTTGGTTTTCATTTGACTCATTTCAATTTATTCACTCAGAGGAAAAAGGGATAATAGTTTGTTCTGTAATGCTGTGTTTAGTTATGGAAATATAAACAGAAATTGAAAACCTTTGTTCATGTTAACCAAGCCAGAATACCTAAAGGCCCATACCTGCAAAGTCCTTCAGGATCCTGCTTACTCTTTAGGGTTTAGTTTCAGTGACACATGGGTAGTTTTGTTGATTTGAACAGTAAACACTGCATTGACAGTCATCCTGTGCCATCTTGGTGCAGAGCTAATCAAGTGGTAACAGGATTGAGAAAAAATTCTCAGGATACTCCTCATCCTACACTTTAATGTGAATTGACAGTGGCTGACATCTTTCAGTGCAGACCCACTAACCACTTCCAAGTCAGGTAAGCTATGTAGTTTGGAAAAACTTAGGTTGTAGCTGCCTGTATTTTGTCTAGACTCTATGATTAACTAGAGGATCTCAGGCCTTCAAATTATAGCTCCAGCATTTTTCATAAATGCTAATAATTAAAGGATGGGGAAAAGCTGACGTGAAGTCAGTTCAGTTTGTGATTCATACACAAAATTAGCTCAGTGCTTAGTGGAGAGGCATCTGGATTACAGTATGGGAAGTTACT
Organism: Phaethon aethereus; assembly: GCF_964289735.1. NCBI lineage: Eukaryota > Metazoa > Chordata > Aves > Phaethontiformes > Phaethontidae > Phaethon > Phaethon aethereus. The sequence continues at coordinate 62,668,384 of NC_138576.1, forward strand.
TCAAAATATAACTTCATGTTAGTATCACTGTGCAAAATGAACAACCTCCTTCAGAAGCAGACATGGTCCTTAGTATGTCCTCACATCTCTTTGTGTAAGAGCCTTCCTCAGGGCACTTATTTATGGCTTTATTATTGTCATTTTTTTAAAAACACAGTTAAAATGTATTTGAGGAATTAAAAGAAAAAATATTAAACAGGTGGAGTCTCAGTATTCAATTTCAGGAGTTCTAGGGAAACTTCCGTTATTAAAATCCATAAAGATCAGTTTGCTGCTATGGTTACAAAGCTGAAAAGTGAAGTCTGGAAACATGATTCTTCAGAAATGTAACTGAGGCATAATTAGCATCACGTTGGATCTGGCAGAGTAAAGAGGAGAAAAAGAGATAATTTAAAAATATGCAACAAAGTTAGCACACCACACGGAAATGAATCAAATATCTCAGATATTAACACACTTTTTAAACATTAACATTCCAAAAGGCACCAGACACACCAAGGAAATATCAGGCAGACTGTAATTTCAGAAGTGGAGGAAATTACAACAGTTTTGTCTATATTATTACTTAACATGAAACGAACTCAGATAAAGTCTCAGAGCATTTAAGGCCAGAATCTCATGAGTTCATCCTGGTTTAACAACATCACCTTACCAGTAGCCTCATTCAGCAGTGGAGACAAAATCTGTCATTTAAAAACAAAGGTGTTTTTGAGGAGAAGAGTGATCTTATAATTTAGATGATTCTTCCCAACATTATTCTAGTGTTAACTGTGCCTCTTACAGTTCACACAAATGTCCTGTTCCTCTGCAGGACATTTTGCAGGAATGAAGGCTTACCTCCAGGCGCTCCTGCAGCCCTGTGCGTTCCTCTAATTTCAATAAAATAAACAGATTTCTTCATGAATGACATTTCAAAGGGTCTAACAACAAAAGTATGATTCTCATTTAAATTCCATCTGCTATTTCAGCCTTGCTATAGTCTTGGAAAAATTAGTTAATGATTTCTTGTGGGTAATAAACATTTTGTTTGATTTTTCTCTTTACAAATTGCTTCTTTCATATCTAGTTTTAAGAAACCTTACTTTTTTAAAATTTGTGGAACATGAACCACAATCCCTTGTTTTAATCTATTATTCTGTTCGTCCTCTTACAAAAGGGTTACAGCACTGAGGCTGTTGGAGATGCTGGAGTACCAGTCATACATCTAACTATTGCCCTTAATAAAAAGGGATGCCTTTTGTTTTTGAGAAGTATGGAACTATAGTTCACTGAGAAACCTCATCTCCAATATGTTTTCCTATCCCAGTTTTCCTAATCCCAGATTTCCTAATCACCAGCTGTCTGTTCCAAAGAGTTCCATATTGATATGAAGAAATGATACTACTAAGACAGTAGTTTAAGCATTAGCTACCATTTTCTGTGGCAAACTTTACTTTTCGATTTTGAAATAACATCTGTTTGAATAGCCATAAAGCTTAGCTGGAATCTCACTTTTGAGAATTTGAAAAATTATTCCTATGCTGGATACTGTTCCAAAAAACTCCATAATTTTTGTTCAAAGCAACTGCTGAAGAATAGGAACTTACCTGTAAAGGATAACAACAGTTTCATCTATAATGTACCAAACGTGACACACCTGTGCCTTTGATTTTTACTAGTTCTTCAATCTGAACAAATTCTAGGTGGGCTTTTTCCCCCAAAATTTAGTATGTTTATTTCATAATAACCTGGGTTTAATGTATTCTCATATTGATGATCAGTGCTGGGGTGATCTCATGTGTATCCCTCAGATGTTATGTCAATACTGGTTATCTTTGAGAAGATCCAAGAGAACTGGGCTCTGGCCAGTCTGATTGCAACAGTAAGCTGACCGAACAGATCTTGCGTCTTTCACACTATGTTCAACTCATTCAACCCGGACAAGCACCTTCAGAAGAAAATTTCAGTAGTCGCTTAATCTAGGAATCAAAGCTATTACTAAGCATCACATTTGTTGAATCTCTCAGTGGGTCATTGTGCGGATTTGCATAAATCATACCATCTGTGATTGTCATTTTTTTCTTTCCTCTGTACACCTTAGGAAATCCCTTGATAAATATACAAGAGCACAGGGAGCTCAAGTATTTAGATACCGTGGAGGTAGGGAACTTAAAGAAACAGAAGAAAATTAGCAGTGAACCCTATAACCAGTTTTACTGGACTTTCATATTTACACAATATATTATCTTAAAGGTAAATGGCTTGCTCATTATTATGCACTTTGAATTATTGCAAAGGATAGTGGAAACAAAGAGTTAACGCTTCTGTACTATGTGCACTTTTTATAGAAAAGGGCGATAACCTGGACAACATGCAGAACAGGCTGAAAGATGCTGATGAGAAGAATTCCATTCTCCTGAGAGCTTTGAATGAAACCTTAGGAAAGCTGTCAGCCATTCCTAATGGTAAGCTGGAAAAGTGCTGCAACACTTGTCTCATCCCTGCTCTTTTGTTTCATTTGCCATCACTTAACATCTGTCTGATTAATCTTTGCCTGTGTCCACACTGTGTCCACTTTGACCATTACCCACTGTAATAAGATGAAGACGAGCAAGGTGAGAGAGAGAACTGAGCTGAAAAGTTACATGGCATGAGTTTGTATGTTGACATGGTAAAAGGTACCATGCTTCTGCAGTTTGCAGAAGGTTTCAGAAGGAAAAGAATTGTGATATCAGGAATTATGGTAAAATCTGAGAGAAATAGTCTTTTCTTTAAACAGGAAAAGTCTTTTTATGAAACTATGGTTTAATGAACCATTATAATTTAACTAGTATAATTTAACCCAAGAAGAATAAAGGCTTACTGACTTTACAGGAAAACCAGGATTAAATTTTCTGGATTTGTCTGACCTTTCTACAACACACTCATTGATTTATGCTGCAGTATCATTTCTAGTCACTGTTTGGTGTTGTATATCTTTTTTAGACTGTAAATTGCTTAGAACTGGCACAGACTTTCCTCAATGAACTCTGAAGTGCTGTGCACATTTGTAATTCTATATAGCCAAAAAAAAATTTTTTTTAATCTGTAATACTCATTAAAATCCCGAAGTCCTGGGATGTTAGCTACTTTGTCTTGTGATAGCTAGAGAGAGGGAGCTACAATATAGTTTCATTATAATGGACAGTGATAAACTGAATGTTTGTTTTAGAAAATAAAAATGGTTTTATCAATGTAATTTGTTACGACTTTTCTCTCCAAGGAGCACTTTATAAACTGAAGATATGCCTTAAGAAAAGTCTCTAAAGAAAATCTATATTCTGTCTGATTTGTGACGGTCTAGAAGGTTAAGACTGCAAGTAAAAACTTGGCATGAAAAACAATTTACTATTCATCTTGCACATTTTTGTGGCCTTAAGATTCCAGATAACTGAAAAGTTTTGGTTTACATTTAGTGATTCTGAAATCAGGCATTCACAAAAATGTGTTTTAATATGTCATGCTCATCTTATGCCGCTTCTGGTGTTTTGGTCACAGGTATTGACATGACTGTTTCTCTTCTTGTGCACAGATAGATGTCTCAGTCAAACAAAATGGACCTCTAAGGCCAGTTGACCATAGGACACAGAACACTAAATATGGAACAAGTAAAAGAAATAAGAAATATGCAACCATTAGCAATGTTAATAAACTCTGGTCAGATTAGAGTTACAGGGTGCTTGCTCTTGGGACAAGGACACTCATAAAAACAAGCGGATGTGTATTAAGAATGAAATTTAGAGCAAATAAATGGCATGGATAATCAAATGCAGTAAATTTGTTGTCCAACATGGAAATAACCAATGAGGATGGGGGAGGAAATGACCCTGTCATATATCCTGTTCTTCAAGGATTTAAGAAAGCAGAGAGCAGCTTAAACTAATAATTTTTGTGTCCATGTTATATTAATAGCCAAATAAAATAGAAAGGTTCATAATGAGATAAACGGGTAGAACACCTTAGGACAAGGACCCACATGTGCAGGGATGGCATAATTTAAAGTGTGGCTAAAAATAAATATCATTTCTGTGACCAATAGAGGGAAGTAACACAGTAACTCCAACTTTCACTCTGACAGAAAGGTACATGACCTCTAATAATGGCCTCAAAAAGAGGTACTTACATATGATGAAAAAAGGACATGAAAAAGGGCAATCAGAGCTCTGTTCTTTCACTTGTCACTACTGACGATGATAATGGTTTATTAAAGGTTCCATTGTATTTTCAAGGTGCTATTGTATTTTGGGGGCTTTTCAGAGCCAATGCTTTGTAAATAAGGGTGTGGAGTTGTTTGGAGCATGGGTATAATATATCTTTACTCAAGAAAGTAAAAAGGGTCATGTAACACTCCAGTGTGCAGGACAAACCCACTGATTCTCTATGGCCTTAGGAAGCAACACATCCTCCCCTGGCCACAGGTTTGATTGCATCAGATGTTCCACAGAAGGAGAAGGATCATTTGCAAACCTATGCTGCTGATCCCTTGAAATGGAGAAAATGTCCATGATTCCCATGTCTTCACACAGGAATGTGCAATGTGCTTCAAGAAAATCTTGGTGTAAACTAACTCTTATCAACTATCTCTTAGTCAAAAATTGAAAGAAACTACAACCTCCTGTACTTTCCCCAATACGGCAATGCAGTCTTTTAACTTCACAGACTACCAAAGGAAGCCTCAGTATGACAAGTGGCACTATCTCTACATGGTTGTTTCAGACATGTCCAGACTTCTGAACTGCACTCCAAAATTCTCATATGAGTGAGGGACATGAGGATACCCTGGAGAACACAAAGGGAAATCAAGTCCAAGAACAGTTTCACAGGAAGGAGGTGGCAAAGTGGGTTCCTGTGAGTCCCATGACTCCACTGTGATGTGGTGGTAGTGTGGGAGTTCACATGGGTTCCTCTGCAAGCTGGAGTGTCCACCACAACATTTCTGTTTGCTCATTTCCTCCCATCCGTGGGAATTCAGAAAACTTGGCAGCTCCCTAGCCCAGCACAACCTCTACTGCTGGCTCATCGTGTGATGTAATCCCAGCATGGTAACAGCACCTGAGCTGCTCAACTGCTGCGTGATAAGTTTTCAAACAATTCTGATTTATTAACAGAGGATTTGAATACATACCTGCTTGAATGAATACCTAGCTGTCTCTTTTATCATTTATCAATAGCAGAATCAAAAACATTCCAGACTTGAATGTTTTCACCCCAAAAATAGAACATTAATTTCCATTTTGCAGGCAGAGAAGTGGAGCAATTGGTTTGCTCAAGGTCACCAATCATGCCTATTGCATTGCCTAATTGCCTATATGCAATTAACTAAGTCAATGGACCCTTGGTCTCCTGATTCACAAGATTACTTGTCACAATTTCAGCTGAAATACAGGGAGTTAGACTTCTGTACTCTGTACATCAGAACATTGAAAATCCTGTTTCTATTATAAGTATCAAATATTACATCTGACACTTGATCAGAGGTTAACGAGTGAGTCAACAGCAATAACAAAATTGCACAAAAATTTACCAAATAAAAATTATTTGTCTTTTACATACAAACGGGGCTGGAGCATTTTCTCTTCTTCAGGTGCATTTGATGTCTCAAAAAAGACATAAAGGGCCAGATTCTGTAATCCACACTTACAACTAGTAATGTCTTACTACAGTAAGGAAGTAGGAGCTCTCGAAGAACTACACAACACAATTTAATATGGTAGAATTTTGACCCAACTTTATTCTTAAGATGCGTGAAGAAAATTTCTGTATTCTAGGCAATCATTTCATTATCCTTTTCTACCTACAGATACAGCTATAAAGGTACAGGCAGCCAAAGACAAAGCAAGACAAGCCAATGATACTGCAAATGACGTCCTGGCCCAGATTAAAGACCTCAACCAGAATCTCCTGGGCTTGAGAAACAACTACAGTAAACTTGTAGACGGTGTGGCGAAAACAAATGCTGTTGTGAAGGATCCTATCAAGAACAGTAAGATCTTTTTGGGTTGTTTGATGGTGGGTTTTTTCAGTTTGTGTTTTTCATTTCACATCTCAAAATACATCATAGCCACTCCAGAATTTCACTCACATGGTGTTACTGCAGTATGCTAGGATAAAAGGAATCTCTATTACTTCTATTTTCTGGACTTTATATATAAGAATAATTTTAAATCTTAAGGACTGCTGCTAGTAGTTGGGGAAAAAGCTAATGTCAGCAGGATGAACATGTAAGTAGAGAGATTTGTTCCACAAAGTACTTCAAAAAGCATTTAGGAGGTGAATAATCTGACTGGCAATTCATCCCTTGATTCAAGCAAAATTCCATGCAGTAACCCTGTCTTCAGTCAGTCAGATAATCAGTTCTGGGATAAATGCATGACTTCTTTCATATATGTTACTATTTTTGGTAGACACTGAAGACACTTAAGAAGAAAGAGAAAAAGGAGATTCTGGAAATGTTTTTTGTATGGTGTTTGTGGGGTTTTTTTTTGACTGAATTCTGTTATCAAATGTGACAGTTGCTCTAGCATTTTCACTTTGGTAATGATGGATAAAATTGAAAATTCTAAATTACCACACATTTTATGGTAGATTAACATAACATATCATATAGGAGTATACAGCCAAAGCTGACCACAACAGCAGAGTGTCTTTTCAAAATTACTGAAGGACTAATTTCTCAGCTAACCTGGACTCCCCAGATTGTTGTCAGCTTGATGAAGCTGGGTACCTAAAAACATCCAGTTTAGGAGGCTGTCATTCTCATTCTATGGACAAATATCCTCTTCGAACTGTAGCTGTACCAGTAAAAGAAGTTAATCCCAATGACTGTCACTGAATGCCTATTGCAAGTTTCTGATCCTTCATCAACTGAGATATATGTGTGAGCCCCAGGTACAATCCCCATCAGGCAGACTGATCCATGCTACTTTAGACAATATGAAAAGTAGTTATTGATTGAAATAGTGTGGTTACATTACAGTGGGTTATGGAACAAGCAGATCTATGAGGTAATGACCTCTGGCAGGGTAGCGATAAAGAACTGGGAAGTGGCCTAAAAGCAGTAATTTCTTGGCGCTGCTGGATCTGGAGTATTCTAGATCTAGATATAGTATAGATATCTATATATCTAGATATAGTATAGATACTATATCCTAGTATCTAGGATCAAGTATTCTAAGACTGTGTGTAGAAAAGCATTTTTGTTGAGATTAGGAGTGATAATTTAGAAGTTAATCATTTCATTGTCCCCAGTCACCATTATTTGGTTCACATTGAGGAGTGGTCTTAATACTTGCAAACTCTTCCATGTCAGATAAAGCTTAACTAGAACATATACTCTAGAAATACACTTTTACTAGGCTCCAACTGCTAATGGATACTGAGATTACATAATGAGATTAAATAAATGCAGAATAAACCACTCCAAATGCATATAGTGAGTATGTTGGCACTCACGACTACATGCTAAAGTAGACATAGCCTCTTTTGTATGTCAAAATTCTGTCTCTGAATTCTCATTATGTAGAGGTGCAATATATAAAAGGTAATAAGTTTTTTCTAGACTAACCCTGTCCCGTAATTTACTGTACATTTCTGTTTAGAACTTCAAAATATTTTATTACGTTGTCTTTTCTTACGTTATTTCTCTTTTCTTTGTCTCCGTATCTTGCCTACAGAAATCAGTACGTATGTTTTCTTTCTTGCTGCTTTTATTGTGCCTTTTCCAGTGAGCAATGATTCACTACTTACCACCAAAGCTTCTGCATGGTGCTCTACATTTCACATTCATTGATATAGTTAAATAGTTACTTTTCTGAAGCTCTGAGATAAAGTGACTTGGTAACTAGTTTCACTTATGTGAAACCTTAAGACAAATCTTGAAGGTTTGGTATCAATATCTGGGTGACTATTCAAAAACTAAATACTTGGACTTCCATGCTTTATCGTAGTAGTAGTAGTAATAATAATAATAATAATTATAATAATTTCAATATACATTCTTCTGGTAAATGCGGGTTTGGCTTTTTCAGTGCCATCCACAAAAACCCACATCCTCATGCTAGCCAAGTGTTGCAATCCTTAGATCTGCTGATGAATTGTGGAAGAGAGGGCATTGTTCACTGTTTGTGTATTGAGAGGCAAAAGAATAATTTGAAGCTCAAAGAAAAAGAGAGAAAAAATATCCTTGTGAAATTATTCAGCCCACATTTGCAGTTTACTGCCACTGTTTTTTAATCTGCTTTCAGTACACATACAGAATTTTAAAATTGTGACCAGAATACAGCCTTTTTGTAGTTGTGGCCATTATAGTTATTAAAGAATTAACTTCAAGTTAATTCTAACCCTGTTTCAGAAATTACTAATGGAAACTAACCAGTTTTCATTAATCTAGCATTTTACTTCAAAATTGGAGTTTAAGAAAAAAGAAAGTAAATATTTCATTCATAAGTGTATTTTGCTACAGGAAATGTTTTGCATTAGTATCAACCTGACCTGAAGCATAGTTACTGCTTCAAAATCCTGCTTTAACACCTGCATTTGCTACTATTGCTACTTTAGCTTGATTCTAAATATTCTTAAATTATCTTACTCTGTTCAGGTAGCTTCCTGGTCTGTGTGTACCTCATAGTAGCATATACAATTGCCTGAGTATTGTGTATGCAGAATTTTCTTGGATTTTATTATTGCAATGTATAATTACTCTCTGACACTATTCTCTAAAACTCTGCCTTGTTCTTTCTTATGAAGTTGCTGATGCAGATTCCAGTATTAAAACCCTAGAAAAGGAAGCAGATCGCCTGCTAGATAAAATCAAGCCAATAAAAGAACTTCAGGATAACTTAGGGAAAAACATTTCTCAGATAAAAGAGCTGATAAACCAAGCTCGGAAGCAAGCCAATTCGGTAAGCCCTCTTTCTCAGTAAGATGACCTTTTGAGTATCGATGGGATTTTATTTTCTACTTCTCTATTTCATTTCCACAGGGTGAAACCTTTCTAATTCTAAACATGTGTAAAGAGAGCAAATAATGGAGTATGATTTCTCAGATAAAGAGAGAATATTCTGATGATTTTCACTCTGTGTCTTGTTTCTTCATTTGAAACATGCCCTTGTTAAATGGATAACATATGTAGGAATGTATCTGGAAAGGTTATTATTTAAGAAGTATTGTGGATGATAGTACAGCAGAAGAGTCACAACATCATTGATTTTTTGTGAAAACAAAAATGTATTTATTTGCCTCAGCACTGATATTAAGCCCCTGATTTCATTACACAGAACTTATATTACCTGAGAGTGACACCATCTCAAACTCAATGAAACTGGTGGGTGTATTTCCTTTTCCCATATTCTTGACTTTGTTCAGTAGCAGTTCTGAGGACTGAAACTTGACTTAAGAATATATTTTTAGTCCATTTAATGAGTTTGGAGTCCATCTCAGTAATACTCTAAACTCGAGGATCAGCTGGTTAATACTAAGATTATTCAGCTTGTGACCTAATGTAGCAAAGGAAAAAATTCTTGAAGATGGTACTTCAGAAAACTTACTGAAAAATGGTTGGAAAAAAATACCTACAGAATAATAGTATCTCGTGAAAGAAGTGTATTCCATATACTCAATGAAATTTGCCCACGATAGAAAGACAGGCTACAGTAATGATATGGTTTTGTTACATTCATCTTCTGTCTGAGGCTTTGAAGTACTTAGCTCCTCAGCATTTCTGAGAAAGGGTAATTGTGAGTTTGGTCATATAATGGATCTCCTTTTTGACAAAGTTTGCCATAAGCATAAGGTGAAACCACTATGTACGTCTACTCTAATATATAAACATGTCTAGCTGGAATTGAAATACCATTGTACTGTCATTATGTCTATGCTGGCATTATGAAAGCAAACAGTATACTGTTTTCCTCTGTGCTCAGAGCCTGGGGAAACAGAGCACACATATCCAAACGCACATGTCACTCATCTGTGAAACTGAAGCTTGGTTATGAATGCCAACTCCATTAGGGGCTAGGTAGAAGCAGTGATAGATGCAACTGTTGATTTAAAAATAATTGTAAAAAGGTGTCTTAAATTGGCATAAACAAAGATATTACAAGGAAAAAAGTAGATCATCCTGTTTACCCAATAGCAATGTGCTGTGATCCCTTCAGGAGAGCTGCTTATTTTCCTGGCTACACATTCTACTTACAGACTATCTCTACTGCTAGAATTCCATTGCTGCTTGCGTTAGACCAGTCTATCTTCTGACTGTTTTTAATCCATATAGTTTGTCCTTTCAAATATCAATGCCAGAATGAGTTTTACTTCCTTTTAATAAACAATCCCAGAAAGAAAATTCCATTTCTACCTCCTGTGCATATCCAGGCAACAACCTGGTACATGAAACACAGACATGGGAAGAAAAAAAAAAGAAGTATCATATTCTTATAATTATTTAGAAGCATCTAAAGTTATTTCTGGAATAATAAGCAGTAAACTGAATTTCTTCTGCTATGCTTTCTTTGAAGATCAAAGTGTCCGTGTCCTCTGGAGGCAATTGCATTCGCACATACAGACCAGAAATAAAGAAGGGAACGTACAACACCGTCATTGTCAATGTGAAGACTGTAGTTGCTGACAATCTGCTTTTTTACCTTGGAAGTGCCAAGTTTGTAAGTCTGTCATCTGCTTTTCATGTCAGAGTTACTTAATCAAATCAGAATACTGGCAAATACAGAAGATGAGAAAGGATTTTTTTTTTCCCTCCTAGAGGCTTCAAAGCAGTTGTAGAGGACCTAATATCATCTAGACATTTACTATCTTTGGTATTAATATAGGGACTTACAAAATATGACCAGCAAATATTTTTTTGTATTTTAACTACATATTAAATGGGAGACTTGTACATGGACTACATTAGAGCTTTAAAATTCACAGTGGAACCAGCGTAACTTTTGGGTTGGTTGTGGCTTTTCCCTTGGGAATGAAATAGCTAATCATCTTGTATCTGTCAAAACTCCTGTTTATTGTAATTTTAAGTCTAGACTACAATTACGAGCATAATAATGATGAATGATTCAGTTTCTCACCAGCCCTATATCACACAGACTTCTAGAATGATCAATAATAATTCTTCAGTAAATGGGAAAAGTACTCTATTTCTAACATTTTGAACTATATATTTTATTTACTTAACACAAAATGAAGAGGCTAGATGGCATCATGTATTAGCCTAGAATCCTAACATCTTTCTGCCATCCAATGGATGTTTTAGAAACAGACATTTAATTCAGAGTTAAATTAAATGGAATTAAATCCTTCTCTTGATGGCTATAATACTAAAATTTCTTTAAGTCTAGCAGCTATTTACTGCATATCATTGTCAGAAGTTATTTGCCATCTTTGGCTTAAGATTCCTTGTTTGAACCAATGAAAGCAGGAAAAAGAGAATCTCATTTTAGATCACTGTGAGAATTAATGTTCATACTTTACTCTCTATATATGTGTTTCTGATGCCTCATTAGACCTTCTGAAATGTGAAAAGTTCTGGAAAACTTCCTTTAATTAAAGTATGATATTGCTTCTATTTTCATATTTTACATGTAGACTGACTTCTTGGCCATAGAGATGCGCAAAGGCAAGGTGAGCTTCCTGTGGGATGTGGGATCTGGTGTTGGACGGGTAGAGTATCCAGATCTGACCATTGATGATGGATTTTGGTACCGGATTGAAGCCTCTAGGCAAGTATATATTTCACTTCCAAGATTCGGTTCCTAAATTTTCGATTCTAAATTTAACAAGTTCTGCCTCTAATCCACTGTCCTCAAGTTGGCATACCTCAGGTTTACATGGAAATGTTTGCTACGTTTGAAATACGGACTTTTTAAAAACAGATGATGTTATAAATAGGAGAAATTCTAGTCTGGTTTAATGAAAGCTTATGAACCTACGTCCAGTAGGACCAAAAGTGTATACACTACAATTACTATTGAAATGTGAATTGTTCTGTGTCAAAAATTTATTTTCATCATATATTTCCCCTCTAGCATCAACAATCTAAGACTTCTTGTATTCCCTTCTGTTTATCTATCATTCTATCGATTCTCTTCAACTAGCTTCCTTTTCAAATCAGTTACAGGTTTTGGCACTCAGACAGATAACCACTACTCTTTGCTCTGTGAATTTCAAAGAGGAGCAGCTTTTCTGAATTTCTGGTCTTGACACAGTAGTGTAAATGAATGGTCTGTCATACAGCAGTATCTTGATTCTTACTCAAAACACCATTTCCATAGGCAGAATGTCTCTTCAAACTGGAGATGTTTTAAAATATACAGCTTATGAAAACTCAAGGATGAAATATTCTGGAAGGATAAAGTGTACTTTGTAATTTGAGATCGGTTGTTGAATGCTTTTGAACTTTAGAAATATAGATACCTTAATATTAAAATTTCACATTTGTTAGTTGAAGCTTGTATTTTCCATTCAAAAAGCAAACACATGGTGTAGTAATTACAGCATAAGTATTACATAATTTAATATCCTTTATCTTCTACTTCAGAACACATCTTAGTAATTTAGATAACATAGTCTATATTGCAATTTGACTTGAAGTTGAGTAATTTCTCCTGCGTCATTACAGTTAATTTCACATAGTATTAAACATAGAACCAATAGTATAGTCAGAAAATGAGAGAAAGAAGGAGAAAGAAAACAAAGCACTCTAATTCTGGTTATGTCTATAGCTCTTAGAGGAGGAAGGGGCATCCAGTTTAAATAATTTAGTGAAATCACAGAAATCAGCCATTCAGAGCAGAGAATTAAACAAAATTATGGCACCATCTCCAGAAGCTGGCGTAATGAAACCTTATTGCTAGGAAAACACAAACTGGGGTACAATACAAATTGTTGAAATCTTCACCCCTTCATATTATGCATACTAAAATAGCTTTGTGACACAGTTATGCCAGACTTTCATTTACAGGGAAGCTGCTTCAGCAGAATATTGAGCCAGGACATGGTATAAAATTTCACACATCCTACAAAAGCACATTGCTTATTAAGCTGGTTGTTCTGGATCTATAGAGTGTGCATGCCATTAGTTTTGAACAAACTGCTGTATCAGCAATTTAGAACAATTACAGCTGCACAAATCTGAAGTACAGAGCGGTGTTTAGGAGAATTACATTGCAGAGATATTAGTTGGATTTGTGGGATTAAGATGAAGAGCTCAGGACTGATTTTGCATTCTTAAGGCAGACCATAAATCACGTAGCCTCCTGAAGATTCTTCAACTTTGAACGTTTTAGTCCATCTGATAACTCTCCTCTGACTCCCTTCATAAGCTGTTGGAGAGTTCTACTCATTTCATTCCCTCACCTTTTTTCTCCAAATTTCTGCTCAGTTCCAGCCACAGACTTATTCAGCAACTTGACAGAGCTGCCAGAACAGCTGGAGCAGAGCATCCACTTAACATGGGGACATACGATGAAATTCTGGCCTTGCTGAATTTTGCCATAGATTTCAGTGGTGACAGGCATTAACACACAATAATAATGACATGGTAGGTTTAAAGATTGGTAACAGTTCTTAAACAAGGATCCCAAAGGACCTTAAAGAGAGGAAATGTGGTGACACAAAGGTTGTGAAATTCTCAAGGTCACTTAGCCTACTGAATTAAATTGAACTATGAAAAAGCTGACTGCTGAGTAATGATCAGAGATGTTCAGTTTAGTTAACGTCAACACCAAAATTTCCAGTGCATTAAGACTAAATTGATAATTACTGCATCTGTTTTCCAGGGACACTTTTAATTTTCATCACCTTTTTATTTAAAGCATACTAATTCTTTGCTTTTTTTTTTTAATTGAAGTAAAATTTGTTTATTCCTATAGGAATTCCTACAGGAATTCCCTATATTTTGATGGCACAGGAATTTAACAAATGTCACTTAATGAGTTAGTTACCTGCTTACAGAGGCAAATCTGATTGGCATCAAGAACTGTAATCAATGAAAGTATCAATTAACAAAGGAAAAATCTGGCATAACAGTATGTGACAAAATGACTTAAAGCAGGTTTGCAACAAGCAAACAATGTCAATTTTGTTAAACAGTCAAATGGATGACAGAAGATTTTTGAGACTCACTAGATCAGTGAAACAATGTCACTTGAATTCAGCAGGCCTCAGTTAGGAGCAGGACCTGATTAGTTGTGATTTTAATCAAGTGTGATTTAAGTATTACCATTGTTTTAATTGTTAATGACAGAGTTTAAGCAGCACCCTTCCTTTGAGGACAAAAGACACTTGAATCACAAGTTCACTATACACATCCAGCCCAGCTCGGCAAGAATTCAGTTTTAAACTACTGTGGCAAATCTAAGCCATACTTTACAATGAAGATTTTCTTTGCTCTCAAGGAGTCAAAGAGCAGCAGTTTCTACACAGTATTTTGTAATCTGATATTGATGACTTGCAAAAGTCATCTCATTTACACCATGCATCTCCTAAAGAGCAAACCCTGCATGCATGGCATTGCATAAATTTTTCGGATGATCAGCCACAAAGTGCTGGTACGTCTTCTATAATCCACCAGTTTTGCAAGAACTATCACTAGAACAATATCTTCTAATCTGGTGACTTGTCACGAACAGGATACAATGTCTTTTTGCTGTCAAGTTAGCCAAGTTCTTTCTTCAAGCTCAATTGTCCTCCCTAAATAAGAGAGAATTATTTATGGCAGAGACTCCATTGTTAGCATTTCAGTCTGTTTGAAGCTGAAAGACATCCGTGCTACTTCTGACATATTAGACACCCTAAAAAGAGTCAGTCTGCTCAGTGACTTCTGCATTATTGCACTTGGACGTTTTTAAATTGGAATCTTGATTTCAGCACAATATAGATAGAAAGTGCTTCTTTCAGAGAGCATCCAACCTAAGGAGTTTAAGAAACAGTCTTCAGCAACTGTTAGTCTTTCAACAATTACTACCTTGAGAACTTTTATCCTTTAAAGGGCTTCACATCAATAAACCTTCTGGGGAAAAAAAAACCAAACATAAAAATTTAGAATTTCTGATGCATAGAAAGCTATCTACTAAGCATTCGGTTGATTTTGGAATAAAAGTTAAAATGTTGTCATTAAAAGGAAATTAAAAAAAAAATCTTTTAGAATACTGTGGATGGTTTTAGCCAACTTCTTTAGAATTATTTGGAGCAACTACATGTTCACATACTTCAGATGTCACTTAGGAGATTCCCTAGGAAACTGAGAGTCCCATCCATGTGGTTTTCAGAGCTACTAGATCAAGGTATGGGTGGGTAATTGAAAAGCTCCAGTGTTTTTTATGCAAATATGTATTTTTCACATTGAAATGTGAACCTTGAGATCCCTGACTACACAGCAGGTAAGATGGCATAGATCTACAAAAGTATTCCCCATTGATTGGAAACCCTCAAAATTACTCTGCAACCATGCTTCACAGTTCAGGAGAAATTTATCAAAACTGAAATGTCTCAAGTAAAATTTTTTTTTTCTTTTTTCTTTTTTTTTTTTTTTTTTGTCTTTTTTCCAGTTCTGTGTTATTTCATAAGAAAACTGTCAACTCATTCTGATTTTGGGATAATATGTTCTGAGCCAAAGGAATTTCTGAAGAGAGATTTTTAGATATAAAATGCAGTCTTATAGGATTTTTCTACCCTCTAGAGCCCTTTAGAAAGTAAACTTTCTAAATCCAGGAATTCTGTAAGTACAGGACAGCAATGTCTTCATTTAGCTGATGCACTATCCTCAGTTATGCAGTCTTCCTTGCTGTGCTGTAAATGTAAGTTCTTCAAGTAAAGATTTAACAGATACTACAGTTCTTCCTGAAAGGTATACTTTTAACTTTTAGTTTGCTTGTTACTTCAATACACCAAGCCAATCTTTTTTTTTTTTTTTTTTCTAATTAGACAGAAAGGAATTTTGCATCTTTGCATGCAGCAAGGTTCAGGACTTTAGAAAATCAAAGAGTTGTTTTGGGGGTTTTGGTTTTTTTGTTGTTTTTTTCACTTTCTGGCTGTGACTTGACAGTATCTTGATAGGTGTCGTGGTTTAGCCCCAGCCGGCAACTAAGCACCACGCAGCTGCTCACTCACTCCCCCACTGTGGGACGGGGGAGAGAATCGGAAGAGTAAAAGTGAGGAAACTCATGGTTTGAGATAAAGACAGTTTAATAAGTAAAGCAAAAGCCGCGCACGCAAGCAGAGCAAGACAAAGAATTCATTCACTACTCCCCACGGGCAGGCAGGGGTTCAGCCATCTCCAGGGAAGCAGGGCTCCGTCACTCGTAATGGTTTCTTGGGAAGACAGATGCCATAACTCCAAACGTCCCTCCACCCTTCCTTCTTCTTTGTCCCAGCTTTAATACTGATCATGACGTTATATGGTAGGGAATATCCCTTTGGCCAGCCTGGGCCAGCTGTCCCGGCTGTGTCCCCTCCCAGCTCCCCGTGCACCCCCAGCCTGCTCGCTGCAGGCCAGCACGAGAAGCTGGACTGTCCTTGACTACTTAGCAACAGCTCAAAACATCAGCACCTTATCAACATTTTCTCATCCCAAATCTAAAACATAGCCTCACGCTAGCTTCTGTGAAGAAATCTAACTCTACCCTGGCTGAAACCAGGATAATAGGATGAGTATGTAACTTTTCATCTAGAAAAGCTACATGTTGAAGTTTTTGGTGAATTTTATCGCCTCTATTTAATCAGCTTCCGTCCTTTCCCTGGAAACCTTTTTCACGAATATAGATATAAAATCTGTTTTCTGAGAAAAATCTCTTTTGTCTAGCTTGAGAGCAATTACTGAGTAATTTTTAGAGTCTAGCCAGGTAGCCAGCAAAATACTACTTATAATTTAAAGCAAGGGTAGTCACTTTCAATAGGTATATACTCTTTGTAAACCGTCATGGAAAAAGAAAGTAAGTTTTATTTAAAATTATGTGTTTCTGCATTAAATATCAAACATATAGGTTAGAAAAGTTCCATGT